>NC_057744.1:32296144-32344373 GCF_004010195.1 Chiloscyllium plagiosum | reverse complement strand
CCTGTAATCTCCTAATATCCTCATCACATTTCACCCTGCCATCCAGCTTTGTATCATCAGCAAATTTGCTAATGTTATTGCTGATACCATCTTCTTTATCATTAACATATATTGTAAAAAGCTGTGGTCCCAGCACGGATCCCTGCGGTACCCCACTGGTCACTGCCTGCCATTCCGAAATGGAGCCGTTTATCACTACCTTTTTTTTCCTATTAGCCAACCAATTTTCAATCCAATCTAGTACTTTGCCCCCAATACCATGCGCCCTAATTTTACTCACTAACCTCCTGTGTGGGACTTTATCAAAAGCTTTCTGAAAGTCCAGGTACACTACATCTACTGGATCTCTGCCCGTCAGTCTGTCCTTACGATAGCATGTGTAGCCTTGAATATTCATTTCCCGGGCCCTGTCCACTTGAAGCCACGTCTCAGTTATCCCCACAATATCGGATCTGCTAATTTCCAAAAGAGCCTCAAGCTCATCCATCTTATGTCTAATGCTTCGTGCATTCATGTATAGTATTTTTAATTTGTTACTGCTCTCACCCTTCCCATCAACCCCTATTTCACTCAACCTTACAGCATGATCTCTTTCCGAGTTTTCTGCCTCATTGAGTCCCATAAGAGTCCCATGCAGTTGTAACTTTCCTTCTATATTTAACCTGTCAGCTCTGTTTTGTACATATAAACCTTTACTTGCACCTTCACCGCTGCCTCTATATAATGTGGAGGCAGGATCTGGGCAGACTCCTCCAAAGGTGGTCTAACTAAAGATTGACATCGCTCAAAACTGAACTGGATGCTGAGTTCCACTCACCAACATTGACACTCTCAACTTTGCTGGAAGGTACAAGAGAGGGGAAATGGTGCATTTTCTTAGCTCAGAGACAGCACTGAGCCGAGATATCACAAAGTGAGGTGCAGGGTACTGTCCTCTGTATGCTACTCCTTCAAAATTAGCACTTCCTGACTGTACAGTGCCATACGTTTCTCACACACGTTTCTTTGGTTTCTCAAGTAAGACTTGCTCAGTAATATGTCCAGGTCAAATGATAATGTGCCTCTTGCTTAAGTGATCTTAAACCACCAAGGATTGAAATCCAAAGCATTACTCTCGGGTACAAATAGATAGGGAGTTGCTTCAGTGTCTTTGTACATGAACTTGTACCGACTTCCATTCATTAGATTAGATTCCCTACAGTGTGGAAACAGGCCCTTAGGCCCAACAAGTCCACATCGACCCTCCAAAGAGTAGTCCACCCAGACCCATTTCTCTCTGACTAATGCACCTAACACTACGGGCAATTTAGCATGGTCAATTCACCTGACCTGCACATCTTTGGATTGTGGAAGGAAACCGGAGCACCCGGAGGAAACCCATGCAGACACGGGGAGAATGTGCAAACTCCACACAGACAGTTGTCCGAGGCTGGAATCGAACCCGGGCCCCTGGTGCTGTGAGGCAGCAGTGCTAACCACTGAGCCACCATGCCGCCCTAGAGCTCCATTTAGCTGGAGTACTGAGTGCAGCTTGGTCACCACACTCTAGGGAAGATGTGATTGCTGTAGAGAGGGTGCAGAGGAGATTCTCCAGGATGTTGCCTGTACTAGAATGTTTCATGTATAAAGAGGTAAGTTAGTCTGGGATTGTTTTCCTTAGAACAGAGAAGGCTGAGGGGGGACCTGATTAAAATGTACAAAATTATGAGGGCATAGATAGGAAGAAACTTTTCCTTTAGTAGAGGGGTCAATAACCAGGCCCACATATTTAAGGGAAGGGGCAGAAAATTTAGAGGGGGGTTCAAGGAAGAACATTTTGACCCAGAGGTGGTGGATTTTTGGTAGAGGCAGAAACCATTCCAACATTCAAGAATTATATTTCGATGAACACTTGAAGTGCCATAGTGTACAACTTTATGGACCCAGTGTTGGGAAATGGGACTGGAGCAGATAGGTGCTTGATGGCAAGCATGGACATGCTGGGTGGAAGGGCCTCATTCTGTGCTATAAAACTCCATGTCTCTATGACTCTAATCTTAACCCTATAAGCTTGTTGATAGACAATAGATGCAGGAGTAGGCCATTCAGTCCTTCGAGCCTGCACCGCCCTGCAATAGTTCTGCAATAGTTTTCCAATGCAGCAACACCTCAAATTTAAAGTTCTCATCCTTGATCTCAAACTGTTCCCTGGCTTTGGCCTTCCCTATGACTCTAACCTCATCCAGCTCAATCGCTGAGGTCTCAGTATTTCTCCCATTCTGTCTGCTAGTGCCTCCTGGATTTTCATCACTCCAATTATTGACAGCTTTGTGAATCTTGAACACTCTTGGCCCTAACCTCTCACTAAACCTTTCCACCTCTCTAACTCTACCTCCTTTAAGACGTTTAAAATCCATTTACAGTATCTTAGTCTCCTGTCCTATTAACATCAAGTTAGATGATTTGAGATGACTTGTGGTATTGTTATCAACGTCATATGAATAAAAATTGTTGCTGTTGTTAAAAACGCTCAACCCAGGAGACTGAGTTCTTTGGAACTGAGGTTGAAAATGATTTGTCCAAATTATCAACTTGCTTGCCACTGACTATGAAGCAATTTTTGTTACAAGTTCAGGAACTTGAGTCAATTTTAATTAATTTAGTCAGTTACAATGGTTCAGTTGGATTAAATGACTTATGTGAAGTTACAATTAAAGGTCAAAATGGCTTCCATTCATCACCATGAACTGGAAAACTTGTTGTGATAAAAATGAAGTAGTAATGCTTTGGTGTGTTCAGTGAGGCTAAGGGACAGGTCCTTAGAAGTTATGCTCCTAAGAATGGTTTTATGGTTCTTAATATTGACTCCCATCATTTTCCATGAGAATCTAGAAGGAAACCCAGGAATTAGCAGGAGATCAAGTCCCTCTCTGCACGGTATTGGACAAAACTGCAAAAGAAGCAGAGACGTAAAGGGTAGCATGGTGGCTCAGTGGTAAGCACTGCTGCCTCACAGCGCTAAGGACCAGGGCTCGATTCCACCTTCAGACGATTGTCTGTGTGGAGTTTACACATTCTCTCTGTGTCCACGCGGGTTTCCTCCTGGTGCTCCAGTTTTGTCCCATGCTGGGTGGATTGTTAAGTTACCAGGGATGTGCAGTCCAGGTGGATTAGCTATAGGAATTACAGGGAATGGGCACGGGGTGGGATACTCTTTGAAGGGTTGGCGTGGACTCGATGAGCCGAATGGCCTGCTTCCATGCTATAGGGATTCTATGATTTGTGTGGGATACTGGGTGATATCAAAACTAAAGATACAAGAAAAGTTCAGCAGGTCATGAACACTGTGTTTATGGGAAGAGACTGTTTCTGATCAATGACTTTCCAGCTGTATTAGGGAAAGGTAGGTATGTGAGTTGTTTAAACCAAATGCAGAGTTAAGAAAAGGAAGAGGGAAAATTAAATAAAAGATAAATTCTGCAATAACTGAGATAGTAGGATTTATTAAGTGACATCCGTGGGTAGGAATACATCTTGCCCTTTTACAAGCTGTGATCACAATGTTGTGTGCTTCCTTAATCTCAGAATGAGTGCACCAGTTAAGTAAGTCCACCAGCAAGCTTTTTATTAGTTTTGAAATAAAGAAGCTTATTTATTATCGCACACTTAACTCTGATTTAACACAATTTTCTATTCACTCATTCCACAGTCACTGTCACCCAGACAAAAACTAGGACCGATGAAGCTAATGATTACTATCTACATTTATTTTGCGGCAGGCCTGCAGTGTCTTAGATAAAGATAACACTTCAAAACTGAAGGCTCCTTGAAGTTGAATTTCCAGCATGTTGGTTCTCAGATGAAGTTGGAATAGTTTGGAGGCACAATCCTTCTCTTTGTTAGGTCCTCTGACTTTCCAAGAGTAGTTTGTTACCTTGCCCTCTTGGATGGCTTGCAAGAGTTCAATGGCCTTTGATGGTACTCTCTTCTACAGAACTGCTTCTAGTTAATTTAAAATCAGACAACGAAAGTGTCCATTCATCAGCAACTTCTAAGTTTTTATTTTCTAAATAAAAGTTGGCATGCATGATAACTCCAAGCTTCTGTTTTTTTTTTGTTTTATACTTTAAGTTGTTGTGGTTCTGTTCGCCGAGCTGGGAATTTGTGTTGCAGACGTTTCGTCCCCTGTCTAGGTGACATCCTCAGTGCTTGGGAGCCTCCTGTGAAGCGCTTCTGTGATCTTTCCTCCGGCATTTGTAGTGATTTGAATCTGCCGCTTCCGGTTGTCAGTTCCAGCTGTTCCCTGCAGTGGTCGGTATATTGGGTCTAAGTCGATGTGCTTGTTGATTGAATCTGTGGATGAGTGACAACCGGAAGCGACAGATTCAAATCACTACAAATGCCGGAGGAAAGATCACAGAAGCGCTTCACAGGACGCTCCCAAGCACTGAGGATGTCACCTAGACAGGGGGCGAAACGTCTGCAACACAAATTCCCAGCTCGGCGAACAGAACCACAACAACGAGCACCCGAGCTACAAATCTTCTCACAGACTTTGAATACTTTAAGTTTCATCCAGACTACATCGGAAAAGGGAAACCATCATAATCAAGGGGAGGCAATAACCTACCAGTATTATTGCTAGACTCTTAATGCAGAGACCAAGGTAATGCTCTGGGGACCCCGGTTCAAATCCTGCCACAGCAGATAGTGGAATCTGATTAAAATTTTGGAATTAAGAGTCTAATGATGATTGTGAATCCATTGTCGATTGTTGGGATAAAAAATGTCTGTTTCATTAATCTCCTTTAGGGAAGGAAACTGCCATCCTTACCTGGTCTGGTCTACGTGTGACTCCAGAGCCACAGCAATGCGGTTGACTTTAACTGCCCTCTGGGCAATTAGGGATGGCCAGTAAATGCTGCCCAGCCAGCAGTGTCCACATCCCATGAATGAATTAAAGATTACAAGGAAGGTTGACAAAGTCCATTCACATCCACCTTGCACACATTGACTTTCAATGGTCTCATTTGTCCAGGATGAAGACAGGAAGATGGGGTTAGATTCAGGGTTAGAGTTCAACAGTTCTTTTGCGTCGATCCATTCCTAAATACCTAGATGTGTGAATTCCTTGGGTCAAATACATGTTCGAGATGTAGGACTACCTGAAGGTCAAAATCATGAGATTTTCAGCAGCCATTTGAATAATGTGTTTGTGTTCATTTTTCAAAAAAATAACTGCAATTTGATAAAATGACAAGAAAAAATTCTTAGTGAGCTTGAAAGAACACTATAAAGGGAATTTTATTCTATACCTTACCAATACCATATCTAACTCTATATGAAGAATTAGATAATTATCAGAAGGTACATTAATAGGATTATAGATAGGGAATGACCTGGGTTAAATTTTCTCCTGTAAACATTCCATAATTCTACAATAAAATGGGTTTTCTGGATTGGGAATGTACTCTGTGATCCAGCACTAATACCTTTAAACTCGGTAAATACAACAAGAGCAAGGGGATAATGTCATTTCAACACTCAAGCGCAATCTTTTAATGTACCGTGCATAGTTCTCTGAAATAACATGTGGTTTTATTATCTTTAATCTGGCCTGTACATAACCCAGTCTGAAATATCTGAGGAAGGGAATTTGTGCCAGATCAAACATTCAAGAAAAGCAGAAAATCCCATCCTAGTATCCGGAGATATTTATCAACTTGGTCAAAACCCACGCCCATAATCACTATCCAGATTTCTTGTGAAAGCTCAGCGGTGACTGATGGTGATAACTATCTCCCCACATACCTATCAGTCAAAGTTATGAAATTATTGAACTCACATGATGCTGGATGGTGATGAATTACTATCCTGTACTCTCACAAATACAAATTAAGAAACTGATTAACCCTCCAGTCCATTTTTTTTTATCTTTTCTTCGTTTTAAAGTTTCCATCCTTGGCCTCTTCAATCTTTCCTTAAAATTTATCACTTTGATTTCCGTATGCAACCCTTTCTCTCAGACTTCTCTGACCAAATATCATTGTTTGGAGGGAAACAGTATTCCTAAAGTAGTTTCTTCAAGATGTTCTTGGGACCGTGACATGAAAAAAAAACAGATATATGTCTTGTTGATTAATTTATTTGACTCTATTGCTTTACACACTGAGTTAATAATGGTTGCTGAGAGGTTTTCCCACATATGTTGAAGAAAACATATCCATGGCTTGTTTCTCAGATGGTTTGATTGTTACCATCACCTTGATGGGGACCCATCCTTTAGGTTATTGCTAGTGTGTGGAACTGTTCAATACATCAAAGCAAATAGGTCAAATACAGATATCCAGTAGGATTGTTTAAAACAAGTGATTACTTGGCAACAGTGTTTATGCAGGCAATCAATATTTACAAATGCTGGAAAAAGACGCATTTTGTTGAAAATCTTGTCTTGCACTGATTAGAACACTTTGTGAGAATACCAATTCAAAGGGAAAAAACAACATTTATCATGCATGACAGCAGAGTACTGATTGGTTGGACATTGGACCCTGGTGGAAACATTGGCCGAGAAAATGTACCCATTGGTAGTCAACAGCCAAGATTTGTTTAAATTTCAAACCGTGCACGTTGAGCCCTGATTGATGAGGACATTGCTCTGAGAAATGAACCAACCAATGGCTGTCACTTATTCTGTTGAGTTGAAACAATGGAATGGGGAGTTCTGAAGAAGAATTATATGGGATTCCACAGATGGCTACAAGACCATAGAGTTTCTCCAGTGCATTCTATTTTTATTTAAGAATATACAAACTCATTTTTATGCTCTTGAGTCACATTCCATAGTGCCACTAACTTATTGATGGTAATGAATTTGTATTTATGATCTAAGAGGTTCCCATATCTTCCCATGGACTGGTTGCGATGGGGTAGGGTGGGGAAGTAGAAACTTACCGTGACTGAGTGATGCTTCCATACAGATATTCACAACCAAAGAATCCCCAAATCATGATCTCTCTGCCATTATATAGTTTATCTGCCCTGTTCAACTCTCCCCAAAAGTCCTGCGAGTTCTATTCTCTCTTAGGGAAATGTATTCGGGAATTTGGTGGTGTCACTTGTTGGTTTCTTTAGGTCCAGTTTGCTAGCTTTCTGTATTCTTCTAGGTTGGGCCATTTCGATTAGTGGAAGCAATGCAGCTACTCTTAATGTGGACATGAATAAATTCCACATCTTTGCCGAACTCAGTGTTGCATCTATGTTAATTGGTATGTGCTACCTGAAAGAGCAGTGGAGACAAGTTCAGTCGTTCATTTGAAATAAAAATTGAACATTTACCTTAAAGGAACACTTCCAATGAACAGCACAGCAGTGTGACTGAGGCATTGCTCTATTAAAGTGCGGGGACAATATGATAGGCTGAATGGCTTCCTTCTATGCTGTATGTTTCTATGTTGTTGGGAACATTGATTGACCATCTCTTCCCATCCCAGACAGAGCACCGGGCGGGTGTTCTGGAAGTGAAAAAGTACTTGACTGTGTTGACTGGACCTGTCCCCTCAGCTTCATTGTTTTGACCGTGTTTACGAATCCACATTACAATGAATGAAAGATTTATACTTATGTAGCACCCTTTGTGGCTGTTAGATGTCTCCAAGGGCTTTGTAGCCAATAAAATGTTTTTGGAAGTTGTAAATATATGGCTTACTTGTAAAATAGAAGGCTGGCTGCGAGTGTAAATGTATTCAGCATTCGGAAGCCTGTGGTGACGCTGTGTAACGCGCGCAGAAGGCGGTCACGTGACGTTCCGTTTTGCGGGCCGAGGAGGTCACGTGATGCTCCGTTTCACGGGCAAAAGAAGGTCACGTGGGGTCGGACATCCGGGAATGCGAGGAGGCGGAGAATGGAGTCAGATCAACAGCCAATCAGAAGATAATTCTACCTCAGTGTTTGTATGACGTTTTTTATTGTATAAAAGACTGGGTCAGGGACAGAACGGGGTCTTACTTTTTGAACTGGCACACTTTGAAGTTTGTCAGGGACAAAAATGTTTAGACCCAGAGCTCTGAATGCTTTATTCACTTATTGTTTAAAATAAATTAAGAGTGTGAGACCGAATATCTTCTCCTATTGCTTCATTTTAAAAGAACACGCAGGACTTGGCTCACACATAGAAGAAAGTAAGTTGGTAGATTGAGCCAAAGTCCATCAAAGTATAATTGTTGGAATGTCAGAAACACAGCAATCAATGTGTCGAGCTGCCACAGACAGCAGGTTTGCCAATTCCCAGATAATCTTTTCTTGATAGGTGGATTAAGGTTAGATATTACCCAAGACAAATTGATAGCTCCCCCATTTGTCTTCAATATAAGTTCATAAGATATAGGGGCAGAATTAGGCCATTTGGCCCATCAAGCTGATATGCTTCTCACACACACTGTCTCGCCTTCTCCCCATAACCCTTCAACTCATTATTAATTAAAAATCTGTCAACTCCTCCTTAAATTTACTCACTGTCCCAGCACCTACTTTAGGGTAGTGAACTCTACAGATATAATGCCATGAGATCTTTTATGCACACCTCAGAGGAGCGGTGAAGCCTCAGTCGAGGGATAATTGAAAAACAAGATACTTTAGGCATCTTCTGAAGTGAGAGAAGGTTGGTTAGCTCAGTTGGCTGGATGGCTGGTTTTTCAGTGCAGTGGGATGCCAGCGACATGGGTTCAGTTTCTTTTGTTTAATTCATTCATGGGATGAGGCTAGGCCAGCATTTATTGCCCATCCCTAATTGCCTAGAGGGCAGTACGAGTCAACTACATTGCTGTGAGTCTGTTGAGAAACCTTATTGTCACATATTGGCTATTGTTTTTGCTTTACTGGTGACAACATGTCAAAAAAGGAGTTCTGGGACTTAGCGTCAGCGAAAGGGACTACAAAAATCTGAACTTTTCCACCATCTCTCAATGATTAACTTCAGATATTTTCACCAGCTTTCTTGCCCTGGTACCCTTTCTCCATTTTTAAAGTTAGAGGATATTTTCATTTTGAAAATTCCATGTGCACACCACGAGACAAATGAAGAGATGGTTAAAGTTTAAATCTTAAAAAGCTGTCAACCAGAGAGGGAGATTTTTGGTATTTAAGCCATTGGATCAGAGCTGACGAGCTACAGAGATCTCTTCTCCTGGGCAACCTCTCCTGGGCAGAGAGCGATGTCAGTCTCAGCACTGCTGGATGACAAATGTTATAGAGTAGATACTGATGAGCTGCAGTGGATGTGAGTTTGCTAGAAGACAAACGAGTGTGGCCTGCAAGACAGCAGAAATCCTGACAGTGGTAGCTACAAGGAGCAATGGGCGTTGAACAAGGAATCCAGTAGGAGGCTTTTAACCAGTTTTGGACTGAAACATTCAGAGGAAGTGAGGTGGCATAAAGCAACACTCCTTCTTTAATTAGTTGCAACCTGACTTTAAAGGACTTTATTTTTGTCTCTCAGTCAAGTCCAAACATTGCTCTGGTGTTGTAATTACTAAGAAGACAAAACAGACTTCCACATGAGTTGCCTCATTGCTGACCCCTTGACCCAGTGCTAATGATCAACCCCATTTACATCTTCGAGGAAGTTAAAATGAAGTAAAGTGTTGTCACGGGATGCCTCCCATCTGGGGTAGATTGTGAGCTTCTCTTGCACATTGCTGCCGTGACTTGTGTCTGGGCCAGTTTGTGAAAATCATGTGCTGGGTTCTGAAGGAGACCCCAGGGAGTTAAATCAGGGAATGATTATTGGCCTTGGACAACAGGAGATGTTGTGTCCCAGGCTGATTCACAGAGTCCGCCTGCAGCATCTGCTAAAGCGATTTCCTCCGACTCGCCGATATCCAAAAGGACTGTGAATGATCAAATGGCAACAGGAATGAGGTCACATCTGGGAGAAAATTAGTGAAATGCTGGTTCAGCAATGTTGGTGATCATTTCAGATGGAGATGAATTTCCGTGTTGGTACATCTCAATACCAGCGATACCCGTACACCAACATTAAAAATATCTCAGGAACTGATTGGATTTGCTATAGTGGATGGACAGTTGCTGACTGGGATGCAATAAGAAGGCCATTCAAATCAAGTTGCATGTGATGATCAGCTTGCCATTAAAACGCCACACACTATCTAAATCAAAATTCTTTTAGTACTCGCTACTGCAACCCGACCCCACCCAGGTCCTCAACAGCCTCCATGGATTGTGTCTTTTTAGAATAGAATCCCACAGCGTGGAAATAGGCCCTTCAGCCCACCAAGTCCACACTGTCCCTCCGAAGAGTATCCCACCCAGTCCCATTCCCCAACCTATTATCCTACACTTACCCCTGACTAATGAACCTAACCTACACATCCTAAACACTATGGGCAATTTAACATGGTCAGTTCACCTGAACTACACATCTTTGGATAGTGGGAGGAAACCAGAGGAAACCCACTCAGACACAGGGAGAATGTGCAAACTCCACACAGACAGTTGCCTGAGGCTGGAATCGAACGCAGGTCCTGGCTCTGTGAGGCAGCAGAACTAACTACTGAGCCACCATGCCGCTTTATCATTCAGAAACTATATCTTTGTTTACAACTCCCTCTACTCAACTACTCAACAACTGTTCTCTCCCAGTCTTGCTGTCTACTGGCACAGGCTCCTGTTGGCATCCCCTCTCTCCCTCTACTCCATCACTGATGGCATTGCCTGCATCTCTGCTCTGTGGCTTTGTTTCTCTTCTCTTCCAGGTAAGCGTGTCCGCTGGACTGATCTCATCAGTTGCCAACTCTCTTCTGCTAGTCCTCTCTGAGTGTTCTGGCACATTTGCCACTCCATAGTTACACAATGCTGCTATTGTCAGTGGCAGAATCAATCCAAGGTCAGGTTTTTCCTTACTGCAGGGGGTAGGGGGTGGGTGAGTAGGGAGGAGGGGAAGGTTACAGGGACAATGAGTGAATAAGCAAAGACCTGAAACTGCACTGCCCTCAAAGAGCTAGTTTGAAGTGGCCCCAGGAACAGGGAACCTACATGTTCTTTGTTGTGAAAAAAACATGGAGGAAACAAAGAGGTGGGAGAAAGAATTGGGAATAGGGACGACACATCCTCCTGCAACGGAACCTTCAAGAAACAAACATTTCTTTCAAAATGAAATTGGGCATTTGGCATGACCTAAGCATGTGACCTTTGACCTGCTTGTGAAAAATGTCAGCAAGTGTGGGGCAGGACTGAAAGAGAATGTTGACAGCATTCAAGATACGAAAGAGAGAGGACAGTAACGGATTAAAGTCCTGCTTCATATCTCAGCACTGATCTATTCCTATCCAGGTACTGCTGAGTGACAAGGAGACAGGCTGAGATGAAGGCAGAGACGGCAATCCAGGCCTGGAATGAAGTAATTAATTTACAACTGAGCCTAATCACATCTCTGTATAACCTCTTCTTAGCAACAGCTATGCCCAAAGACATGACCCAGGCTTTTCGCTTCATTGTATACACACACTAAAGAAAATGATCTTGGTAACCTGGCCACAGGACATTGAAGGGTGAGAAAGAATATGCATTGTGAAAGTATATACAGAAAAAAAATACCTTGCATCAATCCACACCTCCCTTACCTCTAAATTTGACAGTTCCAACACACACTTGGATGCTTGCCCATGGCCATCCAAACACTATCGCCCAGATCCTAAAACATAACAAGTCCCTACAACTCGCCCTAACCTTAACGTTAAGCCTAAGCCATTCTGATCTCACTGCCTTGCTGTGGTTCCCAGTTAATGAATATCTCGAGGAGTTTCCAGAAAGATCTCCCTGCCTCAAGGTGAAGCCAAACTCCGTCTGCAGTCAAGACCGAATGTGGACTGGAGGCTAGGTGCCCGAGTGGACTGGGAAGACATTCTGAACATCTTATTTCTTTACTTTCCTCATTTATTCCTATGACCTATAATACTGGACTTTTTAATTGCTTTACTTTTCTCATTCTTTTTCCCTAAGAATTTGTACTGAAGTATTTGTGCCTGGGTGCCTTGGTACCTAAGATGGCGCCATAAGTGGTAACATGTAAACTTTTCCCGTTACTCATTTGAGTACATGTGCCAATAAACCTAATTCTAATTCTAATCTTGACATTAAAATGATCAGCTTTGTTTTCAATCCCTTCCATGCCCCCATGATCTCCACACTCATCTCCAGTTCATATCCCCCCCCAACATACCTGTGTTTCTCCACTTCTGGCCTCTTGGCCAGTTCTACTTTCCACTGCAGTACCCCAGTGACTGTCTTGATGGACCCTGGTTGTTGCCAACCACAGTGGTTTTACAACCAAACCCTGGCACAAGTGCTCCAATTCATGATGGTTCCAGCAGAGGAATCCCAAATGATTGTGTTCCCAGATCGGGGGGATGAACTGAATCCCCTTCATTCACAGCTGCCCCTTTGGTTGATTGAAACAAGATTTATTACAAAGGGTCCTTTCCCTCATTAGAACATTTCACCCAGATTTATGTTTCAAAATGAGCCAACTGAACCAGGCTTTCTTGGGTTAAAGAAAGAATGCGTTTATTTGTGTCTAAATATGCAATGAAGTATAACCCAACACCGACACATACACAGGTTAGTGATGGCAGTGAGTATAAAGAAATATATAAGTTAATAGATATGCAGATCAGTCCCTGGGTTAGTATCGTACAGTGTAGAAACAGGCCATTTGGCCCATATCATCCCTCCATCCAGACCATCCCCAACCCTGCATTTCCCATGGCTATCCCACCTACGTTTGGACTGTGGGAGGAAGCCACCACCGCTCCCTGACCACAGGACGCCTGGAGGAAAAAAGCCTCATCTTCTGCCTCGGAACACTTCAACCCCAAAGCATCAATGTAGATTTCACCAGTTTCCTCATTTCCCCTTCCCCCACCTTACCCCAGCTCCAACCTTCCAGCTCAACCTGTCCTACCTGCCTATCTTCCTTTCCACCTATCCACTCCACTCTCCTCTCTGACCTATCACCTCCATCCCCACCCCCATTCACCCATTGTACTCTAAGCTACTTTCTCCCCACCCCTACCTCCCTCTCATTTACCTCTCCACCCTGCAGGCTCCCTGCCTCTATTCCTGATGAAGGGCTTTTGCCCGAAATGTCGATTTTCCTGCTCCTTGGATGCTGCCTGACCTGCTGTGCTTTTCCAGCACCACTCTGATCCAGACTCAGGTTTCCAGTATCTGCAGTCCTCATTTTGACATATTAGCTGCAGTCAGCTTTTAAAAATAAAAGCATATGTGGGGTCTGAGAGTGCAGTTGCACGGTTTTGCAAGGTGGTGTGATAATCTTATTTTGACAAGATCATGAATGAATGTTTCCTCCAACCCATCCTACTGTGTTCAATCATGTGATTATTGTGTTTTATTAGTTTAGTCAGTTATCTGACATGTGTTAGCTGTATTTGATTGTTTGAGCCTGTTGGTACAACCAGAGTTTGAACTGAACAGGGCAGGTGTGTGTGTGTGTGTGTGAGATCAAGTTTCAATCTACTCTAATCCCATTTTCCAGCTCTTGGTCAATAGAACATAGAAGAATACAGCGCAGTACAGGCCCTTTGGCCCTCGATGTTGCGCCGATCCAAGCCCACCTAACCTATACTAACCCACTATCCTCCATATACCTATCCAATGCCCGCTTAAATGCCCATAAAGAGGGAGAGTCCACCACTTGCAAACTTTGGTGTTTCAAGTGCTCATCCAAATAGTTCTTAAATTTTTTGGTGGGTGGGTTCCTGCCTCTTTTTGGGAGTGAGTTCCAGATACCCACAACCTCTGGGTGAAAAGATTTTTCCTCAAAACCCCTCTAAATCTCATGTTCCTTACCTTAAGATTGTTATTGACCCTTTTTGAAGGGGAAACATTTCTCTCAATCTAGCTTGGAGAGAGGGAAGGTATCACACACATATTAATCACGTCTGATGGGATTGTTTTACCTCCTCTCAGATTGGGAAAATAACAAAAGGGAAACATCACTTGACTTCAGTTGCATCAATCTGCCAATCACAGATGCATTGGTAACGATTGTGGTAAACGCCAGAAAGTATTTTTGAAGGTGAACTTCGGTGGTCACACTGAGCACACAGTCCATTCAAGGGGTGATGGCATCACTGGTTAGATCAGCATTTATTATACACACTGACCCTCCAAAGAGTAACCAATCTAGCCCCATTCCCCGACCCAATTGTTCTACATTTACCCCTGACTAATGCACCTAATCTGCACATCCCTGAACACTATGGGCAATTTAGCATGGCCTATTCACCTAACCTACACATCTTTGGACTGGGCCAAACAGTCTGTTTCCACACTGTAAGGATTTCTATGATTCTATGATATATACACACTCTCTCATACACACACTCACACACACCCATACACATAAAGCCAAATATGTACGCACATATACACACCTCTCAGAACTTTGTAGAACTTAGTTCAGTCTCCCTTTTCAGCTCTAAGGAAAACAATCCCAACCCATCTAGTCTTTCTTCATGGCTGAATCGTTCTATCCTAGGCAATGTCCTGGTCAATTTCCTCTGCACCCTCTGTAGTGCAATCATATTCTTCATATAGTGTGGTGACCAGAACTGTGCACAGTGCTCTATCTGTGGCCTAACTAACATTATGTACAGATCCATCATAACCTCCTGTATTCAATATCTTGACTAATCAAGACAAGTATCCCATACGCTTGCTTAACCACCTTATCTACCTGCCTTTTAAGGATCTATGGGCATGCACACCAAGGGTCCTCTGATCCTCTGAACTTCCTAGAGTCCTACAATTCAACATGTCCTCCATTGCCTTCTCAATCTTCCCAAAATGCATCACCCCACACTTTTCAGAATTAATTTCCATTTGTCACTGTTCAGTTTATCTGACCAGTCTGTCTGTATTGTGTAATTCTAATATATTTGTAAGAATTATAAATAAACCATTGTTGATTTCAAATGAGAGCCATCTCTGCATTGTTCTTAGATAATCTAAGGAATTTAACATATTGGTGAATATATACCCTTTGACGATTTGTTTTCTTCTAAATCAGGCTCTGCATCTGTTTATACCAGGCCTATTTTTCATAATGATAATGATGCTGAATATCTGAAACACAAACAGAAATCACTGGAGAAACCCAGCAGGTCTGACAACATCCACAGAGAAAACAATCAGAGTTAACGTCTGATTGAAGTCTGGTGATTTTTTTTCAGAGTAGGCCAGTGATTTACCGGTGTGGCAGGAGCTCAATTTGTTATTGCAAAGAACAATGTAATTTATACAGTTTATTTTGCCTCAAAGTCTATCAATTGAACAACACACTGCTCTCTAACATATTCTCTAACAGAAAATGTTTTGCTAATTTCAAGCTCCATTAACAAACTGAATACATAATTAAATTCTAGTGCCCACCCTCTTGCTGCTCTGTGTAAATGTACTGTGTTAAACCATCCAGAGGGACAGGGCATTGGCTGTAGCACTGGTCTGAGCTGTGTTAACTGGTCGGACTTGAGGTGATGAGGTAATTGGATAAAGTACCAGAATGTGGTTACATCCAATGACATAGAGAGAGGCAAAAATTGAAAAGCAGAGATGAAGAATTCTTGCAGGATAGTTTATTACTGTGCCTAGAGTAACTGGTACAAGGAATTAGGATAGAGCAGATGAATGATGGCAGAGGAGCTGGTGCAGGAGAGAAGAGTTCACATTTTTGGATCATTGGAATCTCTTCTGCGGTAGAAGTGACCTGTACAAGAAGGATGGATTGCACTTGAATTGGAAGGGGACTAATATACTGGCAGGGAGATTTGCTACAGCTGCTCGGGAGGATTTAAACTAGTAAGGTGGTGGTGGTGGTCGTGGGGTGGGGGTGGGAAGGGGGGGAGGTCATCCAGGGAGATAGTGAGGAAAGAGGTCAATCTGAGACTGGTACAGCTGAGAAAAGGAGTGAGTCAAACAGTCAGGGCAGGCAGGGACAAAGCAGAGAACAAGGTAGGACTGATAAATTAAACTGCATTTACTTCAATGCAAGAGGCCTAACAGGGAAGGCAGATGAACTCAGGGCATGGTTAGGATCATGGGACTGGGATATCACAGCAATTACAGAAACATGGCTCAGGGATGGGCAGGACTGGCAGCTTAATGTTCCAGGGTACAAATGCTACAGGAAGGACAGAATGGGAGGCAAGAGAGGAGGGGAAGTGGCGGTTTTAATAAGGGATAGCATTACAGCTGTGCTGCGGAAGATTATTCCTGGAAGTACATCCAAGGAAGTTATTTGGGTGGAACTGAGAAATAAGAAAGGAATGGTCATTTTATTAGGATTGTATTATAGAACCGTTATTAGTCAGAAGGAAATTGAGAAACAAATTTGTAAGGAGATCTCAGCTATCTGTAAGAATAATATGGTGGTTATGATAGGGGATTTTAACTTTCCAAACATAGACTGGGACTGCCATAGTGTTAAGGGTTTAGATTGAGAGGAATTTGTTAAGTGTGCAGAAGAAAATGTTGTGATTCAGTATGTGGATGTACCTACTAGAGAAGGTCCAAAACTTGACCTACTCTTGGGAAATAAGGCAGGGCAGGTGACTGAGGTGTCAGTGAGGGAGCACTTTGGGGAGAGTGACCATAATTCTATTAGATTTAAAATCGTGATGGAAAAGGATAGGCCGGATCTAAAAGTTGAAGTTCTAAATTGGAGGAAGGCTAATTTTGATGGTATTAGGCAAGGACTTTCAAAAGCTGATTGGGGGCAGATGTTTGCAGGTAATGGGAAGACTAGAAAATGGAAAGCTTTCAGAAATGAGATAATGAGAGTTCAGAGACAGTATATTCCTGTAAGGATAAAGGCCAAGGCTGGTAGGTATAGGGAATGCTGGATGATGAGAGAAATTGAGGATTTGTTTAAGAAAAAGAAGGAAGCATATGTAAGGTACAGACAGGATAGATCGAGTGAATCCTGAGAAGAGTATAAAGGCAGTAGGAGGGAAATCAGGAGGGCAAAAAGGGGACATTAGATAGTTTTGGCAAAGAGGGTTCAGGAGAATCCAAAGGGATTTTATAAATACACTAAGGACAAAAGGGTAACTAGGGAGAGAATAGGGCCCATCAAAGATCAGAGCTGAAAATGTGTTGCTGGAACAGCGCAGCAGGTCAGACAGCATCCAGAGAACAGGAGAATCGACGTTTCGGGCATAAGCCCTTCTTCAGGAATTCTTCAGCCCATCAAAGATCAGCAAGGCGGCCTTTGTGTGGAGTCGCAGGAGATGGGAGAGATACTAAACTAGTGTTCACTGTCGAGAAGGACATGAAAGATATAGAATGTGGGGAAATAGATGGTGAAAAATGTCCATATTATGGAGGAGGAGATGCTGGATGTATTGAAATGCAAAAAAGTGGATAAATCCCCAGGACCTGATCAGGTGTACCTGAGAACTCTGTGGGAAGCCAGAGAAGTGATTGCTGGGCCCCTTGCTGAGATATTTGTATCATGAATAGTCACAGGTGAGGTGCCGGAAGACTGGAGGTTGGCAAACGTGGTACCATTATTTAAGAAAGGTGGTACGGAAGAACCCAGGAACTATGGACCAGTGAGCCTGACCTCGGTGGTGGGCAAGTTGTTGGAGGGAATCCTGAGGGACAGGATGTACACATATTTGGAAAGGCAAGAACTGATTAGGGATAGTCAACATGGCTTTGTGCGTGGGAACTCATGTCTCACAAACTTGATTGAGTTTTTTGAAGAAGTAACAAATAGGATTGGTGAGGACAGAGTGGTAGATGTGATCTATACGGACTTCAGTAAGGCGTTCGACAAGGTTCTTTATGGTGATGTGCCACAAGGATCGGTGCTGGGTCCACTGCTTTTCGTCATTTATATAAATTATTTGGATATGAACGCAGGAGGTATAGTTGTTGAGTTTGCAGTTGACACCAAAATTAGAAATGCAGTAGACAGCGAAGAAGGTTACTTCAAAGTACAACAGGATCTTGATCAGATGAGCCAATGGGCTGAGGAGTGGCAGATGGAGTTTAATTTAGATAAATGTGAGGTGCTGCATTTTGGAAAAGCAAATCAGAGCAGGACTTATACACTTAATGGTAAGGTCCTAGGGATTGTTGCTGAACAAAGAGACCTTGGAGTACAGGTTCATAGCTCCTTGAAAGTTGGCTCGCAGGTAGATAGGATAGTGAAGAAGGAGTTTGGTATACTTTCCTTTATTGGTCAGAGCATTAAGTTTTGGAGTTGGGAGGTCATGTTGCAGCTGTACAGGACATTGGTTAGGCCACATTTGGAATATTGCGTGCAATTCTGGTCTCCTTCCTATCGGAAAGATGTTGTGAAACTTGAAAGGGTTCAGAACAGATTAACAAGGATGTTGCCAGGGTTAGAGGATTTGAACTATAGGGAGAGGCTGAATAGGTTGGGGCTGTTTTCCCTTGAGCATTGGAGACTGAGGGCTGACTTTATAGAGGTCTATAAAATCATGAGGGGCATGGATAGGGTAAATTTTTTCCCTGGGGTGGGGGAGTCCAGAACTAGAGGGCATAGGTTTAGGGTGAGGGAGGAAAATTTTAAAAGGATCCTAAGGAGCAACTTTTTCACGCAGAGAGTGGTATGCGTATAGAATGAGTTGCCAGAGGAAATGCTGGAAGGTGGTACAGTTACAATATTTAAAAGGCATCTGGATGGGTATATGAAGAGGGAGGATTTAGAGGGATATGGGCCAAGTGTTGACCAATGGAGACTAGATCAGATTAGGATATTTAATCAGCATGGACGAGTTGGACCGAAGGGTCTGTTTCCGTGATGTATGTCTCTTTGACTCTATGTTACTGTGGGGTCCATTTTCTTTTGCCACCTCTCCTCCATCTGAGTTGGATATAGACCAACAGATATCATGATAGGGATGGAAAGCAATTTGTTAATATACCCATAAGGCAAAGAAAGCAGTCTACAGCAGGACAAGAATTTACGAGGTAAAGTGTTATCCTCATTTACATTTAACAAGCACACAATCTTTAACCGGTAAGCAACAGGAGGACAGAGAAAGAGAGAGACAGGATTAGAGAGAGAGATCGAGAATTAATTCAAGGGGCGAAGATCATATTGTGAAATAATGATTTAGACAGGGATACATATGAAGAAAGTGTCAAAAATTGATCAGAAGGAATTGAGCCAGATACATTGATCACAGGGAGAATATTTGTGGAAGCGTGTTTAAGAGGTAGATTGAGTGAAGCAGACACAGGTCAAACAAGTGTTGAAACCAGAAACTGAGAAACAAGGGTCAGCAGAGAGTCATAATGGCCCAGATATTTTAATTAATATCAGAACAAATTCAAGCAACTGTAATCCTCTTTAGAAGTAGCCACTTACCTAGCGATTTTTCTGGCCAAGGCTCCCAGTCTGGCCTGGCCTAAAAGCATCAATCTGAGATTACCAGGAAGAAACCCACATAGCACAGGAGTGGCATTGCATATCAAGATAAAGCTCTTTTCAAATGACATTTGCTGCTGTATTTCAGGAGGTCAAGGTCCCAAAGGTGACTTAGGAAAGGCATATGCATAAGATAAGTGACGGGGTTGAGGAGCAGCTGGGGTTAGGTGGCAAGAGTGTGAGATGGACAGGTTGCCGAGTGAATTGGGCGGGGGGCGTCAGAGGGCCAGATGAATAGTGTAATTTGGGATTTAGGGTATCAGGTACGTGCTTAGGATATGTTGGGTTTTTGCTGTCAGTCCCCATGGAGTCAAATCCAGCAAGGATGAGGGAGGAGACCTTTTGGCTCTGCCAGGATTGGACTGGACAGGGTGGGTGTCGAGTCCACTATGAGATGGTGTGAGGTCAGTGTCAGGGGAAGTGTAGTGGAGATGGGAGTAAATCAGCAATGATTTAGGAGTCAGTTTAATAATTACCCAGGAATTAGAATAGATTTTTAACCATCCAACTGTTCTTGGGTGAGTCAGAACTCTCCAATTATTCCGATATGATGGGTTCTTTTTGAGGTTTCCAAACAAAGAGGACATTCAGCTTCCAAAGAATTTGAGACAATGCAGATGCCGAGATTATTCTGCTCCAACAACTATCTGGTCATTGGAGGGAGGTAGAGAGAGACATTGAAAGAGAGATAGAGAAAGATAAGCAATTTGAAAGTCACAGCGAGAGAAAGAAGATTGAGAAATAGAAATTGAGTGGTAAATACCTAGAGAGATTAAGAGAGGCAGGCAGAGTTAGTGAGACAGAAGTCAAGAAAGACAGAGGTTGAGATGTGAGCGGGAGTGCTAACATTAACCAGGCAAGCACAATCAGACTACCAGATACACAGAACCAGCTACATTTTGAGATATAAGTGATGATCTGTCAAATCTGTCTTGGTATTTTTCCTTTAAATCTATTCATTGGGAAGCATAAAAATGCTTAAAATTTGCCAGCCTTCCTAATTCATTGAGAATGCTGTGCACACTTCTGTCTTCTTAAGAAAAGACATAGAGCTCATTGGGAGTAAGTGCCAAAACGATTTACAAAGATGGCACCAGAACTGGGAGCTTAAAGCTGAACAGCTGGTCCTCTTATCTTGAAAAGTATTATGAAGGAGTTGTGAAGACATGGAGAAGATGTTACCAGTTCAAGGGACTTGTTCAAAACTGACTTATAAATAACGACAGTCACCAATAAATCTCATGAGAAAAATGTTAAAGAAGCCATTTTAACTCAGAGAGTGACTAGGTTGGATCTTGAGAGCACATAGAATGGTTGCGGCAAACACTGTCAATAAAGGAAAGCTAGAGAAATGTGTGAAGGAGAAAGTATTTGCAGACGACATGAGATTAAATAAAGTTGGAGTAGGCTTGTATGAAGCATAATTACCAGAATGAATTTGTTTGTCTGGGATTTCTGTGTTGGATGTTCTGTGACATTTTCTACAATTTCTACAGTAAAATTGCAGCATTTCTGACACCCCCCAGCCCTCCTCTGGCTCTGTGCCACTAATCCTATGTGACTGAATATTTGAATTTCCCTCTCATCCCTCCACTCCATCCCTTTGATAAAAAAGGAGAAGCCAAGAGCTTGGTACAAGAGCAGGCCATTAGGGATCTCTATTGTTCTGGAACCCTTTGGGAGTTGAAGTGGCTTTTTATGGATCCACTCTACTGAGTTTTTTTAGGTTGGAGTTTAAGATGGAAAGGCAGAGAGACAAAGGAAAGGAGGGAAGGTAGAGAACCAGGAAAAGAAAGTAGAATAGAGAGAATTATAGTCAGAGAAGGAGGGAGACAGAAATATAAACAGATAGAGACAGAGAGAAAGGGAAAGAAACAGACTGAGAGAGGGAGAAGGTGAGAGAGAGACAGAAATAGAGACACAGAGAGGGAGAAAGGGACAGAACAGAAATGGAGAGACAGACCGAGAGTCAGACTGACAGGAATTGTTGACTAATGGCTCAATTTCTTTCATAAAGTCTCAAGTCCAACCTCCCCCTTGCTCTTTAAGCTGTTCCTCAGAATTTCCAGACATGTTCTTCCACTGGGATGTGTCCCCACATCAGGAAAATCACAGTTCTTACAAAAGCTCACTGACCTGAAATGCAAAGGTTAACTTTCTCTGAATTGAGCCTGTTCAACACTCTTTCAAGCCAATGCTTCCCAAACATATTCCAAGAGAGGGGTGTTGGGGGGGGTGGGGGGAGCGCAGTGACTCAATCATAAATGCCTCAGATCTGGTGTAACTCCAGTATTTAGGGGAGGTGATGGTGGCTTGACTGGGGACAGAGGTGCCAAAATAAGACAAATATAAATCAAACCAGCAGGAAGTAACCTTCACTAAGGTGCTGCATGAGACAGGCATAATTGCAAATATAATTGCTTGTGACTTCTTAAATACTATCTGAAACCTTTTGCTCATAGCAAGAGATTTCTACAATCGTATGAAATTTTCTGGCCTGTGTGATCTATCAGATTAAAATCTCATTAAAGGTGAGATTGTTGCTGAGAAATCCCAGCTTTCGATGTTGGTAAAATGATTTTGGTTTCCCAACATAATCCTTGTGAATAATCTTCCAAATTTGGCTTCACATTTTTGGGGGACAGAGCCTGCAGTCAAATGAGGTATTTCAGTCTTCCTTTGGAAATAACCGAGATATTCCTGAGCCCATAGTTAAGGAAGGTTTCTTGGTAGTTATTAACACATTACCTACCCTCTTGTTTTTCATTCATGGTGGAATCAAAAAGCTTGCTACTGGTGGAGGAAATTCCGATTCAATATTTGGCCGTGGTGGATCTTACAAATGTTTATTAAATCAGTCAGGCAGTTCAGTTTCAGATTGGAGAAGCATTATGCTAATGAGGGGTTCCCATGTTTTATACTTGTTGCCTCATCACAATCCTCCAATGGCAGCATGTCTTTCCACAGCTTGCCAATCCTCCAATTGGGATTTCCATTGACTCTGCCTGTGGTCACCCTCCTCCAAATGGAGGGTGGAGCAGGAATTAGAGTTCATTCATCATCCCATTGTCAGGAGGCAGTGCATCGTCATAATGTCACTGGACATTATACTGAATAGCCGAGGTCTTTTTTCCAGGGTAAGGGACTCCGAAACTAGAGGGATGAGTGGGAAAGATTTAAAAAGGACCTGAGGGGCAACCTTTCCACACAGAGGGTGGTGTGTGGATGGAATGAGCTGCCAGAGGAAGTGGTGGAGGCTGGTACAATTACAACATTTAAAGGCATCTGGATGGGTATAAGAATAGGAAGGGTTTGGAGGGATATGGGTGAAATGCTGGCAAATGGGATATCTGGTCAGCATGGATGAGTTGGGCCAAAGGGCCTGTTTCTGTGACTCTGTGACTAGTTAATCCAGAGCCCCTGGGATGTGAGGTTGCATCTCACCAGTAAATGGTGGTGTTTGAATTCAGTTAAAAATCTGAATTTTCTTTTAAAAAACTTGTCTGATAGCAACAATGTAATTCCTGTAAATTCCATCTTGTTTACTTATGTCCTTTAGGCAAGGAAACTACTATTTTTACCTGGTCTGGCCTACATGTGATTCCAGACCCATAACAATGGGTCCTGTCTCCTGACTCTTAACTGCCCTCTGGGCAATTAGGGATGGGTAATAAATGTTGGCCTAGCCAATGACATCCACAACTCATGAAAGATTTGAACAGAAACAAGACGAACGACCGCAGTGAGAGAGCTCTGGTGTGATTGAAGGGAGTTACCAACACATAGCACTTTGTGATTTTGTAAACATCTGACCATCTTTTTGTGAAGTGAGAGAAACAAATTTAACACATATTGTTTCCCATCACATTATATTTTTGAATCAGCAGCAGAAATTTGAGTCATTTTCAAATCTATTCAAAAAAGAGCTTTGTTTTCAAAATGATTGAAGTGAGCTAAATGCCCTGAAATTTCCAAAGTGAATGTTAATGGTACTTATTCAGAATAGATGAATATCGACCAACACACCTTGGAGCTTCATTTTTCTTCACATTTTATGGAATTTTTACATCCACAAGAAGTTTATAGTTTGACATCTTGTGTCATGATGACAGTACAGCTTTCCCTCAATAAAATGTGAGGCTGCATTCTGGGCCTAGTCTGCTGGAGGGGAATTTGAACCTGCAAACTTATGGCTGAGGCAAGAATACTGCCTAGTGTGTTGTTGATATCATCAGCCTAGGCCTTCCTACCCTCAGTCAATCTGTACTGGTGTTTGCATCATAATTAAAGAAAATCCGTCCCACTTCTAAAGCTCTTTTACTTCCCTGACCTCCCTTGTCAATTCATAATAAAACAAAAAGCTTCAATTCTCAGCACGGGTTCATCATTCCACACCTGATAGTGTTGACTAAGTGTCATGTGCTATCTGTGTATAAACACCAGGATGACAGATGAGATTTGGCTACTGTGATTGGTCTTCCAGTGTTAGAATGGGGGTCATTGAGGGGTAGTTGCTGGCCATCCTGGTGGCTGGGTCATGTAAACTGTGGTTAACCTGGCCTTATGTAGCTGACTGAAACTGAAATAAACAAGGCCAAGTGCTGCACTGATACCGTTAAGTGGGAGACTGGGGAGCGTTCTGCCCTGATGTTTGGTCCTTTGGACTGTTACCAGTTCTGGCTGCTGTCTCAGAAGTATGGTTTACTTTTGCAATAAATGAGGGCCTTCACACAGTGATCAGGTTAGCACTCTGAAAGAAAAAGCAAAAAGGTCAGGTTACAACTTGTAGACTGGGAGTGTGAATGATTTAGTTTCTGTTAAACTTAAGCAAGAATATTGTCAGGGCTATTTTAATCTAATACAGTTCAATGTAATCTGAGCTTGGACCTTAAAATGGGACAGGGTGGAGAAACATAAATAAGATTAGGCATCATCATTTTTTCTTTTGGTTTAATTCTGTTAGAGAAAGGTGGAGCAGATGTCCCCTGCTTCTGGTTAGGGATTGTGTGACTGTGTGAGGACATAGCTAAAAATCACGCAATCACGCAATCACGCAATAGGCAGTATTCTTGCCTCAGCCATAAGTTTGCAGGTTCAAATTCCCCTCCAGCAGACTAGGCCCAGAATGCAGCCTCACATTTTATTGAGGGAAAGCTGCACTGTCATCATGACACAAGATGTCAAACTATAATCCAACAGGCTCATTTGGAAGCACTAGCTTTTGGAGCGCTGCTCCTTCGTCACGTAGTTGTGGAGAATAAGACCATAAGACACAGAATTTAGAGCAAAAGATTACAGTGTCATGCAACTGAAATGATATATTGACAAAACCTAGATTGCTGTTAAGTCTTTCATCTTTTAGAATGGGTTGCAGGTTTCGGTTCATTAATATGTAAATCCCAGAACTTCTTTTAAGTCACTTTCTTGAGATAACTCAAGGTTTTATAACAAAAAGTGACATCTCAGAATCCAACTCCTCCACATTCTAGAACATTATTTTCTCATCTCTGAGATGTAAGTTCAAACTAACTGCAGACAGAAATTCTACAACTAAAGAAAGACATGTATTAATAGTCGTTTGATAGCACAGAACGTGGGACTTAGAGAGAAAAAAATTTTTTTTGTCATCATTTAACTAAATTCTCCACTTGGTAACACTTCGACTAATCAGAGTTCACTTGCTAACCAATCAGCACCTTTCTTTCATAACTGTGTTTTCCTGAACGTTGGTATTTCTTGTGAAGCGTCCTGATGAGTACAGAATTAAACCCTTTGATGAAACGTGCTTTTCATCAAGACTTGCATTTATATAGCACCTTTCATAGACCCAAGATGTCCTAAAGCAGTTTATGTGAAATAAAGTTTTTTTTTAAGTGCAGTGGCTACGCAAAATGTGGCAATTGAAACACAGTGAATTCCCAAAAGCAGCACAAAGAGCCCTTTTAGTGATGCTGTTTACACAATAAATATTGACGAGGTTGGAAGTAAGAGAGTACTCCAGAACATTGTCCTATTAACTCTGAGATGACGGGGGTGGGAGGGTCAAAACACATACTCTCTCCAGCCATCCGAGGAGGTGTGAGTGTGGGTCAATTCTTAAAAATCAAAACCTGCCCACAGCCCACTGTGACGGCACCCCCATCCAGTTCAATGCTAATAGGCTGGGGCTCAGGAATATAACTCATTTTCAATAGTATATGTTTCATGTGGTTGTGGAACTCTAATGTAGCAGCACTTGCGCGAACCTACACTCCTCACCTCCATCAAGTAACCTACCACAATCTGCTTCCTTCCTCACGATCTACAAGCCCTCCCATCCTGTTATCCTCTTCACTTCTTTCCTATCATGGTTCCATTGAGCCCTTGCAATATCTCTACAATGATCTGCCGCAACAATCTTTTCCTCTCTTGTGACCCATAAGACTGTTGACCATAAGAAATAGGAATAGGAGTAGGCCAATTCGGCCCCTCAATAGGATCATGGCTGATCTGACATTCCTCACATTTTCATTCATACCCTTTCCCCATAGCCCTCGATTCCCCGATTGATTAAGAATCTCTTTATCTCAGCCACAAATACACAAAAGGTCTCTGCCCCACAGCTCTCTGTGGCAAGGAGATCCAAAGGCTCTCTGTGAAAATGTGAAGATGTTCATTTTTGAAAGGAGAGCAAAAGAATAAAGAATTACATATTGGAGAAAACCCATAGAAAGCTGCAACACAAAGAAACTTGGCAGTATTTGTGTGCAAAACACAGAAACCGAGAACACAGTACAGCAGGTAATCAGGAAGGCTCATGGAATGCTGACCTGTAAGTCAAGGGGACTGGAATAAAGGAGTAGGGAATTATTACTGCAACAGTACAAGGTACTGGTGAGACCACATCTGGTGAGCCATTTTGATCCCCTTATTTAAAGAAAGATATCAATTCCACTGGAGGAGGTTCAGAGACTGCTGACCTGGATGAGTAATAAAAAGATGGGGTACTGGGCTAACGGTCGGATACTTGGTAGTGTGGATGAGCAGAGGGATCTTGGTGTCCATGTACACAAATCTTTGAAAGTTGCCACCCAGGTAAATAGTGCGGTGAAGAAGGCATATGGCGTACTGGCTTTTATTGGTAGAGGAATTGAGTTCCGGAGTACTGAGGTCATGTTGCAGTTGTATAAGACTCTGGTGCGGCCACATCTGGAGTATTGTGTGCAGTTTTGGTCGCCATACTATAGGAAGGATGTGGAGGCACTGGAACGGGTGCAGAGGAGGTTTACCAGGATGTTGCCTGGTATGGTAGAAAGATCATATGAGGAAAGGCTGAGGCACTTGGGGTTGTTTTCATTGGAGAAGTTGTGAGTACATGGAATGCCCAGCCAGTAGCAGTGGTGGACTGTCCCTCATTATGGGCATTTAAGCGGGCATTGGATAGGCATATGGAGGATAGTGGGCTAGTGTAGGTTAGGTGGGCTTGGATCGGCGCAACATCGAGGGCCAAAGGGCCTGTACTGCGCTGTATTCTTCTATGTTCTATGTTCTATGATCCTTGATGTGGAGGGTTTGTCTTATGAACAGAAGTTAAATCGTTGGACTCGTCTCACTAGCGTTCCAAACAATTGGAGGTAATCTGGGTGGCACGATGCTTCAGTGGTTAGCACTGCTGCCTCACAGCGCCAGGGCCCCAGGTTCGATTCCAACCTCAGGTGACTGTCTGTGTGGAATTTGCACATGCTCCCTGTATCTGTGTGGGTTTCGTCCAGGTGCTCTGTTTTCCAATCACAAAGGTGTGCAGATTAAGTGGATTGACCATGTTAAATTGCCCCATAGTGTCCAGGGATGTCCATACTAGGTGGATAAACTGTGGGGAAGTACAGGGTTGATAGTTAAGGGGGGTGGGTATGGGTGGGATGCCCTTCAGAGAGGTAGTGATTCTATGGTCTCATTGAAATATTTAAGATTCTTAAGACCTTGTCAAGGCAAATGCTGAGAGGATATTTCTCCTCATGGGACAGTCTAGGACCAGAGGGCATAGTCTCAGAATAAAAGGGAACCAACTGAAGACTGAGAAGAGGAAGAATCTTTTCTTTCAAAGTGTGACCCCCTTCTCACAATCCTTCCTGAACTCTGTGTTCCTCCTCTTACTGTCATCTCCATACCCATCCTGTAACTCCTCACCATCCAGCAGTTTCTGCCTCTCCCCAACACCAGTATGACCTGGCACTGTGGTCCCTTAGCCTCCTCCTCCCTCTGTACTCCCATCTGCATCAATTCCGATGAGTTGGATGCCAGCTCAAAAAGTCAGGATGAGTATTTCTTCTGTCTAATTGCCATTGAATATTGTTAGAGCTGAAAATGTGTTGCTGGAAAAGCGCAGCAGGTCAGGCAGCATCCAGGGAACAGGAGAATCGATGTTTCGGGCATAAGCCCTTCTTCAGGAAGGCTTATGCCCGAAACGTCGATTCTCCTGTTCCCTGGATGCTGCCTGACCTGCTGCGCTTTTCCAGCAACACATTTTCAGCTCTGACTCCAGCATCTGCAGACCTCACTTTCTCCTCATTGAATATTGTTAGTAAACCCGATGCAGTGTCAGTCCCCAGTCCTCAGTGGAATTGGCAAAGTAAACCTACATAGGAATGTGTAGAAATTGGTGCCGGGATCTCCAGGGAAATGGACATCCAACATAGAATCCTATTCATTACATCAACCACAATTCCAGCAGAAAAGCCTACATCTTCTGTCACCTATTATTTGGAATTCCAAACTATAATACCCCATCCCCTTTCACGCCCATCACATTGAGGTCCTACTGACCAAACTCCAATTCGGATAAAATTTATTTAAATTTCACACAAGTTGAAATAATTTTCTTATTGTGCCACTTGTATCTCAAACTCCAAGCTAGATAAACCATCACCAGGAACACCTTGGGGAAATACCCACATTTTAAGACAGACACAATGCTGGGTTTGCATCTGTAACAGATGCAATGTTTCAGAATGCTGCTCAATGTAAGCTATATCTTTTGCAGAACATACCCATTGTGGACCGTGCCCAGTGAGGGCACTGTGTCCTGTGTAGACCTGTGTCCACAGCAAACTGTGTACAGTGTGGAGTGAATCCATTGTGAACTGTGTGTAGGGAAGAAACTGTCCAAGGTAGATTGTGTCCAAAGTAGATAATGTTCAGTGTAGACTGTGTCTAGTGTAGACTGTGTCCACTGTAGACTGTGTCTAGTGTAGACTGTGTCCACTGTAGACTGTGTCCACTGTAGACTGTGTCTAGTGTAGACTGTGTCTAGTGTAGACTGTGTCCACTGTAGACTGTGTCTAGTGTAGACTGTGTCTAGTGTAGTCCATGTCTAATGTAGATCATGTCCAGTGTAGATCATTTCTAGTATAGACCGTGTCCAGTGTAGTCCATGTCTAATGTAGACTGTGTCCAGTGTAGATAATGTCCATTGTAGACCACTGAAATCATACATTGAGTAAATTTCTAGTGTAGTCTTTATTGTAGAATCCATTTGAGTCAAAAAGTGAGACAGCCTCACAGTATTATCACTGGATTGCTAATCCATGGAGCAGGTAATGTTCTGGGGACCTGGGTTCAAATCCTTCCATGGAATTTGAATTCAATTACAAAACAAATCTGGAATGAAGAGTTTAGTGAATCCATTGTCGATATGTGGAAAAGCCCATCTGCTTTACTCATGTCCTTCAGAGAATGAAACTGCCATCATTATCTGGTCTGGCCTACATGTGACTCCAGACCCACAGCAATGTGGTTGACTCTAAAATGCCTTCTGGGCAATAAATACTGACATAGCCAGTGGTTTACATTTATTTAATATTGTCACTTGTACCTCGGTACAGTGAAAAGTGGATAATGTCTCCTCATTCCGATGCCATCTTGGATTTCAGAATAAATTGCTTAGTAAGTTGTATCAATGGTAAAATACTGAATAAATTCATATTAAAATGATATTACTAAAACAGTTTCAATAGTTCACCTTTCCCTGTCCACATGCTTCACTTTCTCGTCTCCTCCATTTGCTACTGTCTGACATCGTCGCCATGGTCCTGGCAATGTGTTTCTCTTCTGCCACCACTGACACCGTTGCTTCCACTTCCACCGCCTCCGAGCTGGAGATGGTAACACTGTGCGGGTCCCACAGCCTCCTCTTACGCTGGACATCAACTAACGGGTCCTGGTTCTGAGTTGACCAATGGGGTCCTGGCTCGTTTGCCAATGCCGCCACCAAAGATGGAGTGGAGATGGAGATGGAGATACACAGGGCCCCACTCTCCCACTGGAGGACATCAGGAGGAGGCCCGAGGCAACCAAAACAAAAAAAAATGATCTTATCCTGTGAATAAATAAAAAAAAGACCATGACTAGGGTAGACCTAGCCAATACAGAGTAGAGTTTCTCCATTGTAGACTGAGTATACTTTTTTCATTGTAGACCATATCCATTGTAGACTGTGCCCAGGGTAGACCTATCCACTGTGAACCCTATACAGTGTTGACCATTTCCATGACCCTATCCACCATAGACTGGGTTGAGTAGACTTTGTTGAGTGTAGACCCTGTCCAGTGTACACTTTGTTCAGTATAGACTATGGCCACCGTAGGTTGTGTTGCATTTAGATTGTATCCAGAGTAGTGCATGTCCAGTTTGAACCATGTCCATTATAGTTCTTATTTAGAGTAGAGTGAATACAATATAGACTGTGTCAAGTGTAACCATTCTATTGTAGACCACGTCCATTGTAGAATGTTTCCAGCATTGGATCCACAGGTTTTTTTACTGAAGTGGTTTCTACAGTAAAGGCTAAAGTCGAAGTTCACTCTTAATGCGTTGTTTCATTTTGAATTTCTACTTCATTCTATAAAATGGTAAGGAATGTGTTAATACAGAAGTCAGAATATCTAACAACATCTAGATTATTCCATTATAGTGGTGGTAAGAGTTAAATCAGGGTTAGATATTCTAACCTCTGTATTAATTCTTACAACACATTCCTTTCCCTTTAATAGAATAAAGTAGAAATGCAAAATGAAATTAAGAGTAAACTTTCACTTTAACCTTTATTGTAACACTACTTCAGTGAAAAATCTGTCATTTTCCAGACATGGAGAGACCCAGGCTCCAGCAGCGAGGTGTAGGATGGGTGGGAGAATGGAATGTTAATTGCTGGATTAGGACTGGAGTGTCTAAGAACCAGCAAAGGAGTGTGTCAAGGAGAATAAGCCTCTCTAATAAATATCTAAAGCAGATAAGGGAAGTGAAGGTTGTGAAGGATAGGTATTGTCATTCATGTGTGAGGAATGTTGTCAGATAATGAGCAGGTAGTAACATTAAGGGGCATGTGTGGAAGGCTGAGGGAAGGTCATGCATGTATCTGCTTGTGAGAAATATATTAACCTGATGTACTCCCCCAGTAATGATAAATTATATAAGGATAGAATGGTCCTAAACCCAGAACCCGTTACCATGAATTATGATTGAATTTAACAGCTTTTTTTCTATTTTCTGCTTCGGCTTTGAGTGCTCCAAAGAAAAATTGAATAACATTCACAATTATTAAATACGTTCAGCCACCCACAACAGTCAGAATTCTTTCTCCAGTCAGTATTCTTCCAAAGTTTCAAAAAGACCATAAAACGTAAAAGCAGAAATGGGCCATTCAGCCCATTGAGTCTGCTCCTCCACTCAGCGAGATCACAGCTGATTTGAAAATCCTCAACTTCACTTTCTAGCCTTTTCCCCATCACTCTTGATTGCCTGACTGATTAAAAATCTATCTTACTTAACCTTGAACATACTTAATGACCCAGCTTTGACACTTATTTGGAGCGCTGCTCTTTCATCGCCTGACGAAGGAGCAGAGCTCCAAATGCTTGTGATTTCAAATAAACCTGTTGGACTATAACCTGGTGTCGTGTGATTTTTCACTTTGTCCACCCCAGTCCAACACCGGCATCTCCACGCCATGTAAATGTGGAAGGGCTTTTTGATTATGTCAAAAAGGTAATGCAATATCATTTCTCTAGTTTAGTGCATTAATTGTCTGTTAAATAATGTATAGTCAATGTAGATTTTAGTTTGTTACAGTAGATGTCTGAAAAATCAGAAATCTTACCAATGATTCTTTGGTTCAGTCACTAGAAAATATATGTCTTTTTAAAATAAGGTACCCATCTCTAGGGAGGTCATTGCATTTCTGTTAGACTCAAATAAGAAAATACTCTATATTTCATGAAACTTAAATTCGTGAAACAATGTCTTGCAATGTTCTCTGCCAATACTCTATGACGTAATTAGATTTGTAAATTGTTTCTCATGAACGATCCATATTGGATGAGATGGAACTATCTTGGGTGACTGTGTGGAGTTTGCACATTCTCCCTGTGTTTTGCATGGATTTACTCTGGGTGCTCTGGTTTCCTCTCAGAATACAAAGATGTGCAGGTTAGGTGGTTAAGCCATGCATAGTGTCCAGAGATGTGCAAGCTAAGGTGGATTAGCCATGGGAAAAACAGGGTTACAGAGAAAGATTCGAGGAGTGGGATGCTCTTCAGAAGGTCGATGTGAACATGATGGGCTGAATGGCCTGCTTCCACCCCGTAGGAATTCTATAATTAAAGTTGGATAAAGTGTATCATTGCTGCTCCACTGAGAAATCCTAACACTGGGGAATCCTGTGCTGGGACACCACCCAGAGAGAAAACTTTGACCATTACATGCAGCACAATTGCAGACAAGGATTTGCACGAGTCTACAGCACAGAAGTTGGCAGTAGGACAGCAGAATACAGAGAAAGAGATAGATAATGCTAGATCCAGTTCCTGCTTTACTTCCCTGACAGAGGTATGGAGAGAGCCAATCTTAACTGCACATCTATGTGAGGATTTAGAGATACCGGTGTTGGACTGGGGTGGACAATGTTAAAAATCACACAACACCAGGTTATAGTCCAACAGTTTAATTGGAAGCACTAGCTTTCAGAGCGCCGCTCTGGAGTACTCCACAACCACCTGATGAAGGAGCGGTGCTCCGAAAGTTAGTGGTTCCATTTAAACCTGTTGGACTATAACCTGGTGCTGTGTGATTTTTAACTTCATCTATGTGAGGACAGTTGAGCAACTGGTCAGATTCTGAAGGCCATCCTACCTCCAAGCTGTTTCTCAATATTCATCCTCATTGGCATTCAAGAGGAGAACAGTTGAGATCCTGACTGAGTTGGGGGATTTACAGGTAAAGATTTGGCAACTGGCTTTTCTATCCTAATTTGCCTTTGCAATTCTCCACACTGGGACAAATATCCAGTCTCACTACAACAATTAAAGGAACTATAAGGAAAGGAAGGGAATGAGAAGCACAGTGGAGATTTGTCATGATGGAATGCCTAAAGAAGACAGATGGTGTTGTGTAAATGTGAGCCAGTAATTCAATCCTGTGGTTTCTATGGATTCCTTCTGGATGAGTCACCCTGCAGCATCTCAATATCAGCTGATAATGAAGCTGTCAGGTATCAGGTAACCTAGTCATCGAGTTGACTTAACTTCACTGCCTCTCCAATGGTTAGGTTTTACAAGGTCATCAGATGGGAACATGGAGGCACCTCTTGTTGAGGAATGTGAATTGCTGCAAGGCATTTACACAGACATGATTTTATGTCTGTGTTGAACTTCAGCCTAAAGCAAATGTAAATGTTCAAGCTGACCACCTTCTCTTTGGGATTGTGCTTTACCCGATGCTTTGGGGATATTTGTTGGAAGGAGACTAGGGTCTCATGCCACAACACATCCATCACATCACGTAGCAGCCATGATTCAGGATGACTCCAGTCATCTGCAAGAACTGCACCTCATTTTCCGCTTGGGAACTCTACAGCCTTCTGGACTCAATAACAAGTTCAACAACATTAGGGCTTGAAGCACTTCCTCCATGTCCTTACCCCAACCCCCACACACCAAGATTTATTATCACATGTGCTGCTCTTACATTCCACCCATTATGAGCCACTAATAGTCCCCATTAGTAGCTATTCATTCTCCTGGGCAGATGCCTGATCTGCTGTGCTTTTCCAGCACCACTTTAATCTAGACTCTGGTTTCCAGCATTTGGAGTCCTTGTTTTTACCTAGTTGATTTTAACCCTACTGTGAATCCTCTTGCAAGGATGCCTGCCTTGAAGAGGTTTTCTTCCTCTCTCTACAAGAATCTCAACAAGTCTCTCTCTCACTGCAATCCCCCAGGTCATCTCCTCTGCCCTGAAGCTCTTCGACCATGTCCTGCCAACTATCTACTCCACCCTCCTGTCTGACCTATCACCTCCATCCCCACCCAAAGCATCGGGTAAAGCACAATCCCAAAGAGAAGGTGGTCCGTCTTGAACTTTTACATTTGCTTTCGGCTGAAGTTCAACACAGACATAAAATTCACCTATTGTACTCTTTTCTCCCTTCTCCCCAGCTCCCCCCCCCATTTATCTCTCCACCCTGGAGGCTTCCTGACTCTATTCCTGATGCCCGAAACGTCGATTTTCCTGCTCCTCGGATGCTGCCTGACCTGCTGTGCTTTTCCAGCGCCACTCTAATCTAGATCACTGTTTTGTCTGTCCAAGTATTCTTCTTTCTCCTTGGGATCTATCTCCACCTTCCATTTACTCCTTACCCCCTCACTCCACCCTATCTTCTGCATAAAAAACAATCTTTTCCTGGTTACCATCAGTTCTGAAAGAGAATCACTGCACCCAAAACGTTAACTCTGATTTCTCTCCACAGGTGCTGCCAGATTTACTGAGCTTTTCCAGCAATCTCTCTTTTTGAGAATCTTGTCATTGATCTCTGTGGATTGTGTTTCAGGTCACTTTGGAAAGGACTAATCCTAATGATATCTGCGTGAGGTGCTGCTGCACTGCCAGAGATGCTGTTTTACAAATTGAAACAAGTCTCTGGCTGTCCATTCAGATGGATGTTCAAACAACCCATGATATTGCTTAAAGAAATTACCGAGGTGTTTGCCAAATTTTCTGGCCAATATCTACCCCTGAAAACAAATAGTCTGACCATTGTCACAGTGTTACTTGTGGGCTCTTGCTGTGCACAATTAGATGGCTGCACTTCAACAGTGATGGCACTTTATAAAATACTTTATTGGCTGTAAAGTACTTTATGTCCTGGCATCACGAATGAGGTATTTTTCTCCATGTTGGCTAACTGAACAACACCGTGGTGCCAGGAAAGGTCATGACCCAGTGAACATGACCCAGTGAAGTTCAAGGTAAAAGATTTTGGTCTGAGGCCGTGGTGAACACAGCAAAAACCATTACATTTGGATGTGAACAACAGTTCCATTCCCAGATTGCAATTGTCCTACATGTCCTCGAGAGCCAGACAGCTAAAATAATAAAATATTGGCCTTGCTCACAACACCCAGATCACACCAAACAATAAAAACAACCTGCAACTCAGACCAGAATGGTGCCAACCCGTACAACACCTGCTCCAGAGCTCGTCAGGGAAGCACATTTACTGTTCACTGCTGTGTACATGGAATTCATCCTCAGATTAATCCTCTCAAATTAAAAATACGTCAGTAGCAGTAAATATTAAGAAGTGGAATTATGATCTCGACTCAATCTCCTCAAGGACTATGTCTTTCAGATGGCACGTTACCACCTGAAATGTGATGGTTTTGAAAGACCTCCTACGGTGAGAAATGTCCTCCTACGGTATCGAGCCTCCCAGCCAACCCTGCTAAGAAATAGTAACATCACATCTCAGAATGTGACCACACACATTCTACTTTGGGCCTTGATCCAGCCTTGAACTGAGTTCGGTGGTTGTAAAGGAGATATTTGGAAGGTAATGTAACACATTGCCAAGAGACTCGGAGTGTCTTACTGAAACAGTTCCCTCCCCCCCCGAAGACCATCATTTGCTCCTGTTGAATTTGGTTTCCAGAATCTCTCAACTCATTTAATTCTTTCCCTGTCCAGGCAATATATTTCACAATGATCCAGCCTGGCCTTACTGTTGCTGCATCAACCAGTTTCTGCTGGATCTGGATGAGGAATGTTTGGATATGAGTTTCCCAGACCAAGCAAAACTATTCCAGTAAGACCTATTTCTCAAAGAATGTCGTGACGAGATTCCAATGGAAATATTATCGCTTCCAATAACCGAACAATTCAAATAAAACTCATGAAAAGGAAAGCAACTGTTTTGTCTGACAAGAAGAATCTACAGCACGATGGCCAAGTTCCGGTTATGTCTCCCTGATCTAACAGTGAGTAAACGTTCACTATCACGACCTGAGAACATTCAGAAGTCACAATTCCCACTGGTCAGATTGATCAATTCTGGAAGAATTTCCCTGTGGTTTCTGTGTGTCTGCAAGTAATGTGAGGCAAGTTCTCATGTCAATGTTGTGGCCATGACAGAGACTTGGATATCACAGGGATAGGAATGGTTGTTGGATGTTCTGGGATTTAGATGTTTCAAAAGGAATAATGAGGGAAGTAAACGAGGTAGGGGAGTGGCATTGCTAATCAGGGATCGTATCACAGCTGCAGAAAGGGAGGTCATAGGGGAGGGTTTGTCCATTGAGTCAGTGTGGGTGGAAGTCAGAAACAGGAAAGGAGCAGTCACTTTATTGAGAGTTTTCTATAGACCCCTCAATAGGGGTGGCACGGTGGCTCAGTGGTTAGCACTGGTGTCTTACAGCACCAAGGAACTGGGTTCAAATCCTGCCTCAGGGGACTGAATGTGGAGTTTGCATGTTCTCCCTGTGTCTGTGTGGGTTTCCTCCAGGTGCTCCAGTTTCCTCCTACAATCCAAAGATGTGCAAGTCAGGTGAATTGGCCATGCTAGATTGCCTATAGTGTCAAGAGTAAATATAGGGTAGGGGGGATAGGTTACTCTTTGGAGGGTCAGTGTGGACTCGTTGGCCCAAAGGACCTGTTTCCATGCTGTAGGGATTCTAATTCAATAGCAACAGAGGAGCAGATTGGGAGGCAGATTTTGGAAAGATGCAGAAGCAACAGGGTTGTTATCAGGGGTGACTGCAACCTCCCCAATGTTGACAGGAACCTCCTTAGTGCAAATGGATTGGATGGAGCAAATTTTGTCCAGGAAGGATTCCTGACTCAATATGTAGATCGGCGGACTATCTCCCTGAGGGAAGGCCATATTGGATTTGGTGCTTGGCAACGAATCAGGTCAGGTGTCAAATCTCTCGGGGGAGAGCATTTCAAAGATAGTGATCACAACTCCCTGGCCTTTACTATAGTCATGGAGAGATAGGTGCAGATGGTATGGGAAAGTAATTAATTGGGGGAGCGGGAATTACAGTGCTGGTAGGCAGGAACAGTGGAGCATAAATTGGAACAGATATTCTCAGCGAAATGCTCAACAGAAATGTAGAGGTTGTTAAGTGGGTACTTACTGATAGTGCTGGACAGGTTTGTCCAACTGAGGCAAGGAGGGGATGGTCAAGTGAAAGAACCTCAGGTGACTAGGGATGTGGAACATCCAGTCAAGAGGAAGAAAGAAGACTACTTAAGGTTGAGGAAGCAAAGATCAGACAGGGCTCTAGAGGGTTACAAGGTAGCCAGGAATGAACTGAAGAATGGACTTAGGAGAGCTAGAAGGGGACATAAACAAGCTTTGGTGGATAGGATTAAGGAAAACTTATGTGAGGAACACGAGGTTGGCCAGAGTGAGAGTAGGGCCGATCAAGAATAGTGGAGGGAACTTGTGCCTGGAAGCAGTGAGAGGAAGTCGGAGAGATCCTTAATGAATACTTTACTTTAGTATTCACTCATGAATGGGACCTTCATGTTTCTGAGGACAGCGTGAAACATGCTGATATGCTAGAACAGGTTGATGTTAAGAAGGAGGATGTGCTGAAAATTTTGAAAAACATAAGGATAGATAAATCCCCTGGGCCAGAAGGGATATATCCTCGGATACTACAGGAAGTGAGGGAAGAGATTGTTGTGCTTTTGGCGATGATCTTTACGTCCTCACTGTCCACTAGAGTAGGGCCAGATGATTGGAGGGTGGAAAATGTTATTCCCATGTTCAAGAAAGGGAATAGGAATAACCCTGAGAATTACAGACCAGTCAGTCTTATGTTGGTGGTGGGCAAATTATTGGAGAGGATTCTGAGACACAGGATGTCTGATTATTTGGAAAACCATAGTTTGATTAAAGATAGTCAGCATGGCTTTGTGAGGGGCAGGTCATGTCTCACAAGCCTTATTGAGAATGTGACAAAACACATTGATGAAGATAGAGCAGTGGATGTGGTGTATATAGATTTTAGCAAGGCATTTTATAAGGTTTCCCATGGTATGCTTATTGAGAAAGTAAGGAAGCTTGGGATATGGGGTAATTTGACTGTCTGGATACAGAATTGGCTGGTCCATAGAAGACACAGGGTAGTAGATGGAAAGTATTCAGCTTGGAGCTTGGTGACCAGTGGTGTTCTGCAGGGTTCAATTCTGGGACGTCCGCTCTTTGTGATTTTCATAAATGACTTGGATGAGGAAATGGAGGGGTGGGTTAGTAGGTTTGCCAATGATATGAAGTTTGGTGGATTTGCAGATAGTGTGGAGGGCTGTTGTAAGTTGCAACAGGACATTGACAGGATGCAGAGCTGGGCTGAGAAGTGGCAGATGGAGTTCAACCTGGAAAAGTGTGAAATGATACATTTTAGAAGGTCGAATCTGAATGCAGAGTACAGGGTTAAAGGCAGGATTTTTGGCAGTGTAGAGGAACCGAGAGATATTGGGGTCCACGTCCATGGATCCCTCAAAGTTGCTACTCGGGTTGATAGAATTGTTAAGAAGGCTGATGGTATGTTGGCTTTCATTAGCAGGGGTATTGAGTTTAAAACCCGCAAGGTTATGCTGCAGCTCTATAGAACCCTGATCAGACCACACTTGGAATATTGCGTTCAGTTCTGGTCGGCTCATTATAGGAAGTATATGGAAGCTTTAGAGAGAATGCAGAGGAGATGTGGCCTGGACTGGAGGGTTTGTCTTATGAAGAAAGGTTGAGGAAGCTCAGGCTTTTCTCATTGGAGTGAAGAAGGATGAGAGGAGACTTGATAGAGGTTTACCAGATGATGAGGGCCATAGATAGAGTGGATAGGCAGAGACTTTTTCCCAGGGTGGAAATGGCTGTCATGAGGCGGCATAATTTTAAGGTGATTAGAATAAGGTTTAGGGGAGATATCAGAGGTGGGTTATTTACACAGAGAGTGGTGGGTCCATGGAATGCACTGCCAGCGGTGGTAGAAGAGTCAGAGACATTAGGGACATTTAAGAAACCTTTGGATAGGCCCATGAATGTAGGAGGTTGAAAATAAGGAGCAGTGTGGTGGCTCAGTGGTTAGCACCGCTGCCTCACAGTGCCAGGGATCTAGGTTCGATTCCGGTCTCGGGCAACAGTCTGTGTGGAGTTTGCCCAGTCTCCCCGTGTTTGCATGGGTTTCCTCCCACAGTCCAAGGATGTACAAGTGAATTGGCTGCGCTAAAATTGCCCATTGTGTTCAGGGACGTGTAGGTTAGCTGCATTAGTCAGGGCTAAATATAAGGTAGGTGGAATGGATGGTTTACTCTTTGGAGGGTCAGTGTGGACCTGTTGGGCCGAAGAGCCTGCTTCCACACTGTAGGGATTCTGTGAATGATAGTAAAATGAAGGTTATGTTGGTTAGATTAAAAGGTTGGGACAACGTTGAGGGCCAAAGGGCCTGTACTGTAACAGAAAGGGTGATCTGATGAAAATGAAAACACAACAATTTTGTGAAGAGGACCCAGCACTGAGAATCCCAAAGCTAATGGGTATTGTTGCCAATACAAGTTGGATATAACGATTACAGTGCTGTGACTGCAAATTCCATCACGCCTACATTTTCGATAAGAAAATGTCTCAATTGACAAGACACTCCATAATAAAAAGACTCCCAACATCTGTACATGTCTAGGGGCTAGGGGCTTGTCATGGCCTATTTTTAACCTCCTTCACAATCTAGCTTTGCAGTAAGCACCCCACTTAACAAAGCTCTTTCTCTTCAATAACACGTCATCTCTTTCAACACAATACCATCTTTTTTTAAGGAGCTCTTAGCTTGCTCACAGATTCGTAAAAAATAAATGTGCTTTAAAATGTTTATACAGGCCTAAAGCACCCCTTTTCTCCTGGCAGCAACACAGACATTACTTCACAGAAATATTTCAAAACTTTGAACTTTATCAGAAGACCCGAGGGGGTCTGAGTGTTGTGTAACTATGATATATGATTCTGATTTAAGTGTGACTGCTCCAAAACAAGTTATAAAATGGTGCTTTGGGGCTACATTTTAACTCAATTCTTTTTGGTTTAGGGCCAAAAATGGAAGATATTTAGCACAAAAAATCCTGTGAAGATGAAAGGCAGAAAGCTATTCCAAAAGACATTGAGTTGATTTATTTGATTTGCCACTTGACGAGTGAGCAAAATATTAAACTAAATTTTGTGAAAACTTTGCAATTTGCTTCTACAGATACCTCCTTCAGAGAATTAAGCAATGACATCCCAAAGGGTTAAGTTAAGGAGCTTGAGGAGGGTGCGTGAAAATGTTCAACAGAAAATGTCACAATGAAGTAAGTTGATGAGGTTCAATCCATCTTAATGTATTTTTCCATGAATTATACCTTTGGCTTCACATAACCCCCATAGAAACATTTGCCAAATGCTCATTCAGTGAGACATCTCCATTGGAGCCAAAATGGAATCTTGCTTATTATGTGAAGATTTAAAAGAAGAGGATGGGGTGGAGCAGAATCTGAGGAGGGAAGTCGAGGAAACATAAAGGGGAGGTGATGCCGATGGATTGAATGGGAAGGATGGAAAATAGAAGAGGTGGTGAGGCAGTCGTGGAGATAGGAGGGATAAAGAGGTGATAGGTGAGTGGAGGGGAGAGAGTTGGGAAGAGTGAGTGCCTCAAGGAATGAACAACATTGAAGGAAGGTTAAAATCTTTCCCCACTCGGCCAGTGAAATAGGCACCATTCTCTTTCCAAAATCTCACACTCACTCTGCTTCCATTTTTGGATCCATCATCCACCAAGGCTCATGTTCTTCCACGTTCACTAATGCCTGCAATGTCTTTCCCACCCACCCATGTGCTCAGGCACACACATACACAGCACATGGACTGCGCCAGGCCGTATCTCAGGGCTCTTCACTCGCTGTTGGAGCTTTCATTTACTCTGAGTCTACAATAAGACTGTTACAATAATGGTTACCAGGGTAGCCTGAGGTACAGCACTGAAGTGCAGAAACCTCCTGTACATGGATTGGAGATGTACCAAGGGGGTTCTTAGAGGCTGGCACATTGGATGGCAATGTCCATGGAAAAGGGGTACAAATGGCTGATGCCTGTGCCTGAGATGTTGGTACCTGATGCCCAACACAGAAGTCCTACAGACCAAGCAGTGAGTCGAACATGCTAGGTACACACTCCAATTTCCATACTGAGTTTTCTTAAAGCTGAATACTAATGAGGTGAGTCAGATCTTCAATAAGGTAATTAACAAGCAATAACCCCAGTGAGTTGGCAATGAGAATTCACCTCACAGCTAGTCAAAACATGGAGTGATAGAGTGAGGTGTTCTCGCAACATTGAGATGGGCCTCACCAGACTGATTCTGCCACAGCTGTCAGCGTAGCTCATATCACTCAGATGTCTGTAAGATTCCAGTCCCACCTAGAGCAGGTGGGACTGGAACCTTTTAGCCTCAACGTAGGGACATGTGAATCACGAGAGCACCCACAGGAGGTTGCAGCTGTGAGAATTGGTGGCAATATTGCTGCAAACAGATTGGAGACGGATGGCAGTGGGTAGAAATGAGCAGGCAGCTTGAAGTCGATACTTTACCTGCATTTCACTCACTGAGGTACAACATGATCCCACCACCATTGTTGAGGATTCATCATGTTAATCTTTCAAGGGATGTCAGACTCAGGAGTGATAATAATAAAGTCGCTCATTAATCTTAAATTCAAGGCCCTGGCAAACTGTTAAGGGTGAACACAGGAGATTGCTGCAAGACATGCTTCAGCTTAACAACATGAACAGATTTGTAGCTGGCACAAATTTCTGAAAGAGTCAACTCAGATACATCACCCACTGTCCTTTGAAGATATACTGAGACGTGCAAAGTGTAATCTTCTATCAATATTAATAACTGAGCTTTGGCAATGGCATCTAATGCTTTCAATGCCAAACCTGTGTCTGCTTAACCCACTGAGCACTGTAGACTTGGAGAATTATATGGACCCTAAAATTGTTGTTTTAAAAACAGAAAGTGCTGGAAATACTCATCGGGTCTCGCAGTAAACACGACACCGGAATTGCCAGCAGGAATCCCAGGCCACACCACGATGTAGTATCCATGAAGATAGGCATGGAGTATTGTAGTATATGCAAATAACAATGAATAGATTAGAATAGTCATTTATTGTCACTTGTAGTCTTTTACTAAAAACTTACAGAGAAAAGTGTTTACGTCACCATACCCCAGCGCCATTTTAATAACAAATTATATAAATCAAAGAAAAACGAAAAAATTATGACAGAATCCATTTTAGTTCAGTTCACGGCTCCTGATGTTTATGAAACATGACATCGGAATTGCCGGCAGGAATCCCAGGCCACACCACGATGCTGAGTATGGAGTGGTCATGTGACTCTGACATTAATAAGAGAGTTTAAGGAACGACTTCACACTCGATGAAATAAGGAGATTGAGAGAAAGAATGAGAGAGGTCTTAGACACTGCACTAGAGAGCTGATCTGAATAAACTACAATGTGCAGATGTAAATCAAAGAGTGTTACAGTACATGTGAGTAAAAGAGCCTTACTCCAGGATAAGGAACCAAAGGCCTCAGAGAAAGTATATGTTTAGGTACGAACTACCTAGAGATACCATGGAGAAGTAACTAGTGATCAGTATGAAATAACAGGATAAAGGCTGGTATCCTGTCACCAAGTCACCCTTTAGTTACTTGTTCACAATACACTGGCTGTGGCCAGACAGCTCAGAGTCAGTTGCCTGAATTGAAGCGATTCTAATGATGACATGGTGGCTTCGTGGCTAGCACTGCTGCCTCACAGCTCCAGGGACCCAGGTTCAATTCTAGCCATGGGTGACTGTCTGTGTGGAGTGTGCATATTCTCTCTGTGTGGGTTTCCTCTGGGTAACTGTTTTTCGACCACAATCCAAAGATGTGCAGGTTAGGTGAATTGGCCATGCTAAATTGCCCAGAATGTTCAGGGATGTGTAGGCTAGGCGTGTTAGAATGGAGAAATGTTAACTAATCGGGTAAGGGGATTGGTTCTGGTGGAATACTCTTCAGGGTGGCACGGTGGCTCAGTCGTTAGCACTGCTGCCTCACAGCACCAGGGTCCCAGGTTTGATTCCAGCCTCGGGCAAGTGTCTGTGTGGGTTTCATCCAGGTGCTCTGGTTTCCTCCCACAGTCCAAAGATGTGCAGGTCAGGTGAATTGGCCATGCTAAATTGTCCATAGTGTTCGGTGCATTCGTCAGAGGGAAGTGGGTCTGAGTGAGTTACTGTTTGGTGGGTCGGTGTGGACTGGTTGGGCCAAAGAGCCTGTTTCCACACTGTCGGGAATCTAATCTAATCTTCTGGTTTTATCAGCTTTCCTCGTTGGCCTAGGTTAACAACCCCAATCAACAACCTCGCAGTAACAAGGTCAATCTGGTTCCAATCACTGCACTGTGTTAGATTAAACCAATCAAAAAAGCAAGAAGGATAGGTAACATTGCAGCACAAGGACTTTTCTTCAGAACTGCAAGGAATCCAATAGGTTTCCAACAAATGAAATAATTGGGGGGTTAGGGGTTGATGTGGAGTGGGAGGACAAAAGGGAAGGTCTGTGATCGATTAGATGGCAGGAAAAGCTGAAAATGTGTTGCTGGAAAAGCGCAGCAGGTCAGGCAGCATCCAGGGAACAGGAGAATCGACGTTTCGGGCATAAGCCCTTCTTCAGTTTCCAAAATCTCATATTTTTAGAACTAAAAGTTTAATTAGTTTTGCTGGTTAAAGCATGTGAGTAGTTAACAAATTTGTTGAACCGTTACTACTTTACTGGTGCCAAACGGTGACATATGCAAGGTACTACATAATCTTTCCTTTTTAATACTTTTATAGGAATTTATTATTGAGTGCTATGACACTCAGAGTCTGCTTTGATGGTAGATGCTGTTTCTCTGTATCAGAAATACACTGTGGTTGATTCATAATGAAGCTTTTATCAGCAAGTGACTATTTGGCAATCTCCGTGTAACTGGGAAGATTCACTTTTGGGCAAACTTGGCTTGTCAGAGTTTGGGCCCCACAGAGTCAAAACAGGATAGAATCAGAGCCTCGTACCAAATCTGATGGGAGAGGAGAGAAATGCTTGGAAATGGAAAAGCAAATAGAAAAGATGCAACAGGTCAACCGACATCTGCAAAGAGAAGAGACAGACCTTCACATGAGTGTGTTCTCCATCACAGTGAATCAGAGTAACTTGAAAGATACAATTCCAATGTGTCAGAGTCTGTTTTTTCTCCATCTGAATGTTGGCTGACCTGTACTGTTTTGCAAGGCTTTCTGATTTCATGCGTAAATGTTGCAGCACACACATAGACCAAAGTAGAAGTGAACTTCCCTCCAACCAGCACACTTGAGTGGTCAAACAGACCCCAACCATTTGATTTCATGTCGAGCTTTCAAGTTTCTTGGCTAGCAATTGAAAGCCTTATGCTGATCTTCTAGATTCTAATCCCACTATGTAAGATGGTGAAGTATTGATTCAATAATCTAGTTTAATCGTAACCAGTGCTCTTCACCTGGTTTACGAATGTCCTTTAGAGGCTTTGTACTGATTGGAACCAGGTGGATCTCACTGAATATGTTAACCTGGGCCAATCAGGAATCCCCAGCTGTCCAATATAAACAGGGGACTTAACAGTACTGTCTAATGTACAACTGTCATTGCTGTTGTCTCTTTATATCTTTGCGAAACTGGGATTTGAGGTTTGTCCTCCTGTCCCTGTAAACTGTTTGAATGGTAGGGTTTGGGGCCTGGCTTTGCTGCTCCTCTCCCTTGTAAAATTGCTGTCTCTTGTATGCAGCTGTAAATGTAACTGTTTGTTGTAAACTGTTTTTGTAATTTGTTTAATAAAATATAAAATAAACAGGGGACTCACTCGGGTTAAAAAAAATATTAACGGGGCCTCCCCTTCCAAATCTATTTTGATTTAGTCCCCGTCCTCTCCTTCATTGTTTGATCACACAGCATTGCCTTTTGTGAAGGGCACTGCTTGTCACAGGCCACTCTGGTGTTTTCCTATATATAAAAAAAATAAACAGGGGATTCGTTACTGTTCTGTGATGATTGAAAGTGGGATTTGAGGTTTGTCCTTATTTCCTGTAAGCTGGTTGAACAGTAGGGTTTGGGACTTGGCTTTGCCACTCCGCTCCCTTCCAAAATTGCTGTTTCACTGTGTACAGTTTTAATGTTAACTGTTTTGCAAACTGTGTATTGTTTAATAAAATAAAAATAAATAAACAGGGGACTTAAAATCTCTTCAGTTCAGGGGATTGGCTGACTCCAAGTAAAGAAAGGATGACTTAGTGACGGGGTATTGGCCTCAGTGCAGTTATTTCAGGGAAGAAATCTCTTACTTTACCTGGTCTGGCCTCCAAACCCACAGCAATGTGGTTGACTCTGAGCTGCCCTCTGGGCAATTAGAAATGGACAACAAATACTGGTCTAGCATGCAACGCCCACATTCTGGAAATAAATGTAAAATCAAACAACAGCGCAGTGTAGATGTACATTGCCGTAAAGAACTTGGAAATGTTTATCTTGATTAAACATTTAGTTCATAGAAAGATCACTGCTTTTGCGACTATTCATTTTATTGAAAAATGAAGAGATAATGAGAATGTGTGTATTACAGGGAGTGGTTGGAACACTTTGGGCTGGATTTTTGCAACAGAAGCAAGTGCTTTAAATCTAGAAATTTCCCAAACAGCAGACCAATGAACCTTATTAACAATAAGATGAGAGAACGACTTAAAAAAGGCCTATCAATAATTTATTTTAAAAACTATTGCTCTTACAGCCCTATCAAAGTGCCAATCAACTAACCCTCTAAAACTATGACCGTGTCAGTAATAGAAATATAAGCTTTCGCTCTTCTTATTTTTGTTGTACAAAATGTTTGCTTGCTTTGAGCCCAGACTCCCAAGAGGTTTTATTTTGTTGACATAGCTGGAGAGAAGGGAAAACTTGGCCTGATGTCGGCTTTATGATGTAACAATAAACTTTTTCTATTGTCTCATTTGTCAATGTTTATTGATATAAGATAAAAAGATACAAAGTGACTATCGCTTCCATGCTACGTGAAAGTGTAAATTCAGCATCAACGGATTTCATTAGAAAGAAAATGATGACTGGATGTTTTCTAAGCATTTTCACATGTCATTGTTACTGTAGGAGTTATGTGTTCCATATAGAGTACATTCTGGAAAATGGGAAGGAAGTGCCATGCATTGGCATGGAGGGTATTTTGAGCCATGGGATGGTATGTGGGAGTTATTGTTTGGCATGGAGTGAGTATGGCATGGGCATTGTTTACACGTTTTGACATACCTTTCAAAAGATTTTTGAGTCCAGACTACAACCCATGACACCTCTGGAGGGGCTTTGATCCATGAGTCACAGAGAAGCAGGCCTGACTCCACCGAGCGGTGGAATGGACGGAGGGGATAGGGTGCCCACCTCTCCAATGGACCCAGCCCGTGGGCAGTTCAGGATGTAGGCACCACCAAAGCATGGGGGCACTGGATATGGAGGTAGGAATTCCAGAATAAATTCTCAACAACCTTTTTCAAAAGGCTTCGGAGCCCTTATAGCTTGTCAAAACTGAGACGTGGTCACGTTTTATATGATAACATGATAAAGTAACTAGGGAATGGGGCTAGTATAAGAGCAATGGGCTGAATGACCTCCTTTTGTGCTAGAACATTCCATCAATTTCTTCCCAAACGTGCTTTCCCTTGGAAATTCGGGCAGGCACACCCTGGCAGGAAGCAACTCTGCTAAAGCTCTTCCCAAAATGTGTCTGTATTCACCTGTAACCTGACCAAAACCTTCCAAATCTGCCTTCCAGCAGAGAGATAAAGGAGGGATATAGTCCCGCAGAGTTCCTCTGCATTTTTGAGTGGATTGAGCAAGCACTTGTCTATGTGGGATCCATGTATAGTGATAGTGCAATGATGTGGGGCTGTATAGTGCAGCAGTAATATGTCTATAATATACACCAACAGCCGGATATCGATTGACGAATGTCAGGAAGCATATTGAACAGTGGGAGAGAACAATGTTGGACAGCACGATGCAACTTTATGTGAGAAAACAGCTCTGCCTATCAATCAAACTCAGGGGTAACTCAGCGCTGAGGCAAAAGAAGGAAATGTTAGAAAAATGATAAGTGATGAGTATTATAGAAGGATGAGAAAAATGGAGGGGCTTGACGAGAGAGCTCCAGAGCATAGAGCTGGAGTGGTTGAAGAAATGGCTAACAATAGAGGAATAGAAGCAGCAGGGTGTGAGCTGCCGGAATCAGAGAGGATGGGAGATTTTGTTTCATAACTCATTTTAGGATATGGGTTTCATTAGCACAGTCAGCATTTAGTCCATCCGTTTTAGCCTGGGTGAAGAAAAAGGGAAGGGTGAGGCATACAGACAAATTAAAACAGGATGGGATAAGAATGTTTAAGTTTGAGATTTGGAGTATTGAGGGTCAAGGGCATCAATAAGGTCTACAACAACAATTGATTTGCAACAGGACAGAAGCCACGGAGTTTTGTTGGAAATGTAACAGCCACAGAAGCTGGAGGAGCTGGTGTTCCTGCTGAACCCCTGGGCTGCTGGTTGACTTTGATTGACACCCACAAGCGCACCTTCCTGAATGAACTCATTTCCTCCAACCAAAAAGGACATCATTCAGGGAACTTGCAACTAGGGTGAGAGCCAGGAAAAAGTCTTCGCACATGCTTGCCTTGTCCTGGGGATGCTGTCATGACTCATTCCTCCGACAAGAAATTTCATTTCACTGAAAGCTGTGGAGTGATCCAGCATCCGGTACGAAATCATCAGATGGTATGGCAAAACTCTTTCCTTAAAGGGGCAGCGAAGGTATTGGAGTCTCACATGTAGAAAATAGGAGCACGCTCCAACATTCAATATGGTCATGGTTGATCATCCAACTCAGTCCTCTGTTCCTGCTTTCTCCCTATAGCCCTAACAACTATATGTAACTCCTTATTTAAAAAATTCAATGTTTTGCTGTCAACCACTTTCTGTGGCAGAGAATTCCACAGGACTATGTCCTCATCTCAGTCCTAACTGGCTTACCAGGTTTCCTTAGACTGTGACACTGTGGTCTGGACTCTCTGGTTGATGGGAGCATCCATCCTGTATTTCTTCTGTTTAAGAATTAAAATGGTGCTGGAAAAGCACAGCAGTTCAGATAGCATCCGAGGAGCAGGAAAATCGATGTTTCGGGCCAAAGCCCTTCATCAGGAATACAGGCAGAGAGCCTGAAGGGTGGAGAGATAAATGAGAGGAGGGGGGGGGTGGGGAGAAAGTAGCATAGAGTACAATAGGTGAGTGGGGGTGGG
>NC_057744.1:32268354-32295958 GCF_004010195.1 Chiloscyllium plagiosum | reverse complement strand
CCCTCCTCTCATTTATCTCTCCACCCTTCAGGCACTCTGCCTGTGTTCCTGATGAAGGGCTTTTGCCCGAAACGTCTATTTTCCTGCTCCTCGGATGCTGCCGGAACTGCTGTGCTTTTCCGGCACCACTCTAATCCAGAATCTGGTTTCCGGCATCTGCAGTCATTGTTTTTACCTCTTTTTCCCTCCGTTTAATCCAGTTGGAGGTTTATAGGTTTCTGTGATATCCCCTCTCAGTCTTCCAAACTCCAGTGAATATAATCCTAACTGATTCAATCTCTCTTCATACATCAATCCTGCCATCCCAGGAATCAGCCTCTACAGTTGCACTCCTTCTACAGTCAGCCTTGCCTCAGCTATGGATCAGGAAGCAGATCCCACCTTATAATGTCCCCTCGCCCACTAGATTGAATTAATGACCAAAGCAAATTCCTGCCAATTGTAGGCCATTGAGGAAGCTCCAATTTAATTTTATCCATTGGGCACAATTCTTTCGTTAACTTAACTACGGGGCTGATTACTATACCCCAATACAACTTGGAAATGTTTCTTTATATTTTCAAAATCACTTCCAACTTGTTAAATCAGGTCACTCCCAGGTATTGAATGAGATTTGTGACTGAAGTGCTTGAGCCCAAATCTTCAGAAATGAAAATAGTCAGTGCTGATTGTAGACACATGGGAATCATGTAGAGGTCCCAGTTCAGCTGAGAATTTCCTGGGAAGTTGGAACTTCCAATGAACAATTACCTGATATTTCCAAACCTACAAAAGTATTCCTCAATTTGAGTCAGAATCAAAAACTGCAATGACTTATTGGCATAAATAATTAGCCACAAAATATTAGAGGATTATACACCTGCTCTAATTCCTGGCTATATAAAAAGGTTGATTCCTCTAATACCCCACAGATACCCTGTATCCCTCAATTCAAGCAATCCCCTATAAACCGACCCCTGATTCTTCCCAACCCACAAACTTCCCATGGACCCAACTCCTAACCACCATCCTCATATTCCCCTTCAACCATCAGACCCATCATCGCCATTCTGAGCTAACACCCCCAACTGACCCTACCATTCAGTCCTGCCCACTCTCAAATCCCCAACTCCCTCCTGACCCAACCTGACCTGTCCCCATACCCATTCATCTGCTTTCCAGATACAACCCCTGACTCACCCTAGTTTCACCACCCACTTGCCAGCATAAATCCTTACCCACCTGGTACCTGTACCCTTTACCCACTTCACACCTTAACCCCTACCCCCACACAGATACCCTCAACCCTTCACCCACCTGGCATCCCTATCTCCTCATCTACCTTTTTGGAAAAGCTGTTAAAGTGGCTTAGGGACCTTTGAAATACAGAATACAACAGATGCTGCTGCACAAAAGGAACACAGCTCTCTTCAATGCTCTTTTCACGGATTCCTAAACTTATCTACACTGCTTCAGTTGGAAACACTCCTGGTGCAGAAGCTCATCCAAAACATTTCACCAAAGAGAAGACAATAACATTTAGCCTGATCCATGTCAAGGATTCTGATCCAGATCCAGAGATTCAGGACTGATTACTGGGATAAAGCCACCTTCAGCTATATTAGTAAAACCACATCAGGCTTCATCCTTACATTTAATAAGGAATATCTCTTGAAGTGAATATTTAAAACCAAATTACAAACTAAAATGGTGCCAACTTGCTGGTTGAAGGAAGATTTTATGTTCATGATGATTGATAAGGGAAGAATGGTGGATGTTGTCTGCATGGACTTTGGCAAGGCCTTTGACAAGATTTGTCCAGATTAAATTCTATCTGCCATTTCCTTTGCCACCTTTGGGGTGGCATGGTGACTCAGTGGTTAGTACTGCTGCCTCACGGCGCCAGGGACCTGGGTTTGAGTCCCACCTCGGGCCCCTATCTGTGTAGAGTTTGCACATTCTCCCTGTGACTGCATGGGTTTCCTCCGGGCGCTCCGGTTTCCTCCCACAGTCCAAAGATGTGCAGGTCAGGTGAATTGGCCCGTGCTAAATTGCCCAGAGTGTTAGGTGCATTAGTCAGAGGGAAATGGGAGTGGGTGAGTTACTCTTCGGAGGGTCGGTGTGGACCTGTTGGGCTGAAGGGCCTGTTTTCACACTGTAGGGAATCTAATCCAAACTAAACAGATTCCTCATGTCAGGTTGATATAGAAGGTGAAGTGGCACAGCTCGCTCAGTGAGCTGGTGAGGTGCATACAGAACTGGCTTGGTCAGAGAAGACAGACAGTAGTGGGGGATGGGTGGCTTTCTGACTGAAGATCTGTGACCAGTGATGTTCTGCAGGGACCAGTGCTGGGACCCCTGTTGTTTGTAATATATCTAAACGATTTGAAGGAGAAGGTAGGTGATCGGATTAGTAATTTTGTGGGTGACATAAAAACGGAGGGAGCTGCAGATGGTGAGGAGAAATGCCAGAGTATACAGCAGGATACAGATAGGCTGGACACTTGGATGGAGAAATGGATGGAATTTAATCAGGACAAATGCAATGTGATGCATTTTGGAAGGTCTAATGCAGCAGGGAAGTATGCAGTAAATGGCAGAACCCTCAGAAGTATCAACACATAGAGTAATCTCAGCCTATAGGTTCACAATTTCCTGAAAGTGGCAACGCAAGTGGCTAAGGTGGTCTAGAAAGCGTATGACATGTTTACCTTCATTAGTCAGGGCATAGAGTATAAGAATGGCGAGAGTCAGAATCTTTTTCCCCAGGGAAGAAATGTCAATTACTGGGGGGTGTAGGCTGAAGGTAAAAGGCGGAAAGTTTAAAGGAGATGTGAGAGGCAGGTTTTTTATGCAGAAGGTGGTCAGTGCCTGGAATCCACTGCCAGAGGAGGTAGGAGAAACAGATACAATAGTAATGTTTAAGAGACATCTTGATAGGTATATGAACAGCCATAGAACAGAGGGATACTGTTCGCAAAAAGGCAAAAAGAGTTTTGGTTTAGAATACAGTCATGTGTTGGTGCAGGCTTGATGAGTACTCTTCTCTGTTCTTTGTTTATATGCAAACCAATTTTATCAACGTCTTAGTGAATACAGAGGAAACTCGATTATCCAAAGGACATAGGCGGGGGGTACGTCATTCAGTTAATCGAATGCTGGATAAAACAGTTAGCCACGCATCGGGACCTTGCAATCTTGTTCCGATGACCCAAAGTTCAGTTATTCGAATGCCAGATAATCGAGGTTCCTTTGTAAATTCTTTTTAGATGTAGCACAATTTTGAGTAAAGTTTGTGTGTAGGATTTATGAGTATTATCCAAAGGACATAGGTGGATAAGTTAATCGAATGCTGGATAAAACAGTTAGCCACGCATCGGGACCTTGCAATCTTGTTCCGATGATCCAAAGTTCAGTTATTCGAATGCCAGATAATCGAGGTTCCTTTGTAAATACTTTTTAGATGTAGCACAATTTTGAGTAAAGTTTGTGTGTAGGATTTATGAGTTGCACCCTGTCCCCACACCAACTCACCCTCCACACCCTGCACCTTCCCTTGTCACCACATGATGTGTAAAACCTGAGCCCACACCTCCCCCCTCACCTCCATCCAAGGCCCAAAGGACCCTTCCACATTCAGCAGAGATTTTGCTGCACATCCACCCACCTCATCTACTGTGTCCACTGCTCTCGATGTGGTCTCCTCGACATTGGAGAGACAGGACGCCAACTCGCGGAACGTATCTGGGAGCATCTCTGGGACACACGCACCAAACAATCCTACCGCCCTGTAGTCAAACATTTCAACTCCCCCTCCCAGTCTGCCAAGGACATGCAAGTCCTGGGCCTCCTTCACTACCAAATCCAAGCCACCCGACGCCTGGAGGAGGAACGCCTCATCTTCTGCCTTGAGACCCTCCAATCACTTATCATCAACCTCAATTTCACCAATTTCCAAATCTCCCCTCCCCCCCAAGTCATCCCACATCCAACTCTCCAACTCAGCCACGCTCTCTTGAACTGTCCTACCTGTCCATCTCCCTTCCCACCTATCCACTCCACCCTCTGCTCTGACTTATCAACATCACCCCACACCTACATCTACCTATTGCCTTACCAGCTACCAACCCTCCCCCTCCCCACCCCATTTCCTGATGAAGGGCTCATGCCCAACTTGTCGACTCTCCTGCTCCTCAGATGCTGCCTGATCTGCTGTGCTTTTCCCAGCACCATACTTGTCTACCCAGACTCTCCAGTATCTGCAGTCCTCACTTTCTCCTATTTCCTGTTTGTATCTAGCCTATCAAAACTGTTCATAACTTTAAGACCTCAATCAAACCATCCTCAGCCTTCTAAACTCAAGGGAATACTAACCTCATCAATGCAACATGTCCTCACATTGCCCATTTTAGCAACAACGCCCCCCCGCCAAAAATGGGTGAATTTGCACTGCAATTCTTCCAAGGTCAGTATATTCCTCCTGAAGAGCAGCAATTTGGGTCACAGGTAGACAGGGCGATTAAGAAGGTGTTTAGCACACTTGCCTTTATTGCTCAGACCTTTGAGTATAGGAGTTGGGATGTCATGTTGAGGTTGTACAGGATAGTGGTGAGGCCTCTTCTGGAGGACTGTGTGCAGTTCTGGTCATAGCCATAGAGTCATAGAGATATACAGCACGGAAACTGACCCTTCGATCCAACCTGTCCATGCCAACCAAATATCCCAACCCAATCTAGTCCCTCCTGCCAGCACCCGACCCATATCCCTCCAAACCCTTCCTATTCATATATCCATCCAGATGCCTTTTAAATGTTGCAATTATACCAGCCTCCACCACTTCCTCTGGCAGCTCATTCCATACACGTACCACCCTCTGTGTGAAAATGTTGCCCCTTAGGTCTCTTTTATATCTTTCCCCTCTCACCCTATACCTATGCCCTCTAGTTCTGGACTCCCCCACCCCAGGAATAATACTTTGTCTATTTATCCTATCCATGCCCCTCATGGTTTTATAAACCACTATAAAGTCATCCCCCCCAGCCTCCGACACTCCAGGGAAAACAGCCCCAGCCTATTCAACCACCCCCTATAGATCAAATCCTCCAACCCTGAGAATATCCTTCTAAATCTTTTCTGAACCCTTTCAAGTTTCACAACACCTTTCCGATAGGAAGGAGACCCCAGGGAAAAGACCTTGTCTATTTACCCTATCCATGCCCCTCATGATTTTATAAATCTTGATAAGGTCACCCCTCAGCCTTGGATGCTCCAGGGAAAACAGCCCCAGCCTATTCAAACTCTCCCTGTAGGTCAAATCCTCCAAACTGTCTGTGTGGAATTTGCACATTCTCCCCGTGTCTGCGTGGGTTTCCTCCGGGTGCACCGGTTTCCTCCCAAAGTCCAAAGATGTGCAGGTTAGGTGAATAGGCCATGCTAAATTGCCCATAGTATAGGTGCATTAGTTAGGAGTACATGTAGGGTACTGGGTGGGTTGCTCTTCGGAGGGTGAGTATGGACTTGTTGGGCCGAACGGCCTGTTTTCACACTGTTAGTAATCTAAACTAAATCTAAATCTAAACCTTGGCAACATCCTTGTAAGTTTTTTCTAAATCCTTTCAAGTTTCACTTCCGATAGGAAGGAGACCAGAATTGCACACAATATTCCAAAAGTGGTCTAACCAATGTCCTGTACAGCTGCAACATGACCTCACCAACTCCTCAATACTCTGACCAATAAAGGAAAGCACACTAAATGCCTTCTTCACTATCCTATCTACCTGCGACTCCACTTTCAAGGGGCTATGAACCTCCACTCCAAGGTCTCTTTGTTCAGCAACACTCCCTAGGACCTTGCCATCAAATGTATAAGTCCTGCTAAGATTTGCTTTCCCAAAATGCAGCACCTCTCATTTATCTAAATTAAACTCCATCTGCCACTCCTCAGCCCATTGGCCCATCTGATCAAGATTCCATTGTAATCTGAGGTAACATTTTTTTGCTGTCCATTACACCTCCAATTTTGGTGTCATCTGCAAACTTACTTTACTAACTATATCTCTTATGCTCGCATCCAAATTATTTATATAAATGATGAAAAGTATTGGACCTAGCATTGATTCTTTTGGCACTCCACTGGACACAGGCCTCCAGTCTGAAAAACAACCCTCCACCACCACCCTCTGTCTTCTACCTTTGAGCCAGTTCTGCATCCAAATGACTAGTTCTCCCTATGTTCCATGATATCTAACCTTGCTAATCAGTCTCCCATGGGGAACCTTGTCAAATGCCTTACTGAAGTCCATATAGATCACGTCTAGTTCTCTGCCCTCATCAATCCTCTTTGTTACTTCTTCAAAAAACTCAATGGCCGCCTTATTATAGGAAGGATATTATTAAACTGGAGAAGGTTCAGAGAAGATTTTCTAGGATGTTGCTGGGGATGAAAGGTTTGAGTTATAAGGAGAGGTTGGATAGGCTGGGACTTCTTTCATTGGAGCGTAGGAGATTGAGGAGTGACCTTATTTAAGTTTTATAAAAATCATGAGGGGCATAGATAAAGTGAATAATGAGGGTCCATTTTCAAGGATGGAGAGGGTCAAAAGTAGGGGATACATTTTTAAGGTGAGTGGAGAGAGATTTAAAAAGGAAATTAGGGGCAACTTCTTTACATAGAGAGGAGTTTGTGTGTGGAATGAACTTTCAGAGGAAGTGGTGGCTGCAGGTACAGTTACAACATTTAAAAGACATTTGGATAAGTTCATGAAGAGGAAAAGTTTGAAGGGATATGGGCCGTGCACAGGCAGGTGGGACTGGTTTAGAACCTGGCCAGCATGGACCAGTGCTGTCTGATTTTATGACTCTATAACCAAAACTGAGTACGGTTTCACCACTTAGTGGGGAGAGGGGGATGGGGGGGAAGTGGGGTCTATCCAGATTCTAGACCACCAATGTATCATTTTGTCAGTTTGGAATTGGATTTGGCATTTTCAGCTCACTTTACAAAGCAGTCAGATCCCAAAGTAGACTTGGGAATTGAAGTGCTCTCTGTATTGATAGTTGTGGAGTAGACTGCTGATTAAAGCAACAAACACTCTACCCTTTAACATTTTTTTCACAGAAGAGTTGGTTCAGTGTGTGGATAACGAGAGAGTTACTGTTTTTGATTTCTCCCTCCCGCATATGCTTGGGCCTTGGATCAGAAACTGCACAAGCAGATGATGGTTTTGAGTCAATCCCTTTTATTAAATGGAACATTGTGAGTTGAAGGCTAATATTTTCCTGACATTACAATGCAGACTGCCAAGGCTTGAGAGATCAGAAATCTAACTTTTATAGCATTAATGTAGATACATTCAAAGGCTTCTCAACAGATGGCAAACATTGAGGAATGTGTCACTGCTGGCATAACTTCACTTCTTCACAAGACAGACTGTCATGACGATGAATCAGACCCCAAAGTACCAGGAACAGTTTTAATATTTAGTTCCAAAACATATTTTGAAAATGACTTAGAAGTGCTGGTGTTAGACTGGGGTGGGCAAGGTTAAAAATCACACAACAGCAGGTTATAGTCCAACAGGTTTATTTGGAAACACTAGCTTTCAGAGTGCTGCTCCTTCATCAAAGGCAACTACAACAGACAAAAATAAAAAGATTGCGGATGTAAGCTCAGTTCTATCTGGCAAAGTCCTGTGTGGAAGCCATGGAATGCCATAACCGTAAAGTGTCAGGAAAACTTCAAAGAGAAAGAGAAAGCTATAACAGGAATAGATACCAAGGGCTGACCATCTCCTCCATCTCAGCAGAAAGCCACCACTTGCAGACTTTTTCTGTGTTTAGGATTGTACAAAAAAAGGTTGAAAACTAACTCAACCATCAAAGTTCCATGGTCTACTTTTCAGGAGCCATCCAGATATCATCTGTATATCTTTAAACTTTTTTTTTAGTACACTCTTCTCATTCCCAATCTGTCTGTATGTGAGGTTCCTTATGTCTTCTCATGTTTGGCAACTAATAAACTCACTATTTTATTAACTGAAGAAAGCCGGGTTAAATTGGCTTCTTTTAAGGCAAAAATGTATTTGGTCTTAGAGAAAGGCAGCCAAAAGGGAAGAATCCTTTTAAGACCAACTTTGGGGCAGCATAGTAGTTCAGTGGTTAGCACTGTTGCCTCACAGCGCCATGGACCTGCGTTCAATTCCAGCCTCGGGCAACGGTCATTTGTTAGCACATTCTCCCCGTGTCTGTCTGGGTTTCCTCCCACAGTCCAAAGATGTGAAGGTTAGGTGGATTGGCCATGCTAAATTGTCTATCACGCCCAGGGGTGTTCAGGCTTGGTATGTTCTCCATAGGAATTACAGGGATAGGGAGAGTGGATGTGATGCTCTTCAGGGGGGGTCAGTGTTGACTCGATGGACTGAATGGCCTACCCCTGTACTGTAGGGATTCTATGATTATTGTGGCCAACAGAGGGGTGAGGGGTTGAATAAAGAAAGAGACAGTTAAGCCCCCCTCACCCAGCAACAATTTCAGGTACCCATATGTAATTGTAATAACATGGGAAAGCTCACGTGGGGTTTGTGTGGACCATAGATGTCAAAATGACACCCTGCATGAAGTAAGGGACATTTGTCTTAAAGCAACAGACTATCAAATGATCTAATTTGGAATGGAATGTTCTTAATGTCAACATAAGATGCTTTATAGTGCTGATGAAGATGGATTAAGATTGACTCCTCACCAGCTAAACTGTTGATTGTAGCCTAGGCCATAGTAACTCTATACTCTCAGTGTAAAAAGCAAGCCAATTAAACACTCAATTCACACTAGATGATAGAGTGGTACAGTATTTCCAGCTAAAAATAAATTGTGAAGTCATTTTGTTGCTATTAATGGAAAATCTCCGTCAGATACATTCTCCTAATTCCACTGTAAACTGTCCCCATCCCAAAACCAGGTGAAATCCTGGGAAAGATGAAGAAAACAAATGAACCTTTGCCTAAGTACAGGGGAAAAGATCTGTAAATTTCTTCCTGATCAATTTAGCTGAACCAAATCAGTTGAAGAAATCAGGTCTCAAGATGAGTCATTAAAGTATTAACTCTGTTTCTCTCTTTCCATCGGCACTGCTGAATTTCTCCAAGAAATCACCCTGTCCCTGATTAGCATGAGCCAGGAATTTGTATCCTTTGAATGGCATGTACAATAATGACAAGACATCAGCTCAGTGATTAAGATTATACCAGCCTCCATAGCATCAGCACTGATGCCAGTTGTTGGGAATTGCCAGTGAGGCTGAAGTGATTGGGAATCATGGAGAAAGCTTTTCACTGGGCATTCTAGTTCAACTGAAGGCAGTTGTGGTTGTTGTAGGTCAGTCATCTCAACCCGACCACATCACTGCAAGAGTTCCTTCAGCCTAACCTGCTTCACTTCTGGTCTTCCTCAGCGTGAGGTCAGAATTGGAAATGTCCATATTGGATAGTGCCCCAATATCATTGACAACTTCTCAGAGACTCAAGCAGCCTAAGTCACCTGCAGCAACACCTGGACAATATCCAGGCTGGACCTGATTAGGAACAAATTACAGTCATGCCGCACAAATGCCATGCTATGACCAAATCCAATAAACAAAGTTATCAAATTCCTCTTGAAATTCAATGTCAAGATTCCCCACAATCAGCATCCTGAAGTTCCCATTGATCAAAAGCTGAACTGGGTAAAAACAAGGACTGCAGATGCTGGAAACCAGATTCGAGATTAATGTGGTGCTGGAAAAGCACAGCAGCTCAGGCAGCATCCGAGGAGCAGTAAAATCGACGTTTCAGGCAAAAGCCCTTCATCAGGGATGCTGTGATTGGGGCAGCATGGTGGCTCAGTGGTTAGCACTGCGGCCTCACAGCACCAGGGACCTGGGTTCGATTCCAGCCTCAACCAACTGTCTGTGTGGAGTTTGCACCTTCTCCCCGTATTTGTGCGGGTTTCCTCCGGGTGCTCCGGTTTCCTCCCACAAAAGCTGAACTGGACTTGCCAGATCGATACTGTGGCTACAGGAGCATATTGGGAATTCCCTGGTGAGTAACCCATGGTTACTTCCTAAAGTCTACCAGTCATCAACAAGGCACAAGTCAGGAATGTGTGCTCCCCACTTATTTGGATGAGTACATTTCCTACATCACTGAAGAACTGCGACAAAATTCAGGACTCAGTCCTTTCAGCCATCACTTTAAGCATTCCATCCACCACCAGCACACACAATGGCAGATGTGAGCTGCTGTGATTGGGGCAGCATGGTGGCTCAGTGGTTAGCAATGCAGCCTCACAGACCAGGGACCTGGGTTCGATTCCAGCCTCAGCCAACTGTCTGTGTGGAGTTTGCACCTTCTCCCTGTGTCGGTGCGGGTTTCCTCCGGGTGCTCCAGTTTCCTCCCACAATCCAAAGATGTGCAGGTTAATAGGATTGACCATGCTAAATTGCCCATAGCGTTAGGTGCTTTAGTCAGGGAAAACGTAGAGGAAATAAGGGAATAGGTCTGGGTGGGTTACTCTTTGAAGGGTCAGTGTGGACTTGTTGGGCCGAAGGGCCTGTTTCCACACTGTAGGGATTCTAAATGAGTATCTCATGTAAATGCAGTTTCTAAACTCATAGTTCTACCATCTACAATGACAAGGACAGCAGATACAAAGAAACACCAGCACGTACAAGTCCCCTCCATGTCACTATCATTGTTTCTTTACTCTAACTGGGTCAATGTCCTGGAACTCCATCCCTAATAGCACTGTGGGTCTACTCACATCGCAAAGATAGTGATGGCTCACCACCATCTTCTCAAGGCAGTCAGAGATCGGTAATAAATGCCAACCTTGCCAGCACTTTCCATCAATAAACACATTTGTTTTCACTTGCAGCCGTGTCCAAAACAAGAGGACAGGACGAATGGAACCAGTAACCAATTCAGGAGCTTTACTGATTAGATTATAGAACTTGGTACCTCTTGGTGTAGTTGAGGTGAATAGCAAAGATACATTTAATATGAAACTGGACCGAGGCAAGGAGGGGAAAGGAAAGCTATGATGATAGCGTTAAATTAAGCAGAAAAAGTAAACTTAGGAATGGTCTCAGAATCACAGAATTGTTATGATGCAGAAGTAAGCTGTAGAGCCCATGGTGTTCTTTTCCCTGAGCATTTCAGCTTAGTGCCAAATTCCTGCCTTTCTCTCAGAGACCTACCCTTTGCTTAAATAATCATCCCGATGGCTCTCTTGAATATCTCAATTGAATCTGCCTCCACCACATTTCCAGGCCATACATTCGAGACCTGTGTGAACAAGATTATTTTTTTCCCTGGCTTCTTTCATAAAACCCATTGAAACGGGGCTCTCTTGCTCTCAATCCTTTTATGAGCAGGAACGGTTTCTCCCATCTGCTCTGCCCTTCATGATTTTGAAAACCTCTACCAAATCTCCCCTGAGCCTCCCCTTTCTAAGGAAAGCAGGCTCAGCTGCTCCAATCTCCCCTCATAACTGACATTGCTCAGAACCATTCTGACGAACCTCGTCTGCCCTCTCTCCACTGCATTCTCAATTATTTTCTAATGTGTCATGCCCAGAACTGAATATAACATTCCAGCTGAGGTCTAACTAAAGTATTCTGTTTTGGTTCAGCATAGGCAAACGTGAGGACTGCAGATGCTGGAGATTAGAGTCGAGAGTGTGGTGTTGGCAAAGCACAGCAGGTCAGTCAGCATCCAAGGAGCAGGAGAGTCGACTTTTAGGGCAAAAGCCCTTGATCAGGAAGGTTCAGTATAGCCTCCCTGCTGCTGTACTCCCTACAACTATTAATGAAGTCTAGAATACCATATACTTTACTGACAGCCCTCTCTATCTGTCTGACTGCCTTTAATAACTTATGAATATAGGCACCCTGATCTCCTGCGCACCTTTAGAATATTACCTTTTATTTTATAACTGTCTCCCCATGTTCTTTATATCAAAGTGTATCATGTCATCTTTCTCTCCATTGAACTTTATCTGTCACTTATCTGCCTGCTCTCCAACTTGGAAAGTCTTTTTAAAGTTCTGTGCTGTCCTGTTCACAATTCTTCTAACTTTTGTATCAGCTGCAAACTTTGAAAGTTTCCCCTGCTCTCCAAGATCCAGGTAATTTATATACATCAGAAAAAAGCAAGGGTCCCAATACTGAGCTCCAGTACAAATCTTCCTCCAGCCCAAACAAAAACTACTGACATTACTCTGTTTCCTACATTTCAGCCAATTTTGATTCTATGTTGTTGCTATTTCTTATGTTTCCTCATGATCTATCACTTTCCTCACTAGCCTGTTATGTGGCATTGAGTTGAACACTTTTGGGGAAATCCATGTGCCCCACATCAACAACGCTACCCTCAGCAATCCTCTCTGTTACCCCTTCAAACACCACCAGCAATTAAGTTAGACACAATTTTCCCTCAACAAATCTGTGCTATTCTGAATCAAGCCACATTTTTCAATGTGACTACTAATTCCATTCTGAAGAACTGCTTCTAGAAGTTTCCCCACTTCTTGAAGTTAAAGTGATTGCTTTGAAATCACTGGGCCAATCATTCCAAATGTTTTTGAACAAGTGTGTAATGTTTGCAATTCTCCAGTCCTCTGGCACAGGTTCCTGTCTGATAATGGAGTGTTACTTCCTGTTGGTAATTATGGGTGAATTGTGTCACAGTGGTCAGGCAATTATTAAACCCTCCATGACATCATCCTCGCTTCAAATTCAAGCAATGTCATCAGTTTAGCTGAGTTATGGAACACAAACAACTCAGCAATTCTGTCCTGTAACTTATCCACATTTTCTGGCTGTGGCAGGAGCTGAGAAATAGCCTGATGACCATTTTTGAAATATTCGTTCACATGGCCGGTACTTATGGCCCACCATGAATTGAAGTCAAGATGGCCGTGGAGGAACAGCGCAGTGTGTGGGCTCCATAGCCCAGAAGCCCACGGTTTGTCTACACCTTCTGCGTCTTAATGCTTTTTCTCTGCCTTTTTAAGGAGAAAGTGAGGTCTGCAGATGCTGGAGATCAAAGTTGAAACTTTATTGCTGGAACAGCACAGCAGGTCAGGCAGCATCCAGGGAACAGGAGAAGAAGGGCCTGTGCCCGAAACGTCGAATCTCCTGTTCCCTGGATGCTGCCTGACCTGCTGTGCTGTTCCAGCAATAAAGTTTCAACTCTGCCTTTTTAAAACATGTTTCCATTTATCATCTTACCTCTTCTAACAACTTTGGGGAAGGTGTCTTCTCCTGACTCAGACCAAGCAAAGAGGAAGCTTCCAGCCCAGCAATAGCCCGGTATGGTGGGCCTCGTTCCTGGGGTGGGGGAGGGGGGTGGGGGTCTCAGAGATGACCCGGCATGGCGGGCCTCATTGTGCAGGGGGGGGGGGGGGTGCAGTCTCCCCCCAGAATGAGGCCCACATCCTGTCCTGGCATCTTCTTTGGCAGTGGCTCCAAGCATTCCAATGGCGCAGTGTAGCATTCTGCTTCCGTGTATTCCAGCAGCCAGGCAGGTGGTCTCATCCCAGACCAGTGGTCTCAGCCTGGCGCAGTGGTCACCTAGTCCTATGGATGGCTTGGGGGGCTCAGATTGGCGGTCTTGGATTGGCTGTCTCGGATTGGCTGTCTCGGATTGGCTGTCTCGGATTGGCGGTCTCGGATTGGTGGTCTCGGATTGGCGGTCTCGGATTGGCGGTCTCGGATTGGCTGTCTCGGATTGGCGGTCTCGGATTGGCGGTCTCGGATTGGCGGATTATCCCGGTGTGGGGGTCTCATCTCAGCGAGGAGTGGCAGCTGGGCATCTGGGTATTCCAGCATTCATCATTTTAATCAACTTTTCCCAAACTGAAATTGATCTGAGATGAATTTTGCTTTAAGATTTACTTTTTTTTTCCTTCTTGTCTACAACTTATGTTATTAATACGTGGTATGATGACTTAGAAAGCTTTCCACATTTTTTTTGTGTAAAAATATCCATAGCAATAAATTCCTATTCTATTCAAATTGCCTGGAGAGCAGTGAAACATAAGAATATAGGAGCAGGAGTAGGCCATTCAGCCCCTCGAGCCTGCTCTGCCATTGGATACCATCTTGGCTGACTTCATCTCTACTTTCTTGCCTGCTCTCCATAACCCTTCAACATGTTACTCATTAAACAGCTGTCTAGCTCCTCCTTAAAGTTAAGGGCCAACCACATTGCTGTGGGTTTGAGGTCACTTAATGATGGCAGATGTCCTTCCCTAAAGGACATTACTCGCCCTTTTACTACAATAGTTGTACAAGCTCATAATTCCAGATTTTATTAAATTCAAATTTCACCATCTTCTGCAGTGAGATTTGAAACCACAGAAAATTAGCCTGGGATTCTGAATTACGAGGCCAACGATGTCACAATTGCACCACTGCCTATCCATGACTCACTAGGACCCAAGTCTAGAGTTAAACAGAACGAATAGTTCAATATCAGGAATTACTTCCTGAGTGGGTCATTGTGTTAATTTATGGGGCCAAAGTTTCAGTGAGGATGGATTGAATGAGACTGTGTCTCAAACATGCCAGGATTTCTTTGATTCCCTTTATCCCCATAAAGCTAAAACTAAAAACTCTCACACAGGTCAGCCCTTTCTCTGAACCTAGGCTAACCTTTTGCTTCTAATGCGAATGATTTTAACTTTGTGTCCTCTCATTCTTAATGCTTTCATGAGTGGGAACAGTTACCCTCTATCTACCTTATCCCGGACCCTCGTGAATTTGAATATCTCTATCAAATCTTTCCCAGCCTTTCATTCTTATAGAACATCAGTCTGAATTCCCCAATCTCTCCTCATAAATGAAGTTACTCCTCCCTGGAACTATCCCATTGAGACTTACTGTATCTTCTTCATTTCCATCCAAGTGTATGGTGCCCTGAACTGGATATAAAACTCCAGCTGAGGTCAAACTAGTGTCTTAACATAGAAACACAGAAAATAGGTGCAGGAGGAGGCTATTCAGCCCTTCGAGCCTGTACCACTAGTCAATATGATGATGGCTGATCATACAATCTCAGTATCCCATTCCCGGCCTCTCCCCCTTGATCCCATTAGCCGCAAGGGTCATGTCCAGCTCCCTCTTGAATCTATCTAATGACCTGACCCCAGCAGCTTCCTGTGGGGGAGAATTCCACAGGTTCACAGCTCTCTGAATGAAGAAATTCTTCCTCCTCTCAGTCGTGAATGGCTTACCCCTTATTCTTAGTCTGTGACCCTTAGTTCAAGACTTCCCCAACATCAGGGGCTTTTGGGCCGGCTTCTAAATAAAACTAAAAGAACTGCAGATTCTGTAAGTCAGAAACAGAAACAGAAGCTGCTGCAAAGGCTCAGCAGGTCTGGCAGCGTGTTTGAAGAGCACCCTGAGCAAGAGAACCCTGACTGGACCTGAAACATTAACTCTGATTTCTCTCCACAGATGCTGCCAGACCTGCTGAGCTTTTCCAGCAACGTCTATTTTTGCTTCTTCCCACGTCAGGATTTTAAATGCTTCCATAAGCCCCCCCCCCCCACCTCATGCTTCTAAATTCTAGCGAGTACCAGTCCAGTCATGCTGGCCTTTCCTCATATGTCAGTCCTGCCATCCCGGGAATCAGTCTGGTGAACTTTCGCCGACCTCCCTCAGTAGCAACAATGTCCTTCCTCAGACTAGGAGACCAAAACTGCACACAATACTCAAGGTGTGGCCTCACCACGGCCCTGTCTAACTGCAACAAGACATCCCTACTCCTATACTCAAATCCTCTCATTATGGATGCCAGCATGACATTAGCTTTCTCGCCGCTTATAACAGTTGACATAGCCTCCATGCTCTTGTACTTGCCACCCTTATGAATAAAGCCTAGGATGTTGGGTGCTCTATTAATTATTCCTTCAATCTGTCTTGCCACCTTTAATGATTGAGGCTCATACTCACAATGTCTCACTGCTCCTTTCGAATTGTACCCATGATTCGACATTGGTCTTTCCATACTTTGCCTACGGAAACATAGAACGGAATGGGAAACTTGGCTCAAAAAGTTGAATGACCTTTGCTTGTTCCTATTTTCCGAAAGCTTCGTCTGTCACTGCCTGGCGCTCACTTGGGCGTTGGTGAGCAACCTTAATTTGTCCTCCTTTCTACCCAATAAGCAGAAGGCAAGATGGCACTGTTCCATGGAAATCAGCAATTAATCACACAACTCAAAACAGGACTTGGCCTAGATACTAACAATAAGAATCACTTCCCTGGAAGCTGTTCAAAACCAGCAAAGAAAGCCCTTGAGCATGAGGTAATCTCACACATGTGTATGTGAGTCGTCAAAGGACTACTTAGGATGTCAGGCTGAATTTATGTGAAATGGATGACTGCTGTCAAAAATTCTTACTGCAACTGACAAATATGAGTTACAATAATCGCCAGGGTCCTGTACATGGCGAGTGACAGACGATTGCAATCTGTGGAGGGTTTAAAAGTGTTTTATGAAGTTTTGCTGTAGTCTTTGTTTATGAGAAACTATTGCACACCCAAGTTTCATTTCTTGCAAAGATAGACAAAACCGGATTAATGAACGCCTTCTGGTTTCTGCTGATGTTGCTTTCTCATTATCTAGCTGCTGGGAAGCTCATTTCTGGGAACCAGACTGCAGGAAAATGGCAAGGTGAAAAGTAGATCGATGAGAAATGTTCCAGGATTAGGCATTTCAGCCCTTAGATGAGAGATATTTGTAATTTTTTTTCATGGACTGTAGGTATCACTGGCTAGGGCAGCATTTATTGTCCAGAGGGCAGTTAAAGGTCAGCCACATTGTTGTGGGTCAAGTGTAGGCCAGACCAGGTAAGGATGGCAGTTTTCTTCCCTCAAGGACATGAATGAACCAGGTGAGCTTTTCCCAACAACTGACATCATTAGACTGTTAATTCAAGATTTTTCTTTTCAGAAATTCAAATTCCATCATCTTCTATGTTGGGATTTGACCCAGGTCCCTGGAACATTTCCTCAGTCTCAGGATAAACGGTCCAGTGATAATATCATTAGGTCATCCCCCCTCCTTTAGATAAAGCACAGATGTAGATTTACCTTATTTATACATTCCCTAGATTCCTTACCTTACAGAATGATGCATCACAAAATGAGATCATTCAACCTACTTTGCCTACTGCTGGTTCTTGAAAGAGCTATCCAATCAATCCCATTCTCCCAATGTTTCTCCTTAATTCCCTCAATTAAGTGATTATTAACAGGGGAATCTGTAACTACTCTTCACCCCTTGCCACATATCCAAATGCCCTCAATAGTAATGATTACTGACTGGTAACCAGGAGCAAGCTTCTTGATGTACTTACTCTCCTTGAGATGAACAGACTGAGATGAATGAACTCACTGCAGAGCTCGGTCCATCCTAGAGACTACAGACACGAACACTCAGCCAGCTCCCAGGTTTTCATAAGCAGAAACATATTGTATGAGACATCTCTTGAGGCAGGTTAGAGGCAAGGAAGTGGAGCAAAATAGGGCTATGCGGTGACGGAAGCCATTTGTTCAACATTTAGTGACCCAGTATACTGTCATGAAGATGGTCATCAATAAGGAATCCCAACTTAACATTCCAATTAATCGAAATCAGAACTGGGCATCCAGATTGACTACTGATAGCAAATGATACCTTCCTGTTGGGATGCAAAAACAACATCTCACACTATTTCTGCAGAGTTTGCACATTCTCCCTGTGTCTGCATAGGTTTCCTCTGAGTGCTCCGGTTTCCTCCCACTATACAAAGATGTGCAGGTCAGGTGAATTGGCCATGCTAAATTGCCCATAGTGTTCAGGGATGCGTTGGTTAGGTGCATTAGTCATGGAACTGTTGAGTAATAGGGTAGAGGAATGGGTCTGGGTGGGATACTCTTTGGAGGATTGGTGTGGATTTGTTGGGCCAAATGGCTTGTTTCAACACTGTCGGGATTCTAAGATTCTATGATTTAAATGACATCTTTAACCTTGAAAGATGACTCAAAGGGCTTTACTTCAGAGCACCGACGATAGCTCAGGGGCAGCAATCTCCCAGTTGAATCATGAGGCTCCAGGTTTGATTGTTCCTCCAGGGCTTGAGAGCACAAGCCAAGGCTGATGTTCCCAAAGCAGTACAGAGGGTGTGCTGCAAACTCAGCACTGCAGTCTCTCTGGTTAACCTGGGGCTTGAGCTGCCTTCTTGATGGATCCAAATGATCCCATAGCAGTGTGAAGGGAAACAAATGAGTCCTTCCTGGTTTCCTGATCAGTATTCATTCTTTAATAACAGTAATAGATTACCTACTTCTAATAACACCACTGCTTGTGTGAGCTTGCTGTGCACAAATTGACTCTTGCATTTCCTAGTGACTACCCTTCAGAAGTACTCATTGGCTGTAAAGTTCTTTGAGGCGTCCAATGGCCATGGAAATTGCCATATAATTGCAGTTGGTTGGTTATATTATTCACATATTCAGCATTTGACGCCAGGCAATACCAGATGTTGAGGAAGGTGGCTTTAAGAAGCATCTTAAACCTGGAGATGTGAACTAGTAGAAAGTTTAGGAACAGTGTTCCAGACATTATGACCTTGATAGCTGAAAGCATAACTTCTAATGATGGAGTGATTAAAATTGGACGTAGAATTACTAGAGTGTGACCATGTTCTATAAGTTGTTACAAAGAAAGATTACACAAATTAGGGTTGTAGGACTTGACATTCAGAAGTTTAAGGGGTGAGTGAATCAAAGTTTTTGTGATATTATTGAGAATGGAGAAGGTAGCTAGGACAGCAGTTTTCAAATTTGGGTCATGACCCCTGATGAGGTCACAGAGGTCACATACAGAATCTCAATCTCTGCCTGTTCTGAGCAGCAATGATGACAGTGGAGGAGAGATAAGCCAATCCCGAGAGAGTCATGGGAGACACTGGATCAATGGGTGAGTTGGATCGAAGGATCTATTTCCATGCTGAATGGATCTATGACTCTAATTCCACAAACAACGTTGGTACACGTGCAGATTCAAAGTGCTTTTTAAGTTAAGAAAACACTTTTAGCTGGGTGGGCCTGGTATGATTTGATGTTAGCAGAGACTACACCTGGAGTGCAGGAGAAACTGGGAACTTGTACAGCTAATCTGAGATGGAATGTGATGGTTGTGTTTCTGCTGCAGTTGGGAGCTTTTTGTCCAGGCTCCCAACTCTGGGCAAGTCCTTCAGCTTCATAGAGACTGGGCAGCGAGTCCCACGGGGAGAAGGGGCAGGGGCTTTGGGAAGACAGGATGCTAAGTGAGTGAGCAATGGGAGCAGATTGGAAAAAGACACCTGAATGAGAATGGAGGAGGCTGGGATTAAATTAGATTAGATTGTAGGTGTTGGGTTAAGGTAAGTGAATGAGTTGGTAAGGGTTTTCGAAAACAGGCTGCTGAGTTAGCAAACGGAGAGGGAGGTATTTGGAAAGAGAAGCTAGCATGTGCATGTGTGTGTGAGTGTGTGTGTATGTGTGAGTGTGTATGTGTGAGTGTGTATGTGTGTGTGTGCGTGTCACTGCATCTGTGTGTGTAATATATCTCTGCATATGTGGATCTGTATGTGTGTTTGTGCATGTGTGTCTATCTGTCTGTCGGAGTGAGAGACGTGATGACAACATGTGGAAGAGGACTGTTTTGTCTCAGGAATTCAGCTGAAGTCTACAACAGTATGTAAAATAATAACTTTGATAAAATATCTTGTAAACACAGATTTTCATATAACTCTGTCTCTCTCTCTGTCTCTCTCTCCCCACAGTAGCTGCGAGACCTGCTGAGTTTCTCCAGCATTTTCAGTGGACTTTAGTTGTTCAATACTGAACATTATTGGGCTATGTTGTTGCTGGTTTGATTTTGTTGATTTTGTTCATTTTCAGGTGTTCGATGGGAAGACTGAGATCAAAAGATATGCTTTTCACTGGGCAGCCTTTTGAGGACAGGGAAGCCTCATCGAAAAGTTAGAGATAGATCTTTCAGAAATGAAGTCAGGAAACAGCTCAAAAAAATTTGATGTAACTTTGGAACTTTCTTGAGTGAATTATAATAACGCCAGGTTAATTAAACTTCAGATTGATAGCATTTCTATTCACGAAAATTGTGAAAGGACCTTGGATAGAGTTATGTTACTCGGCAGCTATGATTTCATTGACTAGAGGGATAGGCTCAAGGGGCAAAATGGCTTTCACCTACTCCTATGTTCCTGTGAGATCAGAATTGAGAAATATGGAGGTGATGGGGGGTAGTGTACTCATAGCTATGTTGTCCGTCTGGTGCCAGAGTTAAGGGTATCCATTCAAGGCTACAACAACTTTGGAATGGGAGAGAAAGAATCCAGTTGCTGTCTGACATCTACAAACTGACAGCAAAGGTAGAACAATGAATAAAGTGCTAGTGAAAAAGTTTGAAGAGTTACAGTCCAAAGTTGAAATCTAGAATCACAGATGTAATTCTTTCTGGATTGTTACCTGACCTCTGCACTCATTGCACTGGGTCAATCAGATTAGAGAATTTTGAGTGGTTAAATATGAGCTGATTGATAATAATGCATCAGCAATCCATTCAGATAGTTATAGTAAAGGTTAAAATTAAATCTCTTTATCTGAAGGCACTCAGCATCTGCAAAAAATGATGAACTAATGACAGAAGTAGAACATTTTTTCCCTTTAAATCAAATTGTCACTGCAGAAATATGATCACCAGGAGATCAACGTTGGAAAATAGATATTCCAGATTAAATAACATTTCAATAAGATTGGCAGAAGTGAAAGGGGGTGGACCCGATGATAAAGCATCAGTTAAGGACATTAGTGAGAATGGATCTTGCCTCAGAAAATCAAGATGTGGAGGTGCCAATGTTGGACTGGGGTGGACAAAGCCAGAAGTCGCACAACACCAAGTTATAGCCCAACAGGTTAATTTGAAATTTCAGAGCGCTAACAGTTTGTCAAGTGAAGTCACTTTACCTGACGGAAGAGCAGTGCTCTGAAAACATGTGATTTCAAATAAGCCTGTTGGGCTATAACTTGGCGTCGTGTGACTTCTGACTCAGAAAACCAGCAAGTGAAATCAGTACTGATGGAGTTTAAGGATAGCAAATGCCAGAGAATGCTGGTAGAAATAGTTTATAGGCCCCATGACAATAGTTATACCATTGGTCACACTATTACAGAAGAAATTATTTAAACTGTAACAAAAACAAAGTAATAATTTTAGGGGAATTTAATATCCAGATGGGTTGAGTAAGTAAAATTGGCCATAGCAGTTTGAAGATGAGTTTGTAGGACGCTTCTGTTTCTGAAGCAACAGCAATAAAGCTATAGTTGAACTAATATTTTGCAATGACGAAGGACTGATGAGTAATTGCATTGTAAATATCCTCTGAAAAATAGTGATCAATACACAATCAAATTCTACATTAACTTTTGAAGCGAAATACTCCAGTCCTGACAAGAGGACTAGAAGATATGCAGAAAAGTAAACATCTGAAGAAACAATTTAAAAAATACAATCCATTTAAGCATCCGAAATGCAGTAAGAGAAATCCATCTGTGACATACTAAGGAGGTTAAAGATAGCATTAGAGGAGGTTTATCATGTTGCAAAGAGTAATAGTGGGTAGGATTTGTCAGATTGTATGGTTTATTGTCCCACTGATCATAGCAGTAGTATGACTCAGTGATTAGCACTGCTGCCTCACAGTGCTAAGGACCTGAGTTTGATTCCACCCTTGGGTGACTGTCTGTGTGGAGTTCGCACGTTCTCCCTGTGTCTGTGTGCATTTTCGCCAAGTGCTCATGTTTCCTCACACAGTTAAAGATATGCAGGTTAGGTGAATTGGCAATGCTCAATTGCATATGGTGTACCGGCTCGGTGGCTTAGTGATGGGAAATACAGGGTTCGGGTGGGATGCTCTTTGGAGGGTTGGTTAGGACTAAAATGGCCTGCTCCTAAATGTTGGGATTCTATGGTAGCTGAACCAGCCCACCTGCCAGTTGTTTTCCAACCTCAGGGCAGAGAACCTGTAAAGAAACAATGGCAATTTCAAAACGGAAGTACTTCTGGACTCAGAGATAATGTCAGTGGGCACAGGGGTTGAGCTAGGATACAGGTAGCGGAGTTTTGGATGAGCTCGGTTTTATGGAGGGATCTCTGGAATGGTAACCAAGACACAGGCGATGGTTACAGAAGCAGATGAGCTGAAGCAGGGCAACAGACAGGTGCTTGGTTTTGTAACTTGCTGATATTTCCTCATAAAGCTGTGGTGAGGCTCATTGTAACTCTTCAACTCCGGTAAACAGCTAACGTGTTGGGCACTGGCATAAAATGGGCACATAAGGTCCTCAAACCGTCTTCAAACATTGGTGTGAAATTAACAGAGATATAAAAACAAATGAAAATGTAAAGCTGCAATGGGCCCAGGACATAGTGGGCGATGGATTGAAACCGTGCTCTGCTAGTTCTCCATTACTGCAGCTAGCCTGCACTAGTGTCTCCTGGGAATGTTATCTGGGGAAGCGATGGGCTAGTAATATTATCACTGGACTGTTAACCCAGAGAATCAGGGAATATTCTGTAGATCTGGATTTGAATCCCACAGCAGATGTTGGAATGTGAATTAAATTTTTTTAAAAATCTAGAATTAAGAATTTAATGACGCTCACAAGTACATTGTCAAATTTGTAGAAATGCACTTGGTTCACTAATGTCCTTCAGGGAAGAAAACTGCCATCCTCACCTGGTCTGGCCTACGTGTGACTCGAGACCCACAGCAACGTGGTTAACTCTTAACTACCCTCTGGGGAATTCGGGATGGGCATTAACTGTTGACCTAGCCGGTGACACCCTCACTATGAATGAATTTTAAAAACTCTCAAATGGAATGTGTTAATTTCTCCTCCTGCTGTATATTTTATGGCTCACTTTCTGTGCACCTGTTCCTCCTGCAATGATTCTGTTCATTTTTCAGGCACCAATACTGTGGCAGGCAATGTGTTGGAATTCCTTCACAAACAGCTGCATCCCAAAACCTGATCTCCAAGAATTCCTATCCCCTTCCTGACAAGGAACGATGAGTCACTTTAAGTTCTAAAGGCACGACAGAAGATATGGCACTGATAGATTAGGTGACTTATAAGTCAATTATCCAGTTAGATGGCTCAGTTAATGACAAAGCAGATTTCGGTATCTGTTACAGATTATATCCAGCAACAGGAATGAGCAGTGTTTGTTTGCAGGTAAGGGAGATTGATTTTGAGGGTGTTCAATATCAGGAGGTGTTTTGATAGGATAACTAAGGAAACGGTGTTTCATAGGCATGACAAGAAGACAAAGACAAATAAGAGGAAAAAGAGTCAGATGGAAGAACAAGGAAAAATGTTTGTGCAGCAAGTTTTTGATGAGCCAGCATGCCTGAAAGTGGAGTGGAAGCAGATTCAAAAATAACATTTGAAAGGAAATGGTATAAATACTTGAAAAGGAGAAAATTGCAGGGTTTATGCAGTGAGAACAGCAGAATGAGCTTAACTGGGTCACTCTTTCAATGAGTAGACACCATGGCGATGGGTGGAATGTCCTGTTTCTGTGCTGTAAGGTTCTATGGTTTACAGATGGTACACATTAATTTTGAAACTTCTCAGTTATTCTAACCAAACTGCCTTAATAAACCACAGTAAAGCCAGTCGTGATGTTCCAAAGTGGCTCAGATGGCAGCGTGTTTACTTTAAGAATGAGAGGTTACTGGGCCATCAGGATATTGTGGCAGGGAGCCCAGCTAAAAGGGCGTTGGCCTTTGATGAGAATCGAAATCCAGACCATGGACTTGTGGATGTAAAGTACAGGGTTGGATTGGTTTTCGACGCTGGACAAACACTGTGAAACCCCACTTTGGTAAATTGCGAAATTCAATTCTATGAAACCTATCAACTGCGGGATCAACAAAAATACAATCCCTTTCTAAACCCAGAATGCAGTAAGAAAGAGCCATCTGTGACTTATCAATGAGGTTAAAGATAGCAATCACCATGTGAAGTGACAGATTGCTGCGAAACCTCCAGCAAGATGTTCTGTTTTGTGCCAGAGATTGGCATTAAATGAGGATCTCTATTAAATGTAGGATCATCAAGCTTATGTTGCTGCAAGTGCCCAGTGGGTGTGCCCACCTTCCAATGAAGGATACTGGGCGGGTTTTCAAGGTGGAGTACTGATAGGAGATCCCCCTGAACTGAAGGAGTGCCTGATGTTACAGGTAAGCGAGACAGAGAGGATCTCCTTAAGGTACAATTTCAGATTCTTTAAAGTGTTTGAGATCACAATGGCCACATGCAGAGTTATCAGTCTGGAAGGGGGCTCCTCTCATTACTACAGCACAGGCTAGTGGCAATGTCTGTGTCAACATCCTGATGTATCAGTCACTTCGCCTCCCACTGAGGTCAGGGAGAGATCCCAGCCACTGCCATGCTCCAGGGACCCTGCAGAGTGACCGGAAAATGACAGTCACTAGCATTAATTAGCCTCTTATCTAACGTAACAGTTTACCCATAACCAGCCTGCACTGGGGAAAGTAACTTGGTGCTTTTGCAAGAGTTGGGCACCTAATGGAGTGCACAATCTCCCCCTCCAGTATTTGATTTAGTCTCCTCCCTCACTTTCTCCTCTTTTGGCTCTTGTTAACATTGTCCTGCCCCTGGGTGGGCAGTGCTTGTTAGTTATTCTCTGTTTAGCCATTTACTTGGGTGATGTGGTGCTGGATTCACAAAAAACAAAACAAAACAGGAACTTGCAAATCCCGAGCATGAAGTGCTGGCTTGCAGGACCCAGCTGGACACTCACTATATCCTGCTGTGTGGAAGGTTACAACTTCTGAAAGGAGGCTGTGGCAAGGCCTAGGCAGGTTCAGCTGGACAGAGCGAAGGAGAGGTCTACGGGAAGTGGGAGTCTCAGTGTCTCACTAATGTTGAGGTGAAGTGAAGAAGCAGATTAGGGAAAGCACTGGGAAAATCGGCAAGAGAGGCTGCTGTTGGTGAGAATTGTGGAGAGAGAATCATAGAATCTCCACAGTGTGGTATTGGCCATTCGGCCCATCGAGCTGGCACCGACCCTCTGAAGAGCATCCTTCTCAAACCTACCACCCAACCCTTTAATCCCACATTTCCCACGGCCAATCCACCTGACCTGCACACCTTTGGACTGTGGGAGGAAACCAGAGCACCCGGAGGAAACCCGCGCAGATACAGGGAGAATGTGCAAACTCCACACAGATAGTGTGGAGGCACGGTGGTACAGTGGTTAGCACTGCTGCCTCATAGCACCAGAGACCCGGGTTCAATTCCCGCCTCGGGCAACTGTCTGGGTGGGTTGCTCATCGGAGGGTCATTGTGGACTTGGTGGGCCGAAGGGCCTGTTGCCACACTAAGTAATCTAATCTAATAGTCACCCGAGAGTGGAATTGTTCCTGGGACCCTAGCGCTGTGAGGCAGCAATGCTAACCACTGTGCCACCCCAGAGAGGAATTACTATTCTGTGCAGAGTGCGGTGAACAGAGTGGGTGGGATGGTCACACTCCCTTATGGAATATGCCTATTCAGAATGGATAGAACAGGCTATCTAGCACTTTTCCGCACTCCACTCATGATTCAACTGTCCCAAAAATCACTTGAAGATGGGATAGAGGGCAAATCCACATGCCAGCTGTTGGCAGGACACTTCATGCCTGTCAGCTTAGTCTGTGTCCTCATTGGTCTTTGAAAATCCTGGCAACCTGAATCACTCACATCCCAAATGTGCAATTTTGAAGCATTTAAGGGCAAGGAAGACTGCCTGACCAATATTTATCTCATATTTCTCATTACTTCTTTCATTAGCTTGTATTTATAAGTTGGCAGCCATGTTTTCCTACATAGCAAGGGCACTTTATATTCGAGGTATCCAGTGGGTATGAATGCCATCAGGTAACAATCAACTCTGTCATGTCTCAATCATGGCTCAACATGGGGGTATATTTTTTATTTCTGAACCAGAAAGCTGGGGGGAGTGGGGGGAGACGTCTTGCTCTGAAGCGCTCAGCATGAAATCTAGGCTGATGTTGTGGTGCAGCGAGTGTCATATTGCTTTCTCAGATAAGATATTAAGTAGATGGCCCTGCCTACCTTGTCAGGTGAATAGAAAAGATGCCAATCTACTGTTTCAATAGGAGAGCCAGGTATACCCCCGCCCCCGCCAAGTGAAGCCCATATTTAACTCTCACCCACCATCACTAAAAACAGGTCACCCAATCATTGAACACATTGTTGGATGTGGGAACTTGCTGTGTGCAAATTGAATGGCACATTTTCTAAATTGCAAGAGGTGCTATATAAATGCAAGTATTTTTTCTTCTTCTGATATTCACTTCCAACCAATGTCATCAAGAACAACCCAAGTCATTTATCTCAATGTCAGACTTTGGCTGCTGCATGTGGCGACACAGCAATGCAGCAATACAATGGAGTTTATATTAAGTGCGTGGATTTTGGATACAGTGCTATACAAATGAAAATCTTTCTTCCATATGCTACACCTATAACCCTGAAACATTTTAAAGTAATCAATGCTACATACTTAATGATGGTTGGAGTTGACAAATCAACATAAGGAGACTCAATCAGTTCTCTTCAGAAACATCACATGGTTTGCAAAGGGCAGAGGATGTGGCGAGAGACACAATGGGCAACGTAATCATAAGGTGTTGTAGGACAAGGGGCTCCTCAATAATGGTAAATTCCATTATTCCTACAGTCCTAGTTGGCACCTAACTGCATCTCAGAGGCAGGACACCTACTTGATCCTACACCAGCAATTTGAACATAGAATGCAGGTTCAGAAACCTTGGAATGCTGCAGTTTTTGGCGTCATGTCATTGAAACAATACATTAGGTTGAGGGTATCCCTCCTTCCCAAGTCACACTGTCCAATCCCATGACATGTGGACAAGGAGTTGTGCAGATGGTCATATCCCAGAGAATGATGCAGGGATGTTGACTGAGACAAGGTGGAGTTGAGGAACATGACTGAGTTCCATGTAGCCAGGCCCAGTTTAAGATTAGAGCAGGGGCAGGCTGATCGACTGATCACGGTAAATATGCAGATCCTATGGAGAGCTATGTGACATTGACAGCACCTGTATTAATATTAGCTGTAATGAGAGAAAAGATCCCTCAGAGTTAACTCAGCATAGTCTGAAACTCAGAAATTTGTTTTGTGCAGTGTTGAGACTGCTTGCTGGTTAAGGTGCCCTTGTGCTTTTTGTGAGTGAGTTTAGTTATTTAGTGCCAAATTAGGTGTGGTTTTATACTGAGACATTGCTCACACATTTTTTATGCAGCAGTTTAAGAGAGGAGATAATTGTCTCATCGGTTTGAGTTGGATCCAATTTCAGATCCTAGAAAAAGAATGAGAAAGTGAGTGAAAGAGAGAGAGAGTGTGTATGTGAGAGAGAGGGAGAGAGAGTGTGTGTGTGAGAGAGGGAGAGAGAGTGTGTGTGTGAGAGAGGGAGAGAG
>NC_057744.1:32250776-32263165 GCF_004010195.1 Chiloscyllium plagiosum | reverse complement strand
GTGTGTGTGAGAGAGTGTGTGTGTGTGAGAGAGGGAGAGAGAGAGTTTGTTTGTGAGAGAGAGTGTGTGTGTGTGTGAGAGAGTGTATGTGTGTGAGAGGGAGAGAGTGTGTGTGTGTGTGTGTGTGAGAGAGAGAGAGTTTGTGTGTATGTTACTTGTATGAAAATAGAAACATGGTAATAGGATTAGACCATTTTACCCACGCAGATAGATGGGAACACTATGACTTGCAAGTTCCTTTCCAAGCCACACACCATCTTCACACAGAGCTATATAGTCATTGTCATTTGGTCAAAATCCTGAAACTCCCTCCTAACAGCACTGTGGTCTGTCCACAGCCCAACAACTGCATCAATATGAAAAGGTGTCTCATCACCACCGTCTCCAGGGCAACGAGGAAAGTGTAACAAATGTTGGCCTTACCACTGATGCCCAAGTCCTATGTATGAATAAAAACAAACATCCCTGAAGCCTGCTCTGACAGTTAGTGAGTTGTAATTGCTCATTAGCCTAACTTCATGTACCTTTCTTTGCCAATATGCCTTCATACGCTTGTTTAACAAAAATCCATCAACTACAAATTTAAAAATCAACAACTGAGCCAGCATCAACTGCCAGTAATGGAAAATAATGTCAAAGTGTTTGCATCTTTTGTGCATAGAAGTCTTCCTGAATTCCACTCCCCAAAGGGTCTGTCTCCAATTCCTTTTTGACTCTGCCCCCTAGCTCTACGCTCCCCCACCATCCAAAAGAAATAGCTTCTCTTGTCCCTATTTCTTCCCTGCAAAGTTTGGAAACACCAATTAAGTTGCCCATTGACATTGTAGAGTCGAGGGAGTCCAACCTTTGTGACATCTGGCCTTGTGATTTAACCCTTGGCATCCAGGTTCCATTCTGGTCAGTCTCCTTTTTAAGACATAGTCCCCAGAACTGCTCACAGTGACTTGACAAATGGTTCAACCAGGCTCTGAATAGATGAAACAGGAATTCTATCCCCTATTATTCTAGCACCCTAGATATAAAACTAGCATCCTATTAGCTTCTTGGTTATTTACTGTATCTGCTCATGGTACTTAGTGATCTGCCTGCCTGGGACTCCAAGTTTATCTGGACTGCTTTTGCTTTCAGCTTTTCATAGTTTCGAAAGTAGTCCTGCCCTCAAAGTGACCTTGCATTAGCCTAAATGCGAATCCATTTGCCATTGTTTTGCCTGTTCACCAATATCTCTCTGTAATTTTATATTTCCACCTACATTATTGACACTGCTGCCTATCTTTGCGCTATCAGGAAAATTTAGATATGTAGCTTTCTATTTCATCACCGAAGCTGTGAAATAAACCAGTCGATAGTTGATGGCCCAATACCAATTTAGAAAGTACCGCAATCACATCCTGCCAGTCAGAGTACCTGTCCATTACTCCAACATTCTGACCTCTGTCCTTCAGCCAATTTCCTGTATCCAGGTCAGTGATTTCCCTCCAACTCAATGACATCCAGTTTTAAGCTAACATTCACTTGTGAAATAACTTACTCAAATGCCTTTAGGAAGTCCATATAAATAACATTCATGGACATTTCTTTGTCCACTATTTTAGTCACTTCATAAATTTCAATCAGATTCTTCAGGCATGATCTACCCTTTACAAATCCACACTGACTCTCTCTTATTAGCTGAATATTTCAAAGGTGCTCAGTCGCACAATCCTTAAGAACAGACTCCAGCAAATTTCCAACAATAGATGTTGGACTAATTGGCTTAGAATTCCATTATTTCTCGCTGTCACCTTTCTCAAATGTTTTAGGTGTGTGTGAGTGTGCAAGTGAGCATTAATTGTGTGCATGTGGGTTAGTTATGTGTAAGTATCTGTGCAGACTTGTGTGTATGTGAGCATGTCTGTGTGTTTGATGTTTATGTATATGCGTGTGTGTGTCTGTAAGTGTGTATATGTGTGTGAGTGTGAATTTGTTCATGCTTGTTATGTGTGTCTTTCCATGACTCTTTTTCCAGGAGTGTATGGGTTTGTTGAGTGTGTATTTGTGCATGCATTTTATGTGGAGTGCCTCTTGTTTTGGTGTGTGTGTGTGTATACGAATGTGTGCCTTACAGCGCAGGGGACCCGGGTTTGATTCCATCCTCAGGTCTCTGTGAAATTTGCATATTCGCCCTGTGACTGCATGGGTTTCCTCCCACAATTCAAAGATGTGCAGGTTAGATGGATTGGCCGTATCAAATTGCCCACAGTGTTCAGGGATGTGCAGGCTAGGTGGGTTAGCCATGGGTAATGCAAGGCTACGGGGATAGGTTAAGGGAGAAGGTGGAAATGCTCTTTAAAGGGTCAGCGCAAACCTAATGGGCCAAATGGCCTCTTCTGCACTGTATGGATTCTATATATGTCTGCAGTCTGTATGAACCTGCTCTGTGTGTGTGTGTGCCTAAGTGTACATGAAGGCTTTGCGTGTGAGAGCGTGTGTTTGCTTTGTATGAGTGCCACGTTCAAGTTGCCCATGCCTGTTTACTGGGACTGAGTGTCTAAAGCAGTGGAGTATTTAAATAATTAAGCAGTTGTTATTGTCAGGATCAAGTTCACATGACAGAGCGAAGTTCGCTGTCGTGGGCACTCCCAGGAGTTGGCTTTTGGGAACATGAACCATCTTGATGTTATTTTCTGTGCCGGAGGTCTTGGCAAACAGGATTTCATTTCCTGGTGTTGGAAGCTTGTTTTATCTTGTAGAAGGAATTTGCTCATGGGTGAAAATTAATGAAAATGCGACTGGCTAACAAAAAGGATATTCTACCAGCTCTGGTCGTACCTCTTTGGGAGAAAGGTCGGGGCACATCTGTGTTGCATCTCTGTGTGAGCTTATGGACTGTAGAGTAGGAAGGGGTTCGAAAGGGGAAGTGAAAATGTTATTGAAAGTAAAGGTTAAAATTACTTCTACTTAATATAAATAAATAATTATGATTAGTTCCTTCAGCAGTCAGACAGCCGCTAGATGGAGTCATATACAAAGGTGGGAAAGTGTACCTTAGAGGAATTAACCAAATTGGGTCATTGGAGGGGACTGTTAATTTTGGGGAAATTTCAAGAATTGTGTTGAACTCACAAGAGTTTGATTTTGAGATGAGGGGTGACGAGAAAATTGACGATAAAATAATTCTATTTCAAAGAGCAGGAGTCAGTATGACATTTGGTGTAAGTGGCAATACTGAATTTGCTTACTAAACCTCTCCTGGTTTTATTGTTATAAAATAATATTGATCTATATTAAAGTGTCCAGGCTAGATGTTCAATATGGTGGGGAGGGGGATGAAATGGGTAGGGCTGAAAATGTGTTGCTGGAAAAGCGCAGCAGGTCAGGCAGCGTCCAAGGAGCAGGAGAATCGACGTTTTGGGCATGAGCCCTTCTTCAGGAATGAGAAAGTGCTCATGCCCGAAACGTCGATTCTCCTGTTCCCTGGATGCTGCCTGACCTGCTGCGCTTTTCCAGCAATACATTTTCAGTTCTGATCTCCAGCATCTGCAGTCCTCACTTTCTCCTCGATGAAATGGGTAGGGCCTAGTTTATGTTGGAGGTGCTGAACTGATACCACCATGACCCGAAAGGTTTCAATACCCTAGCGTCTCCTCTCAAATGCAGTCCCATAATACAGTTCAGAAAGAGGCCATTCAGCCCATTAAGTCCATTAAAATAATGAGGGGTACAGATAGAGTCAATGTAGATGTGTTTTTTTCTGGGATAGGGGATTTCAATACTAGGGGGCACTTTTTAATGTGAGAGGGCAGAGATTTAAAAAAGACATGAGGGGAAAATGTTTTACACAGAGGGTGATTCGTGTTTGGAAGTGGTTGATGTGGGTCCAATTACAACATTTCAAAGGTATTTGGATAAGTGCATGAATAGGGAAGGTTTGGTGGGATCTGAACCAGGAGCAGGCAGGTGGGGCTAGTTTTGTTTGGGATTATGATCGCCATTGAATAGTTGGACCAAGGGGTCTGTTTCTGTGCTCTACGACTGTGTAGAGCAATCTAATGAGTTCTATTTCTCTCCTCCATCACTGTAACCTTGTAGGTTTGTTTCTATCAAGTGTCAATCAAATTTACTTTTAAAATCATTGATCATCTCTGTAGATTATGCCCAAAATGGAAGATGAATCAAATCACCAGAAGATGGTGTAGAATATTCTAAAGTTAAAGAGAATGGTGAAGAAACGTTCTCTGTGTCAAGCAGTTAGTATGAATGGTCAGTAAGGTATATTCACCTCACCTCCACAACCCACATCCCCACCCCAGCAACCTATCACTGGGAGACAGAAATACACCTCGGAACATAGGAACAGGAGTAAACCATTCAGCCTATCAAGACTGTTCCCAGTTCTACAGTCACCAGAGAACATTTTATTTACATACACCCTGTCATGCCCTGTAAGAATATTGTACATTTCAATAAGCTCACCCCATCAGGCATCAAAATTCTAGGGAATACAGAACCAGTCTCTCAACCTCTCCTCATAAATCAATCCTGCCACCTTAAGGTTAAATCTGGTGAACCTTGATTGCACTCGCTTTATATACAGCAAGTGCATACCTCCTTTTATAAAACTGTACACAATATTCCATGTGCAGTCTAACCAAGGCTCTGTACAATTGCAGCAAGACACCTTTACTCCTGGGCTCAAATCCCTTGCCGATGATGGCTAATGTATCGTGGGCGTTGCTAATCGCTTGTTGTCCCATCATGCTAACTTTAAACGAGCTCATAAACAACTGATCCCAGGCCCCTTTAGACTCCTGCACTTCTCAACCTCTCAGCAATCAAGAAACAGACTATCCTCATTTATAAGTGAATAATTTCATGTTTGTTCACACTTTATTCCATCTGCCATGTTCTAGCCATTCGTCTTGCCTGTCCAAATCCTCTTGAAGATCTTTGTATTTTCCTCATGATTTACGTTCTCAACCCGATGGGAATCATCAGCAAATGTGGAAATATTACACATCCAAATCCTTTATACTGATTGTGAGTAGTTGTGGAGATAGCACTGGCCCTTGCAGCACCCCACATACAACTGCCTGCCATCCTGAGAGTGATCTATTTATTCCTGCTGTTTACTTTGTGTCTGTTAATTCCCTCTCAGTCCATGCTAGTGTATTTCCCCAATCCCATGCACCCTAACTTTACTTATTAACGTCCTATGTAGAATGTTCTCTAAAGCCTTCTGAAAATGCCAATACACCACATTCCCACCCATCCCTGCCTGTTACAGGGAATATTCTCAACAATCTCTACCAGGTTTGTCTAAATGTTTGATTTCCATTTCCAGGATCCATATTGACTCTGCTGAGGTTTCTAAATGTCACATTATCACATGCTTAACTCTCGATTCAAGCATTATCACCTTCTTTATTATAGATTCAAACATTTTCCCTGCTATTAATGTCAAACTAACAGGAAAGTAGTTCCTCGTCCTTCCTCTCCCACCTCTTTTTAAATTCCAGGGATTACACTTACCATTTTCCAGTCTGTAGGAGCCTTTCTAGAATCTATAGAATTTTGCAAGATAACCATTAATGCATCCATTTTATCTATAGCCACCTCCTTCAATACTTTGTGATGAAGTTCATCTGGTCCTGGGGATTTATCAAATATCAATCCAGTTAACTTTTCAAGTATTCAGATCTCCTCATATTGCTTCCTTCTTTGTCCTGGCAATATTATTTTGTTTACTGTCTTCCATTCATATTCCATCTTTTATTTTATCCTGAACTCTATGATGCCAACTTTTGATGTAGTTATTTTAAAGCCTGGATGCTCCTCAATGTGAACCTGAGTGACCATTCCTTGTTTCGGAAGTTGGATAGGCTTGTTGACTTGGGAGGACCCACATTTCAATTTCAGATCTCTTGTCATTCATAATTCTTTAATGATCATGAAAGTCCTCTGATTAACTACAGACTTCCTTTAACCCATTTGACTTCAATTCTGATGGGAGCCAAAATATTCTTGAAAATTAATTCAAGGATTTCATTATAAGTTGATATGGGGTCATTTTAACTTACTCTGCTGTCAGGAAGCTGACTAATTGATTGAGACCCCAACAATGTTCAACAATTAATAAAAGTGGGCGGTCTGTAAACTGAGCCATGGCTCCACACCCAACTCTCCTCCCGGCTGATGAAACTGGTAAAGATTAATCCCAGTTGGCACTCCTTGGGGTACAACCCCATCTCTCAGTCCCATACAATGATCCACTATCCCTTTGTTATCACCTCCCTAGCAGTAATTCTAATTCTAATCACTGTCTGACAACTAGGAGATAGGCCCCTGGGTGGCTGTGGTTGGAACCTTGTGGAGGAGGCTGGCAGGTTGGAGAGCCAGCAGAAGACCTGTGTCAGCTCCTGAAGGCAATGCCCACCTTGCCGAGTGCCACACTGGCATTGGTGAGGCTTTCATTCTGGAAGTGGGACCCTGCAGGTGGAAGCTTCACGCAGTGAGAGAGGCTGGCCAATCAGAAGTTGGCAGTTCTCACGCCCAGTTTCTGGTTTCTGCTGCAAGGACCCCCAGGATGCTCAGTAAATGTGGGGGGGGGTTTCAGATGTTGGCTCATGGGGAGAGGAGGGTATGAAGGGTCAGAAGTCAGGGTGAAGGAGGGGTTGGCTCTCAGTGAACACACCTCATCCCCGTCCAATTGTCTTATGCTCTGATTAGGGATTATGACTAAGGTCAAGGGACCCAGCTGAGAGGTGGCCCATGGACATTGAGCCATCTGCCAAGCCAGATGGCATTATGACACCTATAGCGGGGCAGTTGTCCAAGACCCTGGAGTGGCCCTTAATTAGCAACTGAGGGGCCTCAATTGGCAGTGGGCACAGCAAGGCCAACCATGTGCCTTCCTGCCTCGAATTTAGTTCTGGAACCATAGAACATTGGAGCAGGAGTAGGCCATTCGGCTCTTTCAAACTGCTCTGCTATTTGATGTGTTCAGTCTCCTGCTCCCACTTGCTCCCCATACCCTTGTGATCCCTTTAGCCCAAAGAACTATACCTTACTCCTTCTTGAAAGCACTCAATGTTTTGATCTCAACTACTTTGTGTGGCAGAGAATTGCACAGGCTCCCCACTCTGTGGGTGAAGCTATTCATTCTGTCTCACACTCTCTCAGGCCCCTTGTCAGGTCCACACCCCCTACCAAACCACACTCACTGTAGAAAGTGCAAAACATGCGAACACACCACTCCCCTCACCTCTGTCCAAGGCCCTAAGGGATCCTTCCTCATCCATCAGAAATTTACCTGCACCTCTACCGATGTCATCTACTGAATCATTTGCACCGATGTGGCCTCCTCTACATCGGGGAGACAGGACGCCTTCTTGCAGATCGTTTCAGATGATATCTCTGGGACACTTGCACCCACCAACCCCATCGCCCCTTGGCTGAACACTTCAACTCCCCCTCCCACTGCATCAATGGCATGCCTGACCTGGGCCTAACCCCACCGCCCCGTGGCTGAACACTTCAACTCCCCCTCCCACTGCATCAATGGCATGCCTGACCTGGGCCTCCTCCACCGGCAAACCGTTACTACCCGACGCCTCGAGGAGGAACGCCTCATATTCCACCTTGGGACCCTGCAACCACACGGGATAAATGTGGATTCCAACAGCTTCCTCATTTCCCCTCCCCTCAGATTATCCCAGTCCCAAGCCTCCAACTTGGCACCTCCCTCCTGACTTGTCCATCACCTTTCCCATCTATCCGCTCCACCCTCCTCTCTGACCTATCAAGCTTATCCCTCATCTCCATCCACCTATCGCTGTCTCAGCTACCTTCCCACCTCCCCCCCCAAACCATTTATCTCTCAGCCCCGGCCCACAAGCCTCATTCCTTATGAAGGGCTTACGTCCGAAACGTCTATTCTCCTGCTCCTCGGATGCAGCCTGACCTGGAGTATTGTGTCCAGTTTCAGTCTCCTTACTTGAGAAAGGATGTGGTGGCACTGGAGGCAGCTCAGAGGAGGTTCACCGCATTGATTCCAGGGATGGAAGTCAGAAAGTATGGCACTGAAAAGCACTGCCGGTCAGGCAGCATGCGGGGAGCAGGGGAGTCGATGTTTTGAGCATAAGCCCTTCATCAGCAATGTGCCCCACATTCCTGATGAAGGGCTTATGCCTGAAATGTTGACTGTCCTGCTCCTCGGATGCTGCCTGACCAGCTGTGCTTTTCACGTTTTGACTCTGATTTCCAGTCTCCACAGTCCACACTTGATTCCACACTTGGCGTACAAGGAGCGGTTGAAAAGCGTGGGCTTGTACTCACTGCAGTTCAGAAAAACGAGGCAGGATCTGATTGTTTAAATAAAATGCTAAAGGGGATTGATAAGGTGAATGCTGAACAAATGTTCCCCCTCGAGGGACAGTCTTGAACAGGAGATCAGAGGTATACTGTGAGGGGAGGTTGATTCAAAACTGAGATGGGGAGAAACTATTTCTCCCAGAGGGTTGTGAATCTGTGGAACTCACTGCCTCAGACTGCAGTGGAGGCAGAATCAATCAACAGATTCAGGATGAAATAGATATGTTCCTGAAGAAAAGCAGGATTTGGGGAACAGGGCAGGAAAGTGGAGTTGAGACCAGGATAAGATCAGCCATGATTATGTTAAATAGCAGAGTAGGTTTAAAGGGCTGAATTGCTTTTTTCTGCTCCTAATTCCTATGTTCCTATGTTACTGTTTCGTAATGATACAAGTGAATATGACTTATCCAGTCTTTGGGACTTTACACTCCCTTTTTAAGCCTTATCTTGTACTCAGACAGGATGTAATTTGGTAGAAATGGCGTGAATGAGTTGTGCAGATATTCGTGTCAAAATTCAAGCAGGAGACGCCCACGTTCAAGTCATTTTGCGAAACCTGGAACTGCTTCAAACCTTGAGGTTCCTTTGGAACAATCCAGTGTTTGTCCCTCGATGGAATATTGTGCCAAGCTAGAGCAATGACAAAGTACAGTCCCAAGGCAAAATGAGTACCTTGGCTTTCAGAACACCAGCTGATTAATTTCAGATGTTTCTCTTCTAACGAGTTATGGTTAAGGGAAAAATAAAGATTTACAAATCGCAAATGAGGGCAAGACACTGTGATTTGCTGAGTCTGATGATAAATATTGGCAAGCACTACAGAGTCAACTGGAGTGAATTACAGCTCCTCTAATGAAAACACTTCATAGAAAAATCAGTGCAATGTGACTGGGAGTCAGAGTCATGATTTTAAATTAAAATAGGACACAATTCCCTCGGCTTGGATGTGTTCTGGACATATATGGGGAATGACAGATAATGTTGGAATGAGATGACGGAGAGGAGCTGATGTTTTCTCTGTAAGCAGCAAAAACAATAATATGCCACACAGTGTTTTTAGTTTACTGTAATATTCTGCCAGTATAATTATGGTGACATTCTAACACTAATGTGCCCCAGCTGTTGTTGTGTTAGGTCTCTCAGCTGGTATGCAATATGCCTTTAAGAGACATGCTCGCATTATCATCATTATACCATAGCATGGACCAAAGGGTAGTCTCCATCGTGACTGGAGCCACTTGAAGCATGACACAACAATGCAAGAGTGCTGCCCTCTGTAACCCAATAGTTCAATATGAGCCCATGCACTGAAGTGCCTGTGATTGTAATACACGTGTATATCAGGAGCTTTAATAATTGTCTTTCAGCACCAGGATATCCATGCCTAGTTCTTATGTTCCAGAAACTAACAGAGCATTGCCACATTGAACACAGACACCCTACTGAAGACATGGCTGGGGGTACACAAGGAATATGTTCTACAGCCCTGGTTAACAATAAAGTGAACATTTCACTTTAGCCTCTTGTACCACACAGGCCAGAGCATTTTTCTGTATAAGATAATGTGCAGGCTGGAGTCAAAACTAAAACACAGCCCTTCGATGAAGAATGTGTCTTCCCTTTCTCAATTGTGATGAGGTTGAAGGGAAAAGCTGCTCCTGGTTTGAAACGCTGAAGACTTTTCTGGTTTGTTGCTGACCAAGTTTAACAGTTAAGGGACAGCCCCCAACACCAGCCGATTTTCCTTGTGAACGCTCAACTGGTAGCCCATGGATTGTTAGCTCAAAAGGTAGCAATGCTCTGGTCAACTGAGGCGGAGATGAGGCTGATGAGAAACCAGCTGTGGATAGGCTAGCAATCCAAATTAACCATGGCATTTGACATGCCAACTGGCCGCTTGAGTATTGGCAACCCCAGAGAGATATCGACAAGACTGTCCCCTATCCTCACTGGAAACAAGCAGCCAGTGAGAATATCGACATCTTTAGTCACAGACGTATTTCTGTTTCCCAAACTTAAATGCACCCCCGAATTGAATTAGCTTTATTGTCACATGTACTCAAATGAGTACAGCGAAAAGTTTACAAGTCACCACTTATGGTGCCATCTTACATACAAAGGTGCCTCGGTACAGATTCTAGTGCTCACTTCAGCCTAATGCCCTGGCATTCAGCCACTGAATGTTCACTTCCTTGATCCACCATGGTGTAGTTGATTGTGCTGCCTAAAGAGAATATAGTCCTATCAGAAGGGTATCACAGCGACAACTCAAAATCCACCCAACGATCAATTCTGGGAACAGATTGAAGCTATTCTTTCTCCTTGGCACAAGGAAAAATCGTCCCTTCCAGCAGCCCCACAAACACTTCATTTTAAATATTGGAGCTCACAGTGAACTTTCCACGAGGGTTGTCCTCTACTATCTACATCGGCGCATAAACCGAATCAGACTCTCCCATGACAGACAGCTCTGGATAACATCTATTTAATGGGTCTTCATGTAACTCCTATCAGCTGGTGTGGGAGTAATAGTAAATGGGAGATAATCACTATCACCGAGAATGTACATGAAAATCAACAGACTCCACTGAATCACAGCACGCCCAGAAAAGCTCCCATTTAGTTTTGTTATTGTCACTTCTGCTTTCCTTTCAAGGATTTGTCTGTTATTTGGATACCAATAGCTCTTGCCTGAGAGACCACTGTTCATAATGAAGCCTGGCTGGTGAATACCAGTAGGCTGATAGAGTCATAGAGGTGTGCAACATGGAAACAGATGCTTCCATCCAACTCATCCATGCCGACCAGACATCCTAACCTAATCTAGTTCTATTTGCCAGCACTTGGCCCATACCCTTCCAAACCCTTCCTATTTATATACCCATCCAGATACCTTTTAAATGTTGTCATTGTACCAGCCTCCACCACTTCCTCTGACAGCTCATTCCACACACGCACCACCCTCTGTGTGAAAAAGTTGTCCCTTAGTTCCCTTTTAAATTTTTCCCCTCTCACCTTAAACCTATGGCCTCTAGTTCTGGACTCCCCTACCCCAGGGAAAAGACCTTGTCTATTTATCCTATCCATGCCCCTCATGATTTTATAAACATCTATAAGGTCCCCCATCATGGAGGCCATCACAGTCGATTCTAACTCTGCTCTTCAATGTTAGGCAGTGCTTAGTGGGAGAGATAGTGGCTGATATCTCCATGAGTGGTGCCCACACCTTTTGATTCTTCAGTCAGAATGTTGTGGGTTCAAATCCCACTTTAGATACTTGCGCCCCAAATCAAGGTGGACACCACAATCACAAAACCAAGAGTAGCTGCACGCTGTCAGATTGCTGTTGTCTAAGTGAGCTATTAAACTGACTGCTGTCTGTTTGCTGAAAACGGTGCAATCGATCTAATGCTGCTATGTGGAAAAAAAATCAGGGATCTCTCCCAAGTCAACACTTAACCTTCAATAAACATCACTAAAAGCAAATCGAGTCATAGAACTGTATAGCACAGAAACAGACCCTTGATCCATGCCGACTAGATATCCTAAATTAATCCAATTCCATTTGCCAGACCTGGCCCATATCCCTCTAAATCCTTCCTATTCTTGTACCCATCCAGAAGCCTTTTAAATTTTCTAATTGTACCAGCCTCTGCCACCTCTTCTGGTAGCTCATTCCATACACACACCACCCTCTGCGTGAAAACGCTGCTCCTTAAGTCCCTTTTAGATCTTTCTCCTCAGACCTTAAACCTATGCCCTCTAGTTTTGAACTCCTATTTCCAGGGGAAAATAGCTGAAAATTTGTTGCTGGAAAAGCGCAGCAGGTCAGGCAGCATCCAAGGAGCAGGAGAATCGATGTTTCGGGCATGAGCCCTTCTTCAGGAATGAGGAAGGTGTGCCAAGCAGGCTAAGATAAAAGGTAGGGAGGAGGGACTTGGGGGAGGGGCGTTGGAAATGCGATAGGTGGAACGAGGTAAAGGTGAGGGTGATAGGCCGGAGTGGGGGTGGAGGCGGAGAGGTCGGGAAGAAGATTG
>NC_057744.1:32228193-32249776 GCF_004010195.1 Chiloscyllium plagiosum | reverse complement strand
CCAGCCTATCAGCCTCACCTTAACCTCCTTCCACCTATCGCATTTCCAACGCCCCTCCCCCAAGTCCCTCCTCCCTACCTTTTATCTTAGCTTGCTTGGCACACCTTCCTCATTCCTGAAGAAGGGCTCATGCCCGAAACGTCGATTCTCCTGCTCCTTAGATGCTGCCTGACCTGCTGCGCATTTCCCAGCAACACATTTTCAGCTCTAATCTCCAGCATCTTCAGTCCTCACTTTCTCCAGGGGAAAATACCCTTGACTATCCAATCCATAAAATCATGCCCTCCATGATTTTATAAACTTCAACCTCCAACACTCCAGGGAAAATAGACCCAGTCTATTCAGCCTCTCCCTATCCAACCCCAATGCAGACATAGAGAGAAACTATTCCCATTGGTTGGAAAGCTCTGGTCCAGAAAGCGTATTTTAAAATCAACGCCCGACATTGCAGGAGTGAAATTCCGAAACACTTTTCCATGTGGAGATGTTAGGAATTTCTCCACAAACAGTTAATGCTGCATCCACTGCAAATGTTAAATCTGAAATTTGTTCATCAAAAGGAGTAAAGGAGCCAAGACAGAGAGCGTGGCATGAGGTCATAGATTAGCCACGATTATAGTGAGTGAGGGAACCGTGCTGAAAGGGTTAAATAGCTTCTTCCTGTTTGTGGATTCCTATTTTTACATTAACAAAAACAGAAATTGCTGGAAAAGCTCAGCAGGTCTGGCAACATCTATGGAGAGAAGTCAGAGTTAACGTTTTGGGTTGAGTGACCCTTCATCAGAACTGATGGTAGCTGGGAAAATGGTGGTTTATATGCAGAAGACAGGGTGGGGGGGGAGGGGTAGGAAGTAAACAATAGGTGGGCATAGAGTCCAAAGAGAAAGAAGACCATTTGGACAGACAAAGGAGTGGACAATGATTGGTTAGGAGGGTGAATTTATGGGGACTGTTAGTGGCCAACAATGGGTGGTGTGGAAGAGGAGACTGTGATAACAAGGCTTGGTGTGTGGGGCTTTGGTTGAGGACATGGGACAACTCAAGCCCTGTGGTATTGAACTCAATATTGAGTCCAGAAAGCTGTAGAGTTCCCAAGCAGAAAATGAGATGCTGTTCTTCCAGCTTGCGCTGAGCTACACTGGAACACTGCCGCAGGCTTGAGACTGAGATGTTGGCCAGGGAACAGGGTGGGTGTTGAAGTGGCAGGCAACTGGGAGTTCAAGGTCTTTTTGCACTCAGCTAAATCTATTTTTTACATTGTTCTTTCTGGGTCCATGCTGCCGCGTTTTCAATCCTGCACCCACACCCAACAGATGTTAACCGGCTGCAAAATATTCCACAAGTGAGTGAAAGGGTCTACATAAATGCAAGCCTTTCTTTATTGTCTCCTGGAAAGGAAATTTGGTGTTCTCTCATAGTTCTGCAACTCTTATCTGGCACATTAGCTCAGCCCTCTGCTCTCTATAGCTCAGCACCAAACTAAAAAAAAATAGCAATTTTCCCTTTTCAATGAGGGTGGAGCTTATTAGTCTGATCAGTAATCAATAGTCTTTGAAATGGCAAATCATTGTGTTGTGGCTCATTCTAACAAAGTGCACGAATCTTTATTTAATTTCCACCACCAGGAAGATAGGAAACCTCTGCTCTCTATAGCTCAGCACCAAACTAAAAAAAGTAGCAATTTTCCCTTTTCAATGAGGGTGGAGCTTATTAGTCTGATCAGTAATCAATAGTCTTTGAAATGGCAAATCATTGTGTTGTGGCTCATTCTATCTCTCATCCAGCAAAAGAATCTAGTTAAAACCATCAAGAATAATTGACAATTGGGAACTGCTGTCCAATCAGTGCCCCTTGGACGCTGTGCCACGCTATTTTCCATTCATCTAGTAGAGGGTTTGACCTGCTGTACAATGTCCAATCAGTGACTACCCTCTTTTGGGTGGGTGGAGAAATTGGTAACCTCTCAGATTGACAGGGGAGTTTGGAATCTAGTTGATTCTCTGTTGTGTGAAAATCTCAATGTTGCAAAGAGTGAGATTGGCAGCAAAAAGAGGATTTGATTGCGATATGGAGAGGTAAACCTCAAGACTGGCACCTGAAGTTCAAACATAGAATCATAGAATCCCTGCAGTGTGCAAACAGGCCATTTAGCCTAACAAGTCCACACTGACCCTCTGAAGAGTAACCCACCCAGGTCCATTCCCCTATCCTATTACTCTTCATTCACCCCTGACTAATACGCCTAGCCTACACATTCCTGAACACAATGGGCAATTTAGCGTGGCCAATTCACCTGACCTGCACACCTTTGGACTGTGGAAGGAAACCACAGCACCCGGAGGAAATATGGCTGCCATGTTTGATCACATGACCTGTAGTTGGTCCAGTTAAAAGAGGCAAGAAGACTCCTGAATATGGTAACAAGTGCCCTAGTGCCTTCTTTGCGATCCTACTAGAGAACTGATCCATTTTGCAATCTCTAGGAAAAATATGCAATTTCTCTCTCTCTCTCTCTCTCTCTCTCTCATCAAATAGCACCCAGCATTTTGTCAAATATAATTTTTCTATGTCCACTCAAGAGGCAGAAAAGTATCATAGAATCCCTACAACCTAACAAGTCTACACCGATGCTCTGAAGAGTAACCCACCCAGACCCATTCCCCTATCCTATTGCTCTATATAAACCCCTGACTAATGCACCTAACCTACACATCCCTGAACACTATGGACAATTTTACATGGCCAATTCACCTGACCTGCACACCTTTGGATAGTGGGAGGAAACCGGAGCACTCAGAGGAAACCCATGCAGACACAGGGAGAATGTGCAATCTCCACACAGATAGTCGCCTGAGGCTGGAATCGAACCCGGGTCCCCGAAGCCGTGAGGCAGCAGTGCTAACCACTGAGCCACCAAAATGGCCTTGGGTTTACATCTCATCCAGAGATTAGTGTTTCTGACAGGTCAGCATTCCCTCAGCTAGGAGCCCTTGGACCTGGGCCCTGGCGCCTGGCCCTTGAGTGGCCAAACTCCTTGACAATCAATGAAACATAACTAGAGCCAGATGATCAGTTCCAGAATTCCTGAATAAACATCTCATTAACACTGCACTACAGCTTACTGCAGGTGACAAGCTATGATTTTCCTCCTGATCTTGGCTAATGTTTCACTTTATTTGCTTGAATTCAAGTCGAGTGACTAATATAGTGTGGCACCGGGCTGTCAACATGAGGCTGACAGCTGAACCATTTTTAGCTACAGCTGTTGTTCATTTAACCAATTTGAATGCTGCATTAGATTGGAAAACTGCTTCAGTCGTGAGCTCCAGTTCTGAAATCATGCAAATTGCACTTTGGATCGATTCAGAATGATTTGCCCAAGGCCTTCTGGTTAATGAAAGGCAGCTTGCTAACCATTACTCATCTCATGGTGGGATTGTCCTAATTTTATTCCCAATTCCCATAGTTGCAGCATGTAGAAGTAACCATTCTGCTCGGCCCAGCTTTGCTGACCTTGACCACAAGGTTAAAGGTCAAGGTTAAAGAGCGGTTTGCTTTGAAATCATAACAAAGTGACACATCTCAGCCAATAACAACCTTCCACGGGCTGTCGCAGAACCATCATCATCGTTATTCATCAACATGTGATCGACAGTGGCATTGCTTCTAAAGATCAGAACCCGATTTCTTGGAAGAGCAGTGTGTTAAAACGAAGCCTCTCCCAATGGACAAGAACAGATTCTCTGTATCCTAACTCACTGCTGTTCGTGGGATCTTGCTGCAAATTAATTGGTGCGTTTTTTACATCACAACAGTGACCAGACCTCAAGACTCCTGAGGATTGAAGCTGACACACTGAGTACTGGGGGAGTGCTAGTAGGGTTTTCTTTGAGAAAAATAGCATTAAACAATAGACTACCTCAGATTTTATTTTATTTGCTAATGGCCTCCCTGGCTGTTCCAGGACGTTTTGCCCCATCCCTGGCTGTCCCTTAATAAAGTAGGTGGTAAGCTGCCTTCCATGGGGTATGGGTCCACCTATGGTGCTGTTAGATAGGGGCACTCCAGCCAGTCACAGAGCACTCCAGCCAGCCTTCTTGTCTCAAGGCTAGAATCTCTAGGTTTGAGTCCCAGCTTGATTGTCAGGGAAAAACTGGTGAAGCAGGTCCATTAACAACCTGTAAAACCAATTCAGTTTGTTTACAACAAGTGTCTCCAAGAGCATTAAAGTTTCTCAGTCAGTCAGAACTCTGTAGGAACTGCGGCTCCACAGCGTCCTGTTAAAGATCCATGTCGTGGGTTCTTTCAGTGAGTGAGCACCATCTGGCTCACACACCCAGCTGGTTGTAAAAGAACACTGTTTCTTGGAAGTTGTATTAGAACCAATATCTAAGCCTCACCCAATGAACAAGAACCAATTCTCTGTACTCCATCTCATTGTTTGTGTGAGTTTTCTGTGTGCAAATTAATTGGTGTGTATTCTACACTATAACAGTGGCCAGGCTTCAATGATATTTCATTGTCAAAATTACATAAATTTATATAATAACCTCAATAGAATTACATTAACATAATTTATATATGGCTTTTTACTGCCTGTATTGTAATGTGAAAGAGGTGAGTGTCCCAAATAAATATTTTGAGCATCGAGCCTTTTGTAGTTTAAATTGACCTGATTATTTATTATTGCAGACCTATCCCAAACATTCAAAATGCAACATCTAACCCATTCATCTCCCAAATCTTCTCACTCCCAGGCATAACACCAGCAGCAGGGAGGAAAAGTGAGAGAGGGCACTCAGAAGGGGAGCTGGTGTAATGTCCTCCAGAAGGTGGCAGTGGTGTGGGAATGCAGTTGGATTAGTCAACACAGATTCTTTTTGGAAAGAACAGAGACTCTGATGGAAGGGATTAACTAATGGGAAAGGAAAGCATGCAGGCAACTTGATTCCTTGATGTATCACTGAGGTTTAGCCCATGTACTTATTGTAAGTCGTTCCATGTTTCTCCTGAATTTCCCATCCTGTTTGTAATGACCTGATGATAATGGAGTAAAGAATCCTTGCTTTGTGACCTTTGGGCCATCGCTATGTTCAAATTTCCTGTTGCACACGAAAAGCTAAATTTTTCAGAAGAAATGAACTGGAAGATGGAATAGTTTAGGGATATCCTTCTCACTGTTAGGGCTGGACACTTTGAATGCATTGCTATTAATTGTCTTGGCTGCTTCGATAATCATCGTGGAATCCCTACAGTGTGGAAGCAGGCCACTCAGCCCATCAAGTCCACACCAACCCTCTAAGGAGGGTCCCACTCAGACCCACCCCCGTATAATATCCCCAATGGCTAATCAACCTATCCTGCACAACTTTGGACACTACAGACAATTTAGCATGGCCAATCCAAATAACCTGCACCTCTTTGGACTGTGGGAGGAAACCAGATCACCCAGAGGGGAACCACACAGACACAGGGAGAACGTGCAAACTCCACACAGTCACCTGAGGGTGGAATTGAACCCAGGTCCCTGGCACTGTGAGGTAGCAGTGCTACCACTGAACCGCCATGTCACACACAACTTTCAGCTAGTTCAATTGCTTTCAGTGAAATTTTCCGTCGGTAAGGCGTTGCTACTGATTTGAGAGTAGGCGACAAAATGGTTCCCTCATTGTATGACTTCCATAACTTCAAAGTCTTTTCTCTAAACCAAGGGCAGTTGATAGGAATCCATTCATATTTGCCTTTCACAAATTGAGATTCAATGTTTCCTTTTGACCATGATGAGACAGCTTATATCCGACAGTTCTGTTGTTGATGATCGACAAAGGAAATGGCATTGGCCATATTATCATAGATATTTATTTGAGACCCATGAATGTCTGGAGCCCAAAATGTCAAAGGTCATTTGATTTGCAGAGGCCATTTGAATAATTTACATGTGTCCAAATTTTTAAAATGATTGATTGAAAGCTCATAAATATACTGAGTCATGACAGACTAGAATTCAGATGTAACATCCAATCCAATGACTTGGGCATAATAGGTTCCTCTCAAAAAGTACACTTGAGTGCTTGTGTGAGAGTAACAGATGAACCAGGAAATAGAAAAGGTTGGAGAAATTCCGCGAAATATTGTGACACAGTTTGAACACCTCCCCACAACAAGCAGGGATATCTTGCTGCAATTGTGAAGGGTCTTGGAGTGGTCACAACTTGAGAACTGTGTGCAGTTATGGTCTCCCTATCTGATGATAATGGAGGGAGTGCAGCGAAGGTTTATCAGATTGATTCCTGTGATTGCAGGAGTGATGACATATGAAGAGAGACTGAATCAGTTAGCACTTTATTCACTGGAATTCAGATGAATGAGAGGTGAGTCTCAAAGATACCGATAAAAGTCTAACAGGACACACAATAAATGCAGATAGGATGTTCCTGATGACAGGGGAGTTCAGAAACCTAGGGTCACAGTCTAAGGAAGAAGAAAGTGGTGCTGGGAAAGCACAGCTGGTCAGGCAGCATCTGAGGAGCAGGAAAGTTAACTTTTTGGGCATAAGTCCTTCGTCAGGAATCAGGCAGTCCTCACTTTCTCACAGTCTAAGGATACAGGGTTGGCCATTGGTGAGGGCACTCTTGGAGTACTGCGTGCAATTCTGGTCTCCCTGCTATGGGAAGGATGTTGTGAAACTTGAAAGGGTTCAGAACAGATTTACAAGGATGCTGCTGGGGTTGGAGAGTTTGAGCTAAAGGAAGAGGCTGAAGAGGCTGCCACTGTATTCTCTGGAGCATCGGAGGCTGAGGAGTGACTTTTTAGAGGTTTATAAAATCATGAGGGGCATGGATAGGGTGAAGGATGTGGGAGTCCAAAACTAGAGGGCATAGGTTTAAGGTGGGAGGAAAAAAATTTAAAAGGAATCTAAGGGACAACTTTTTCAAACAGAGAGTGGTGAATGTATGGAATGAGCTGCCAGAGGGAGTGGGAGAGGGTGGTACAGTTAATACATTTAAAAGGCATCTGGATGGGTATATGAATAGGAAGGGTTTGGAGGGATATGGGACAAATGCTGGGAAGTGGGACTAGATTAATGTCGGATATCTGGTCGCCATGGACAAGTTAGACCAAAGGGTCTATTATGACTTTATTTCGGACTGAGATGAGGAGAAATGTCTTCACCCATGGAGTGGGGAGCCTGTGGAATTCTCTGCCCCGAAAGTGGTGGAAGTCAAAACATTTAATGTTTTTAAGAAGGAGTTAGATTTAATTCTTTGGGCTAAATCGTTCAAAAGACATGAGGGGAAAGTGGGAGGAAAATACTGAGTGGGACGATCAGCCAGACTCATCGGAAAGGTGGAGCAGACTCAAAGGGCTGAATGGCCTACTCCTGCTCCTATTTTCAGTTTCAATGTTTCTAAAAATACACTGAGCCCCTAGATTACGAATCCACTGATATTGTCATTATGCTACTGTTGTATTCTGCCTCACAGTCAGTATATCAGATTGTGGATATAGGTTTGCTCACTGAGCTGGAAAGTTAATTTTCAGACATTTTGTCACCATACTAGGAAACATCCTCAGTGAGCCTCTGGACGAAGCACTGCTGGTGTTTCCTGCTTTCTATTTATATGTTTGGGTTTCCTTGGGTTGGTGATGTCATTTCGTGTGGTGACATCATTTCCTATGGTGATGTCATTTCCTGGTCTTTTTCTCAGGAGGTGGTAAATGGGATCCAAGTCAATGTGTTTGTTGATAGAGTTCTGGTTGGAATGCCATGCTTCTAGGAATTCTCATGCATTGTCCCAGTCGAAGTGGTGTCCTTCCTTATCTGTATGTAAGGATCCAAGTGACAGAGAGAGTCATGTCATTTTGTGGCTACTTGATGTTCATGTATCCTGGTGGCTAGTTTTCTGCCTGTTTGTCCAATGTAGTGTTTGTTACAGTTCTTGCACAGTATTTTGTAACTGACATTAGTTTTGCTTGTTGTGCGTATAGGGTCTTTCAAGTTAATTAGCTGCTGTTTTAGGATTTGTGGGCTACCATGTTGCCAAGGGGTTTGAGTAATCTGGCAGTCATTGCCGAAATGTCTTTGATGTAGGGGAGAGTGGCTAGGATTTCTGGACATATTTTTTCTGCTTGTTTGGGTTTGTTGCTGAGAAATCGGCAGACTGTGTTCATTGGGTACCCATTCTTTTTGAATACACAGTATAGGTAATTTCCCTCTGCTCTGCATACTTCTGTGCTGCAGTGTGTGTTGGCTTGTTGAAATAATGTTCTGATGCAACTTTGTTTGTGGATGTTGGGATGATTACTTCTGTAGTTCAATATTTGGTCTGGATGTGTTGCTTTCCTGTAGATGCTAGTTTGAAATTCCCCATTGGCTGTTTGCTCTACTGTAACAACTAGGAATGGCAGTTTGTTGTTGTTTTCCTCCTCTTTAGTGAATTTTACGCCAGGAGGGGTATTATTGATGATTTTGAAAGTTTCCTCGAATTTGCTTTGTTTAGTGATGACAAAGGTGTCATCCATGTAACGGATCCAAACTTGGGGTTGGATGGTTGGCAGAGCTGTTTGTTCAAGTCTCTGCATTACTGCCTCTGCTAAGAACCCTGATATCGGAGATCCCATGGGTGTTCCGTCAGTTTGTGTGTAGTTTTTGTTGTTGAAGGTGAAGTGTGTGGTAAGGCATAGGTCCACTAGCTTGACGATACTGTCCTTGCTGATGAAGTTAGTGCTGTTTGGTACATGTGTCTTTGGAGCTTCTAATAGCATAGTCAGTGTTTCCTTGGCCAGATTGATGTCTTTGATGGTCTTCAGGAATTCTTGGGTGGAATGGATGGAGTGGTGTGAGTCTTCTACTAAGAAGCATGGCATTCCAACCGGAACTCTATCAACAAACACATTGACTCGGATCCCATTTACCACCCCATGAGAAAAAGACCAGGAAATGGTGTCACCATAGGAAATGACATCATCACTGGAAATGACATCACCAACTCAAGGGAACCCAAACATATAAATAGAAAGCAGGAAACACCAGCAGTGCTTCATCAGGAGGCTCACTGAAGATGTTACCTAGTATGGTGATGAAACATCTGAAAATGAACCTTGCAGCTCAGCGAGCAAACCTACAACCTGAATGTCAACCTGAGCTACAAATCTTCTCAAAACTCACTAATATCTGAATGTTTTTAAGACACCTGCTCATTACATCATGACTGGATCATAGTATACTTGTTTCAGCACTGCTGATTGATATGGGCATGGGTACATCAATCAACAATTCATTTTGTACATTCTTTAACTGCATTGACGATACATGTGAAAGGCCTATAATGGGATCATGCACCAAGAGAATTGTCCTCCAGGGGTGGCATGGTTGTCCAGTGGTTAGCACTGCTGCCTCACATTGCAAGGGCCCCGGATTCAATTTCAACCTCGGGTGACTGTCTGTATGGAGTTTGCATATTCTCCCCGTGTCTGCGTGGGTTTCCCCGAAGTGCTCCAGTTTCCATGCACAGTCCAAAGTTGCATGGATTATTTGGATTGGCCACACTATAGTGTCCAGGGATGCAGGATTGGTGAAATACAAGAATAGATTAGGGAGGGGTGGGATGCTCTTCAGAGGGTCAGTGTGGAGTCTATGGGCCGAATGGCCTGTCTCCACATTGGAGGGATTCTATGAAGTGTCACTAAGATTTGGGAGATGGAAACTTTGACATGAGAGCATTACCTCACTACAAGACGCAGAGTTTAACATCAAAATCACAACAAGTCCACCCTGTGGAATTTTCTGGAAGCTCTTTTAATATGTTGTAGTTACAGGAGACAATTAAACAAAGAGTATCGCAGAACTAAAGTTGGGACAAAATGAACCAAGCTCCTAATCACTTGACTGAAATAAGGAAAGTGAGCAAAGATGTTTGAGATTTTCCCTGAGTTTTCAGTCTCAGTTTACAAAGAGAGGAGTGAATTTGACATTAGTTCCAACTGATTGCTGCTCATCGATCCTCACATTCAGAGCAAGATGTCCTTGAATTACAAGTTATTTTCTTAGCAATTTTCTTGACAATTCCGCAGGAACTTCTAACACTGGCAACTGTCTTAAAACTGCTGCCCCCACACCGTTGAATCTCTCCCTGACTCTCCACGCATATAAATCAACAAGTTAAAGGCAGAGTGACCAGGAGATGATTACCTGTGTCACTGTCATAGTGAGCATGACTGGCACAGCCAGAGATATCTAACTGGCACAGTCAATAGCACATGGATGCATGCAACCACCACTTTGTATGCCCCTCACCTAGTAGGTACATGTGGCATCAAAACATTGGCACCAAGGAGGCAATTCAAGCGATGGAACACTTGTTGACATGTCAGAGAGATGCTGTTGACTTTGTTGTAAACAAATACCAGGGGTAGAGAAAATCTTTGGAGAAAGTGAGGACTGCAGTTGCTGGAGATTAGAGTTGAGATTGCGGTGCTGGAAAAGCACAGCAGATCAGGCAGCATCTGAGGAGCAGGAGAGTTGATGTTTCGGGCAAAAGCATCTGAAATCCATTTGCCTTCACTGACCTCTGAAGAAGATAGGGCTCAACAGACAAGACGCCACCCTGCCGATATGACCTTGGAGTGCAGGTTCATAGCTCCTTGAAAGTGGAGTCACAGGTCGATAGGATAGTGAAGAAGGTGTTTGGTATGCTTTCCTTTATTGGTCAGAGTATTGAGTACAGGAGTTGGGAGGTCATGTTGCGGCTGTATATGACATTGGTTAGGCCACTTTTGGAATATTGCGTGCTTGTGAAACTTGAAAGGGTTCAGAAAAGATTTACACGTATGTTGCCAGGGTTGGAGGATCTGAGCTATAGGTGGAGTTTTCCCTGGAGTGTCGGAGGCTAGGGGCTGACGTTATAGAGGTTTATAAAATCATGAGGGCCATGGATAAGATAAACAGACAAAGTCTCTTCCCTGGCGTGGGAAGGTCCAGAACTGAAGGACATAGGTTTAGGGTGAGAGGGGAAAGTTATAAAAGAGACCTAAGGAGCAACATTTTCACACAGAGGGTGGTATGTGTATGGAATGAGCTGCCAGAGGAAGTGGTGGAGGCTAGTACAAATGCAACATTTAGAAGGCATCTGAATGGGCATATGAATAGGTTTGGAGGGATATGAGCTGGGTGCTGGCAGGTGGGACTAGATTGGGTTGGGATATCTGGTCGGCATGGACAGGTTGGACTGAAGGGTCTGTTTCTGTGCTGTACATCTCTATGACTCTATGTTCCTCGCGAGGCCTTACTTTCCAGAATGAGCATGACTGGTGTGTGTTGACAGCTGACCACTTAATGTCAACTCTCACATTCATCACGACTGGAGTCCCAGCAACAGCAATCTGAAACAAATTTTCCCATCTGCCATCTCACAGGAAGAGTCAGACTCCCTTCAAGTGGCAGATGGCTTTTCAAGAAATCAGCTGTCAAGGTGCCCTCTGGCCCACCTGGCACAATGCCATTCCCAGTGGTGAAATTACCCACTGAACCAGCAGGAGATTTACAAAAGTTTGTTTTAGCACCATCTGGTTTTCTCCCAGTAGTGGTTAGTAAACTGAGCATTCACTCGCAACAGAATAGATCTGTCTTCTTTCTGCTCTGAGCTCACATGGTTAAAAATTCCCTAGAAACCGAGAGCTAATTTTAGCAAAGGAGCTGTTTGCTGGCAGGCAGTTGCTCTGGTCTCGTTTGGATTTGTTTGTTGTGCCCACAATCTGAGGCTGATTCCTTCGACACAGAGGTTTTACGTAAGGGGGAAATGAGGCAGTAGAATGATGGTTCAAATGAGCAGGCCTTTGGGAGCCGGTGTGGTTTTAAGCTGGAATCAGAAAAGCCAATACTCTCATGCTGTAGCCGGATGGCTGGTGGACTGGGAATAGTTGGCTTCAATGCAGACTTTCTGGGCAAACGCTGATGCCGTCTGGGTGGCCCTGTGGTGAAGAGTATCCAATAAACATGGTTCCAATGAGAAACCTCTGATATCAGTCAGTATACAGAGGTGTCAAGGCTTGTTGACATTGGAAATTAGCTCATGATTCATTTCCCACTTTGACAGAGACTGAAATCCCATTCGATGACAGACACACTCATTGACAGAGTCTCATGCCTACTCAGTTTAACCAGAGGAAACTTTAATTGCCAACTGGCTTTCTTTTTGGAAATCAATTACATCTGCAATTTTTCACATTGGTCAGTTTGCTTGCTAAAATTGTATTCTTTTACAGGATGTAGGAATCGCTGTCAAGACCATCATTTGCAAGGTTTGTGAAGGTTTGTAGCTCAGGTTGGGGTTTAGGGTGTAGTTTGCTCGCTGAGCTGTAGGTTTGATATCCAGATGTTTCATTACCTGGCTAGGTAACATCATCAGTGGCGACCTCTAAGTGAAGCGAAGCTGTTGTCTCCTAGGAAGGCTCCTAGAGGTCTGGCACTCCAACCACAATGCCATAAACAAACACATAGATCTAAATACCATCTATTAACCCTTCAGAAAACCAACAGGAAATGACATCACCACAAACCCCAGGAACCTCATCCAGGAGAAAGATATAAATAGAAAGCAGGAGACAACAGCTTCGCTTCACTTGGAGGTTGCCACTGATGATATTACCTAGCCAGGTAATGAAATGTCTGGATATCAAACCTACAGCTCAGCGAGCAAACCTACACCCTAGACCATCATTTGTTGGCCATCCTTAGTCCACATGGATTCTGCCCACCCCGAAGTCTGGGTTTTGAGTTTCTCTACTGCAGTCTCTAGCAAACTCAACCACACCTGTGTCTTCCTGTATCTCTGTCTTTACGTTATCTAAGACTAACTACCATTTCACCCTCTGTTGGTCCTTACATTCTTTTCAGTAGCAGGTCAGAGTTAAATCATTATTAAGGAATTAAGGAAATTAAGGGCTACGGGGAGAATGCGGGTAAGTGGAGTTGAAATGCCCATCAGCCATGATTGAATGGCGGAGTGGACTCGATTGGCCGAATGGCCTTAGTTCCACTCCTATGTGTAGGACAAACCAGGAGATTGAATTTGAATTTGAATTTATTTATTGTCACATGTACCAAGGCACAGTGAAAAGCTTTGTCTTGTGAGCAATACAGGCAGATCACAGAGTTAAGTAGTGTAGACAGTGAATAATAGGTAGAATGATTGTAGGAAATAGGAAATTTAGATCTGCATGCAGGAGCTCACAAGGAGTTGACCACATCCAGCGTCATCTACAAAGACCCAAACATTGATTTTTTCGTAATGTTCGCTGATAGTTTTATGGTCACCAATACTCAGACTAACTTTCAATTCCAGACATATTAATTGGATTTAAATTCTAACCATGTCTCCAAGCATTAATCTGGATCTCTAGTTTGTGAGCTAAGTGACATTACCATTCTGTCACCCTCTGCAATATTTGATCCTGGTGTATATCAGCAATCTTCCAAAAATATGTTTTAATATAAGTCTGTTTTCTATACCTAAATATGAGATTGATGGAGAGCTGATAATTGCACCTGTAAAAAAATCAGTCAATCAACCTTTATGTAACTTGCTTTTGTATCTATAAAATATCACTACAGTCCACGAGGACCACAGGCTGGTCTCTCATTAGAGAGAGACAACTGATGGTAAGATTAACCTGAGGTTCACTATATCTCAGGCAGGATTGAGAAGCCAGGGCCTTCATAGTGAATGACACTTGCTCTGGGATTAGCCCCATGTTGCAAACTCGTCTTCCTGCCACTTCATAGTGATTAATGCCACTACCGTGTCAGCGAATGAAGAAGCAATAAACATTCCCATTCCTCAGGAAACATTCCCATTCTTCAGGAGACACGCACATTCCTCCGCAAACAGAGTCTATTTTGACAGAACATGACAGTTAGCCATGCTTTTCTTTCTGCTATTCATGTGTATCATCACAATGCTGATTGATCACATTCTCTGGCTCCTTCCTGTCAGGTGGCCACTCCTCCTCCAATCCCGCTGTGCTTGCCCACCAACGAGCCTTTCCATCTGGTCTCAGGCCTTCCTCGTTTCCATTCTTTTGACAGTTACATCTCCATCACTCATCTCCTCAATACATCTCCTCTCTCTTTCTCTCTCTCTGCTACAGATGACCAAATCATTCCAACCTCAGCTTCTTTCTTTAATGTTCCCACAATCTTCACTGGTTCTCAATTTTGTCATTTCCCATCACTCCACACATCCACCTCAGGTTCTATATCCCATTAGTATTCAATTTCTGTGTGTGTGTGTCTCCCTCTTCTTCACTTTGCGCCCATGTTCTCAGTTAGTGGAACGCACTGGAACAACCGGTTCAGGTCCTGGGTCCCACAGTCAACTAAGCAAGTCCTTAACACCTCCTGATATGATTAGATTAGATTCCCTACAATGTGGAAACAGGCCTTTTTGGGCCAACAAGTCCACACCGACCCTCCGAAGAGTAACCCACCCAGACCCATTTCCCCTGAATAATGCACCTAACTCTACGGGCAATTTAGCGTGACCAATTCACCTAACCTGCACATCTTTGGACTGTGGGAGGAAACCGGAGCGCCCGGAGGAAACCCACGTAGACCCGGGGAGAATGTGCAAACTCCACACAGACAGTCACCCAAGGCTGGAATTGGGACCCTGGCGCTCTGAGGCAGCAGTGCCAACCACTGTGCCACTGTACTGCCCTGTATCTTGTCCAGTCACACTGTTTTACCGTGTTCATTCCTTTTAATATGGTTCTAATTTTTTTGTCAGTTGCTAATTGTCATTCTTCAATTTGCAGCCATTTCATCTGTCTTTGTTTTCAGGATTTCTTCATTCATAAACCAATTAAAACATTGGCCTATCTTGGATTCCATCTTCTTTTATTAAGGTTTCTCCACCTGTATCGATGGTTGAACATAATTTCCCACACCTTCTGTCAGCCTATCCTTAGCAGCTACCAGGCTGAAGATGTCTTGTTTCTCCCTCTATAGTATTCAGTTCCTCAGATATCACTCTTTCTTGGCCAGGATTCTTTCTCTAGCAATCACTTTCTTTCTGCTCCTTTGTTTTTACCTTTTTGTATTGTTCTTAATTCTCTCTGAGACTTTACTGTTTGGATTCCTTCAGTAAATGTTTCATTTCCTTCATTGCACATTCTGTGTGTCATTCTAACACCAAGTTTCTTCCCCAGCCTTTATCTGCTCAAACGATCTTTCACACACTTTGCCGCCAGTTTTCCCAATCAGGTCTCCCATTACAGTCTTCCACAGGGTCTGTCCTGACCTGTCATATCTTCTTCTCTTTGTGTTACCTCTCTCTCCAGCAGCACTCTGAAGTCTCCCTTTACTTGCAGATTACTTGGCCTCATCATATACAAGAACAGTCACATGTTTTCTTACAGTGCAGCCATTTTGGTTGACAAATGGCACCATGTACAAGATTCAACTCTTCCCAAAGGAACCATAAGATCATTCAGTACAGAAGAGGTCATTGCTACCCACACTAGTCTTACATGCCCATGATGTGAGTGCTGATCACCAACAGTCTGTCTTGATCCACCCACATGGTCAATAAAGCACGACAACACCTCTACCTCCTCAGGAGGTTGAGAAGATTAGGCACGTCCTCAAGGACTCTCACCAATTTTCATAGATGTGCCATAGAAAGCATCCTATCCAGATGCAGCCCAGCGTGGAATGATAACTGTTCTTTCTAAGATTGCAAGAAACTACAGAGAGTTAGGAACTTAGCTCAGCCCAGCGCACAAACCAGCCTTCCATCCATTGACTCCATCTGTACTTCCTGCTGTCTCAGAAAACCAACCCAACATAATCAAAGACCTCTCCCACCCTGGTTATTCTCTCTTATGTTAGTAGAAGATTAGAAGTTTCACGATATTATGAACAGATTCAAGAACAGCTTCTTCCCCGCTGTTATCAGACTTTTGAATGAAACACTCAAATGTTAATGTTGATCTCTCTCTCTCCCTCTCTGTGCACCTTCTCTGTGGCAGTAACACTGTATTCTGCACTTTGTTCTGCTACCCAGGTGCACTTTGTATGGTATGATCTGCCTGTGTAGCACGTAAAACAATTCTTTTCACTGTATCTCAGAACATGTGATAAAAATAAATCAAACTCAAACTAAGCTTCAAGTGCTCAGGGAGAAAGTGAGGACTGCAGATGCTGGCGAGTCAGCGTCGATAAGTGTGGCATTGAAAAATCACAGCTGGTCAGGCAGCATCCGAGGAGCAGGAGAGTCGATGTTTCGGGCATAAACCGTTCATCGTGAATATGGCTCATCCAAATGCTTTTCAAGGGTTTTGAGGTTTCCTGCCTTGACCACCCTCCCAGGAGGACAGGAACATTTAAAAGAGAGACGTTCCTGACCATATACGATCTTGAATGATCTTGAAAAGGTGACTGTGGAAAGGATGTTAGGCAAAAGTGAAGACTGCAGATGCTGGAAACCAGAGTTTAGATTAGAGTGGTGCTGGAAAAGTGCAGCAGGTCAGGCAACATCCGAGGAGCAGGAAAATTGACGTTTTGGGCAAAGGCCCTTCATCAGGAATAGAGGCAGGAAGCCTCCAGGGTGGAGAGATAAATGGGGGGGAGCTGGGGAGAAGGGAGCAAAGAGTACAATAGGTGAATGGGGGTGGGGATGGAGGTGATAGGTCAGAGGGGAGGGTGGAGTGGATAGGTGGGAAGGGAGATAGGCAGGTGGGACAGGTTATGAGGACAGTGCTGAGCTGGAAGGTTGGAACTGAGGTAAGGTGGGGGGAGGGGAAATGAGGAAACTGGTGAAGTCCACATTAATGCCCTCAGATTGAAGTGTTCCGAGGCGGAAGATGAGGCATTCTTCCTCCAGGCGTCTGGTGGCGAGGGAGCGGCAGTGGAGGAGGCCCAGGACCTGCATGTCCTCGGCAGAGTGGGAGGGGGAGTTGAAATGTTTGGCCACGAGGCGGTGGGGTTGATTGGTTCAGAGATGTTCCCTGAAGCACTCTGCAAGGAGGCGTAAACTGTGGAAAGGATGTTTCCTGTTGTGGGTGAGGGGGAGACGATGACCTAGTGGTATTATCGCTGGACTTTAATCCAGAGACCTAGGTCGTGTTCTGGGGACCTGGGTTCAATTCCCGCCTTGGCAAATGGTGGAGTTTGAATTCAGCAAAAATCTGGACGTAAGAGTCTAATGATGACAGTGAAATCATTGTTGATTGTTGCAAAAAGCCATCTGGTTCACTAATGTCCTTCAGGGAAGGAAGCTGCCATCCTTACCTGGTCTGGTCTGCATGTGACTCCAGAACCACAGCAATGTGGTTGACTCTTAGCTGCCCTCTGGGCAGTTAGGAAAGAGCAATAAATGCTGCGCTAGACAGCGACGCCATCATCCCATGTATGAATAAAGACCAAAAGAAAATCATGAACTAGGAGCAGGAATAGGCCATTCAGCCCTTCCAATCTACTTCACCATTGAATACGTTCATGGCTGATCTGTTTGTGTTCTGAATTTCAAAGCCCCATCTCCCTAAGGTAACCTTTGATTTCTGTTCCTAACAAGAATCTCTCTACCTTTAAAAATATTCAGTGACCTTGCCTTCTCAGGGAAGAGTCAAAGTCACATGATCCTAAGACAAAAGATTTTCCCTTATATCTGTCCAATAAGAGTGTCCTCAAGTTCTGGGCTCACCCACAACAGGAAACATCCTTTCCACAGTCACCTTTTCAAGATTGTTCAGGATCTTATCAACTTCAATCAGATGACCACTCGACATTCTAAACTTTCGTGAAAATAAGTCCAGTCTGTCTAACTGTTCCTCATAAGGCAATATGCTCACTCCAGGTATCAATATAATACACAAAAACAGAAATTGCTGGAAAAGCTCAGCAGGTCTGGCAACATCTGTAGAGAAATCAGAGTTAACGTTCCGGGTCAAGTGAAATGTCACTTCTCAGGGTTCTGAGGAAGGATCAGTCAACCCGAAACGTTAACTCTGATTTCTCTCATCAGGTGCTGCCAGACCTGCTAAACTTTTCCAGCAATTTCTGTTTTTGTTTCTGATTTACAGCATCCACAGTTCTTCCAGTTTTTAATCAATATAATAAAGCTCCCCTGAGATTCCTTCAATGTATTTACATCCTCCTTAAATAAGGAGACCAAAACTGTGCACTGCATTCAAGATGTGGTCTCAGAAATGCCCTGTCTCACTGGACCATAACATCCTTCATTTTATAATACGCACAGACAATGCTGAAGAAACTCAGCAGGTCTGGTAGTGTCTGTGAAGAGAGAAACAGAGTTAACGTTATGACAGTATGACACTTTTTCAGAACCAAAAGGCATTGGAAAGTAAAAGTTTTTATACTTTTGATAGGGACACAGGAGGAGAAAGTGAGCAGATGGTATAGAGTCCCAGTGCTAAAAACCAAAGGAGTTGGTAATGGTGGAATAAGGTAAAAAAGATATATAAAATGGCAGTGAATTAAGGTGTGGAAGGGAGAGAATTAGTCCTTGCCACTAAATACAAGTTAAATAAGACTTGGCTGTGGGGGCGGTTTGTCAGGGAGAGAATGTAAGAAAAATGAAGAAGAGACACCATACGCTCAGTTTCTGAAATTAATGAATTCAATGTTGAGACCTCAAAGCTGTAAAGTGCTTGAGCAGAAAATGATGTGTCAGTCCTCAAGATTGGTTTGTATTTCATTGGAACATTGCAGCAAGCCAAAGATCCTGAGTCAGCACTTTCCAAACCCATGACCACTTCCATCTAAGCAGGATGAGGGCAGAAGGTACATGGGAACACCAGAACCTGCAAGTTTTCCTCCAAGCCACTCACCACCCTGACTTGGAAACATATCACTGCTCCTTCATTGTCGCTGGATCAAAATCTTGGAAGTCCCTTGCTAACAACACTGTGGGTCTACCTGCAGCATATGGATGTCTGCGGTTCAAGAAGACAGCTCATCGACATCTTTTCCAGGGCAACTAGAGATAAACTGGGCAGTAAATGCTGACCCAGCTAGCAACACCCACGTCCCACAAGTGAATAAACAAAAATGTTAGCATGACAGTAAGGTAGTTTACTGAAATGGTAAGCAACATTTTTTTAAATTCACTGGCTAGACCATAATTTATTACCCAGGGGACAGTTAAGAGTCTACCACGTTGCTGTGGGTCTGGAGTCACATGTAGGCCAGACCCAGTACCATAGAGGTGTACAGTACGGAAACAGACCCTTCAGTCCAACTTGTCCATGCTGACCAGAGATCCCAACCCAATCTAGTCCCACCTGGCCCATATCTCTCCTAGTCATATACCCATCCAAATGCCTTTTAAATATTGCAATTGTACCAGCCTCCACCACTTTCTCTGGCAGCTCATTCCATACACGTACCACCCTCTGCATGAAAAAGTTGCCCCTTAGGTCTCTTTTATATCTTTCCCCTCTCACCCTAAACCTATGCCCTCTAGTTCTGGACTCCCCCACCCCAGGGAAAAGACTTTGTCTATTTATCCTATCCATGCTCCTCATGATTTTATAAACCTCTATAAGGTTACCCCTCAGCCTTCGACGCTCCAGGGAAAACAGCCCCAGCCTATTCCTTCCCTAAAGGACATTAGTGAACCTGGTAATTTTTTTTCCCAACAATCAATACTGGTTTTATGGTCATCGTTAGACTTCTAATTTCAGATAATTATTCAATTCAAATTCCAGCATCTGCCATGGCAGGACTCGAACCCTAGGACATTATCTGGGTCTCTGGATCAACAGTCGAGCAATAAGACCACTAGGCCATAACCTACCCCCAGAACAGAGGTCAGTGTCATTCCTATGGACAGAGTGGAGGTGTTCCATAAAGTGTTTACCATGTCTACATTTCGTCTCGACAATGTGAAGGAGACATTGAGCAGAGAATGCAGTAGACACTTTTACTTTTATCTTTCCTTTTATATTCAATTACTGTTACTAAAGGACAGTATTCCATTAGACTTTGCATCACCACTCCCCCCCCCCCCCCCCTCCCCCACCAAGCCCGGGAGTCAGGAATAAGTTATTTGCCTTAGAATTCCCAGTCTCTGACCTGCTCTTGTAGCCACTGTATATACGTGGCTACTCCAGTCCACCTTCTAGCCATGGTGCTCAGGATGTTGATGAAGGGGGAATCAGCAATGGCAATGGCTTTGAATTTTCAATAGAAGATGGTTAGATTCTCTTCTGTTGGTGTTGTCTTTGCCTGGCCCTTGTGTAGCACAGCTGTTACTTGCCAGTTAACAGCCCGAAATGTATCCATGCTTTGTTGCATACGATCACTGACTGTTTCAGTGACCAAGGGGTGATTAATGTTGTTGAACATTATACAACCATAAGTGAACACCCTCATCTCTGATCAAACGCTGGAAGGAAGGTCATTGATGAAGCAGCTGGAGATGCCTGGGCCTACCTAATTTACCTCCGGGCAATGCAGAGATGACACTCTATTAAGTCTACATTCTGTTTATTTACAGCACTTTACCTCAGCAATCACAGGATTCTATGCACATGAACATATCTCAGACTTTTCAAATCTTTTTAGAACTTCTTTAATTCTCAGAGGCTATACCTAGGCTTAACTGAAAATGTGTTGCTGGAAAAGCGCAGCAGGTCAGACAGCATCCAAGGAACAGGAGAATCTTAATCAATCAAGCACAGTGAACATTGATCAGTCAAGAGAATAATATAATCAGACACAGGTAAGTTAAACTATTAAAAGACTACAATGTCCTGGCTTGGGACGAGAGCCGTAAACTCCTGAGATGCAAGAGTCTTCTGTATTCCTGTACTTTGGTATTTGAGTCTAAAATGACAATAAAATCTAAATCGAAATGTATTACCCACTGACCTGGTCACTGGTGTCTACTCAGTGCTGCAGCTAAAGGATGTATCCACTGATATTTATCAAATTCAATAATATTTTTCTCATTGATTAATTTATGCTCCCACAGTGGGAACCTTGATTAAAAACTAGAAAAATCTATTTTAATTTGACTCAAATTGAAATTGTTTCCTGGAGTTGGTATAGTGATGGCAAAACCAATTAGCCACATGCACTAATTTTAATTGTGTCAAGTTATCATCTCATGTAGGGGTCTGACAGGGATGCCTGAGACATAATGGGAAGAGGGAAACGGTGGTGGATATATTAGTTTTAAGTCTTATTTGTATGTGTGACTGGTGGAATAAATATTGGGAGCGAGTAATCAATGTGAGGTGTTAGGTTTATGGATTATGGCTTAACTGAAATAAAGCTCTCACATAAAACTAGGACTTGGTTTAAAACAGTACATTCTGGATTAGTGGTGCTGGAAGAGCACAGCAGTTCAGGCAGCATCCAAAGAGCTTCGAAATCGATGTTTCGGGAAAAAGCCCTTCTGAAATAAAGCTCTCACATAAAACTAGGACTTGGTTTAAAACAGTACATTCTGGATTAGTGGTGCTGGAAGAGCACAGCAGTTCAGGCAGCATCCAAAGAGCTTCGAAATCGATGTTTCGGGAAAAAGCCCTTCATCAGGAATAAAGGCAGTGAGCCTGG
>NC_057744.1:32220883-32227026 GCF_004010195.1 Chiloscyllium plagiosum | reverse complement strand
GGGGATAGGACAGTGTCGAGGTAGGTAGAGATGAGTTCAGTGGGGCAGGAGCATGCTGAAACAATGGGTGGGCCAGGGTGGTCAGTCTTGTGGATCTTGGGAAGGAGGTAGAACCGGGCAGTGCGGGGTTCCCGGACTATGAGGTTGGAAGCTGTGGGTGAGAGACCTCCTGAGGTGATGAGGTTCTGTATGGTCTGGGAGATGATGGTTTGGTGATGGGGGGTGGGGTCATGGTCGAGGGGGCAGTAGGTGTCCTCGAGTTGACTTTTGGCTTCAGCGGCCACCCACGCCCTCCACCTCCTCTAAGACTTCCGTCATTGTTTTTACCTTGTTAAAACAGTACATGGCATATCATGGGTATATTTTCTGAAGAGCAGTTGTCCATTGCTCAGTAAAAAGGGCAGGAGAAGTCTATCATTTACACTGGGACAGGGTTAGGCCTGGCCCTCTCCTGCTTCTGATGAATGGGCCTAGATTTCCACCTTTGTGAAAGTCAATACCAGGAGGGATCAAGCAAGACAATCAAACCATGCAGCAGCAGCACTGCCTGTCGACTGAACAGACCTTGTTGGAAGCAGGAGAGAGGCAGCCAGCAGATAAACAGCCCACTCGGAATAGGAAACCACAGCTGTGCATGCACTCCCAAAGTTGGAAATGTTTTTTGCTCATGTGTTTCCAATAGAGAGATAACCAAGTCATTAATACGAGTCAGCCAGTGAGCCGACTTCTCAGAATATTCTGGATTGCATTTCGTTCTTCTCCTCCGCTTTCTTTCCTTTCCAACCTCTGTCTTTCATCAAAAAAGGATTCAGTCTCTGCTCTGGCCCAGGGCAGCTCAGCAGAAGGCTGTATGGCAGGATTCACTGAACAAATGACGGCTTCAGAAAAATATCCAAACGCGTAAAACCTCGAAGGGAGTGAAAGAGGAGAACCCCGTGAGGAAGGCCAGAACAGAGGTCGATGCTCTGTTTAACCTACTTTGACGCATAAAACAAGGTAGCTAGTTGTGAATGGCAAGGTGACAGAGCCTGTAGAAACAAGTGGAGAAGGAACGGAGCAATCTTATAAATGGGTGGTGATATTGGGGGAGCCATGTCTGCCAAACACACAATTCAAGATATTGTAGGCATAACTTCTATCAGTAACCAACAGGAAATTGTGGTCTAAGTCCTTACAAAAGGTCTTGTCCAAGGAGGTAACATGAGTTGGCTCTAATAACTCTACTTATGCACTCAATGAATTATTCCAGGACATTATATCCCAGATTATATGCTCTGGAAAATATACTGAGGGATAAATATCCTTACAGGCAGAAATGCCAAATATGTCTTTCCCGGCCAGAAGAGCAGCCATCAATTGGGAACTGATTTGAGCTGAGTTACCGCATGATATTGCAGTCTAGGATTATTGGCACACTGAAATTCAAATTAGCTCATCCCTTCTCTAAAACCTCGATTTGAATCCCACCCATTGTGTGGATAAAGTCCTTCGCTATTGGCTAAGAAGCCCCATATATGAACAACCTGATATTCCTTACTGTACAGGAGTCTGTCTTATTCAACCTCCTACAATATCAAATGATGCGAAACAGGAGAAGTAGTTGACAAGGTTTCTCATGGTAGGCTGGGTGCAGAAGATTAAGCCAATGGGATCCATGTCAAGTTGGCAAGTGGTACCATTTTGGCTTAGTCATAGGAGACAGAAGGTAATTAAGGAGGGGTGCTTTTTTTTCTGACTGGAGGTCTGTGACCAGCGGTACTCCACAAAGATCAGTGCTGAGACCTCTCTTGTTTGTAATATACGTAAATGATTTGAATGAAACTGTATGAATCTAATTAATACATTTGCTAATGACACTGAAATTGGTGGCATTGTGGATAGTGAAGAAGGTTGTCAAATGATACAATACAATATAGATCAGTTGAAAAGTTGGGCGGAGGAATGGCAAATGAAGTTTTATCCAGACAAGTGCGAGGTGTTGCATTTTGGGATGGCAAATGCAAGAGGAAAGTATACAGTAAATGGCAGGCCCTGAGGAGCATTGATATACTGATTGATCTTGGGGTCCAAGTCCATAACACCCTGAAAGTGCCAATACAAGTGGTTAAGCTGCTAAAGAAGGTTTACAGCATACTTGCCTTCATCAGTCAAGGCACTGAGTACATCAGTTAGCAAGTCATGTTGCTATTGTCCATGACTTTAGTTAGGTCACATTTGGAGTACTGTGTGCAGTTCAAGTTACCACACCATAGGAAGGATGTGGAGGCCTTGGAAAAGGTGTGAAAGAAATTTACCAGGATGTTGCCTGGATTGGAGTGTATTAGCTATAAGGAGAGATTGGACAAAATTGGATTGCTTTCTCTAAAGCGTCAGAGGCTGAGGGGTGACCTGATAGAAGTGTATAAAATTATGAGAGGCAGGGTGATGGATAGTCAGAATGTTTTTCCCAGGGTGAAAATGTCAAATACCATGGGGCATTAGTTTAAAGTGAGACTGGGAAGGTTTAAAGGAGGCATGTGAGGAAAGTTTTTCCCAGGAAGGGACTTTGGTGGTAGGTGCTGGGGAGGTGGTAGAAGCAGTTACAATAGTCATGTTAAAGAGGCATTTAGACAGACAAGTGAGCAAGTAGGGAATAGAGGGATATGGACCATAGATGGGATTATTTTAGAATGGCATCATGGCCAGTACAGGCATGATGGGCTGAAGGGCCTGTTCCTGTGCTATATTATTCTATGTTCTGTTATGAGGTGAAAGCAAGGCCTGCAGTTGCTGAAGATTAGAGTAGAAAGAGTGGTGTTGGAAAAGCACAGCAGGTCAGGCAGCATCCGAGGAGCTGGAAAATCAACGTTTCGGGCAAAAACCCCTTCATCAGGAATGAGGGGCTTTTGCCCGAAACGTCGATTCTTCTGCTCCTCGGATGCTGCCTGACCTGCTGTGCTTTTCCAGCACCGCACTCTCGACACTATGTTCTATTGTGAGCTGAGTGGTATGCCTCAGTCTGGAGCAGTCGTGCAAATGCCACAGTGACTCGAGCAGGTCAGAGACTGGGGATTGAGCAGGGAGTGGCTCAATCCTGACTCTCTCAATGCAGCCTCCAGTCAATCAACGAGCTGATTTTAAAATTCTCAACCTCATGTTCAAATCCCTCCAAGGCTTCACTACCCAGGATCTCTGGGACACCTGCCTACTCCACAATTCTTCACAAACTGTGTTCATTTAGCTCCAGCCCCTTGTAATATCCTCATTTCCTCTCTCTGCTAGTGATAAACACACTTCATCCATTCAGGACGAAATATGCCCCAAAGCCTTTCCATCTTATTCCTTCCTCCTTTAACCAAACCTTTAGTCACCAGTTGAATACAAAATGTATGAGGATATGAGCAAGGAACAGGAGTAGGCCATTCAGCTCATTGAGCCTGCTCTGTCATTTGGTATGACCATGGCTGATCTGACTGAAATCTCAGTTCCACCTTCTCACCTTTTCCTGATACCATTCTCTTCATCTCTGATTTAAATGGGTGATCCATCATTCCAGATCCTTCGATATGGGAAAGCAGTCTCTCCATGCGCCAAAATCCTCACTTATATTTTTCTTTCTTTGATTCTGTTGACTTTTGATTGATTCTGCTCCTGCGTAACATCGTGGGATGTTAGACAACCTTAAAAGTTTCTAAATGAATACATCTTATTTTCGGACTTTGAAATTAATTGTGAAATTAATGGGATTTTTCTCCACTTGTCCAAATGTGTCCAGCTCCAACAACCCGACGTTACCTGAGAGAGAGCAGTCCTGCTTAAACAGCACCCCGTTCACCACCAGTAGCAGCGCCCACTGGCAGTAGTGTGTACCATCTGCAAGATGCATGGCAATGATTTGGCTTGGCAGCCCTACTAAACCCACACCCTCCACACGGGCTAGGTCAGCAGGCACATCGGAGCAAAACCACTTCCACAATGCCCGAGCAGAAAACATATCCACTGTTCCTTCCTAGTTGTTTGCCGGGAACATTGAAAGGTTTACAAGAATATTGCCAAGGTTGGAGGGTTTGAGGTAAATGAGAGAGGCTGAATAGGCTGGGGCTGTTTTCCCTGGAGTGTCAGAGGCTGAGGGGTGACCTTATAGAGGTTTATAAAATCATGAGGAGCATGGATAGGATAAATGGACAGGGTCTTTTCCCTGGGGTGGGGGAGTCCAAAACATCAAAAATCTCTCCTCATTGCTACAGACTGTCTTCTTGCAAAAATTTCTGCAAATCTCCTTCGATACTGTCTTCAGTGTGATCACAGCCTGCAATAGCCTGAACTGTATGTAGTGATAAAGCTGTGGTCCAGTTAATGTTCGTAGAACCCCTAAAGTGTGGAAGCAGGCCGTTTGTCCCATCAAGTCCATACTGACCTTCTGAAGAGCATCCCTCCCCCCTACCCTAAAGCCCTGCATTTCCCATGGCCAATCCACCTGACCTGCACATCTTTAGACTGTGGGAGGAAACCGGAGCACCTGGAGGAAACCCAAGCAGATACAGGGAGAATGTGTAAACGCCACACAGACAGTCGCCTGAGGGTGGAATTTAACCCAGGTCCCTGGCACTGTGAGGCAGCAGTGCTAACCACTGAGCCACTGTGCCACCCCAAAGTTCAGTTCTAGTGCAACTGCTCCACCATTGTATTCCCTGCCAATAGAGAGGATCTGACGACCAAATCTCCCAGGCCCACTACTATCAGGAATCTGCAAACATACACCTCCCAGCTCCTTCTGTTCCTTGTCACTCCTCAATAACCTACCATTTATTGCGTATTCCCTTCCTTGTTTGTCCTCACAAGTGCATCACCTCACACTTCTCACAATCGAATTCCAACATTTTGTCCACCATTTTCCCACAGTTGACAGCTTTTCCCATCAGACCTGAACCAACAGACCAAATTTTTTTACCACCTTCAAAGTTCTCAATCATCTTCTTTGATTTAAGCTTGAGAGAAGGGGTGTGTGAGGAGAGGGGGTGGTGCAAGCTACAAGTCCATAGTAACGCTGCTTGCAGCAGAAGAGACTGTGGGATCTGAGGAAGTGAATTGGATGTGAACATGTGATTGTTTCAGCCGTGCCTATTGCCACAGACTCCCAATGGCTGTGCCAATTAGAACAAGCGTTAGCAATTAAGAATATTCAGCCACACCCATCCATCTGCTGATGCTGTTTATCTGGGAACCATGTCAGTAAGTGTATATTCCTGAGTGTTTGCCTACCACAGTCAAATAGCTGGCCATGTGTGAATAAGTTGAGAGTTATGAATGTGAGGATTCAGCAATGCAAACTGGGGGAAGGTAAGGCGAGGCAGCTGAGCTTGAGCCAGGATTGTTGGGAAGTCAGGGGAAGGGGGTAACTGTGGGTGGTTCTGGTGGTGGATGGGCTACTGTGTGAGGCTACTGTTTCTTTTGCAAGGATAGGACCCTTGAAGGTGCATTCAGTGCCCTTGACCACTCAAGTGACATCAGTGAAATTCTTGTGACATGACATTCAGATCCTCTGACCCAGATGATCTCACTTATCTCAATAGTTACCTGCTTCCACTGCCTTCCAGGTGCCTGCCCAGAAGTCTCTCTGGCCCAGGGAAGGCAGAAAAACTCTCCCATCTTACCTACTTTATGCATCAAGACCTCCAGTGCCCAGATATGCATTGGCAATGCCACAGTATTCAAGACCTTGGACTGAGTGCTGAAAAATGGGATTGGAATATTTAAGTGCTTGTTTTTAACCAGCATGGACTCAATGGGCTAAAGGGCCTTTTTCTATGCTGTAGATCTCTATGAGTCTATTAGAAAGCTCTGAGGAGAAAGTGAGGACTGCAGATGCTGGAGATCAGAGCTGAAAATGAGTTGCTGGAAAAGCGCAGCAGGTCAGGCAACATCCAAGGAGTAGGAGAATCGAAGTTTCGGGCATGAGCCCTTCTTCAGGAATGAGGAATGTGTGTCCAGCAGGCTAAGATAAAAGGTAGGGAGGAGGGACTTGGGGGAGGGGCATTGGAAATGCGATAGGTGGAAGGAGGTCAAGGTGAGGGTGATAGGCCGGAGTGGGGGTGGGACGGAGAGGTCAGGAAGAAGATTGCAGGTTAGGAAGGCGGTGCTGAGTTCGAGGGATTTGACTAAGA
>NC_057744.1:32199340-32220525 GCF_004010195.1 Chiloscyllium plagiosum | reverse complement strand
GCGCAAGTTTGCATTTCTTGCGGTTGCAGGGGAAGGTGCCGGGAGTGGAGGTTGGGTTGGTGGGGGGTGTGGACCTGACGAGGAAGTCACCAGGACAGAACCCCACTGATCCTCACCTACCACCCCACCAACCTCCACATACATCGTATCATCCTTCGTCATTTCCGCCACCTCCAAACGGACCCCACCACCAGGGATATATTTCCCTCCCCTCCCCTATCAGCGTTCCGAAAAGACCACTCCCTCCGTGACTCCCTCTACGACTGCTCAATTGTTGCGACTTCCAGCAGGTGCTTTATCCAGAATGCAGAGATATAGGTTGCTTTTAAGTGGGGTGGGCTGGATTTCAGTTCTGCATGAAGCTGGGTCCCAACGACGCTCTCAGTAAATGAAGATTGTATGTTTCCTGCATCACTCAGGACAGGCACAAGTTAATTGTGCCTCACTGTTCCCTGTGCCCATTTCCAGCTGTAGCTGCATTTTTAGCCTCCTGCACCTCAGGCTGAGATACATAATTTATTGTTTCAAATGTTTTTAGTCACATAATTTACTATTTAAGAGTTCTGGTGAGACCCACTGCAGAATTTTATGTGTTCTCTAATGACACCAAAATTGATGGCAGAGGAGACAGTAAAGAAACTTGTCTAAGATTACAAATGGATTGCGATCAAATGGGTCAATGGGCTGAAGAATGGAGTATGTAGTTCAATTTGAATAAATGTGAGATACCGTGTTTTGATACAACAAATAAGGACAGAACTTTTAGAATTAATGATAGGGCCTTGGGTAGTGCTGTGGAACAGAGAGACCTAGGGTTCTGGTATGTAACTCATTGATGCTTGGATTACACATAGAAAAAGTGTAATTTAGCGCACTTTTCTTCATTTCTCAGACCTTTGAGTACAGGGGTTGAGAAGTCATGTTGAGACCATTGGTGAGGCCTGTTCTGTAGCACTGTGTCCAGTTCTGGTCACCCAGTTACAGGAAACATATTATTAAGCTGGAGAGGGTTCAGAAGACATTAACCAGGATATTGCCAGGTGTGGGAGGTTTAAGTTACACAGAAAGGCTAGATAGGTTGGGGCCTTTCTCACTGGAGTGTCGTAGGTTGAGAAGTGGTCTTATAAAGGGTTATAAATCAGGAGAGGTGCAGATAGGGTTAATGGTAGATATTGTTTTTTCCAGGATGGAGGATTTCAAGACTATGGGGTCACATTTTTTAAGGTGAGAGGAACGAAATTTTAAAAATATATGAAGGTCAATTTTGTTTATCACAGAGGGTGGTTCGTGTGTGGAATGAACTTCCAGAGGAAGTGGTGGATGTGGGTACATTTTCAACATTTAAAAGACATTTGGATAAGCGTATGAATAGGAAAGGTTTGGAGGGACATGGGCCAGGAGCAGGCAGGTGGGATCTAGTTTAGTTTGGGATTATGTTCGGCCGAAGGTTTGGACCAAAGGGTCTGTTTCCGTGCTGTATGACTCTGAGTCTATGACAAACCAGCAACATGCAGTTGGCAGAGAGCTTCAGGAGAATGTGGTAATATTAACGATAAAATCTGATGTCATAAACAAACGATAAAATCAATCCAATACTTGTGGAAAGATTTTTGGTTCATATTTCAGTGGCTTGTAATACACGATGTGATGTTTCTGGGCTGTTATTTATGCTGTGATTGATCAGCATTGACAAGAGAAAGAACCAAAACTATGTAGAATTGCAGCAACAGCCAAGATACGAACCAGCAATGAATCTCTGAGGTAGCTCACTGCCTTTCTAAATACTGCTGATTCATTCTGCTTCACGTTCTGTTCAGCGGCATGAGGTTACAAAGTGACATTATAGAAGCTTAACGCTCCAGGATGGCATCGAATCAACGTCACATTTAAAACAGAACATGAGGAGCAATGTTTTTAGTCAGCGAGTGGTTGGTGTATAGAATGAGCTGCCAGAGGAAATGGTGAAAGCAGGTAGGTTACAATGTTTTAAAGAAAAATAAATATGTACATGGATAGAAATGGTTTGGAGGGATATGGGCCAAGTGCAGGCAGGTGGGACTCGTTTAGTAGACTAATTAGACCAAAGGGTCTGTTTCCTTGCTGTAAGACCATGTGACTCTGAAGACTGGTGTCATTTTTAACATTCTTTCTCAGGGCATAGGCATTAATGACAAGACCAGCATTAGGTGCCAATCCCTACTCACCCTTGAACTGAATAACTTTGAGGTCAAGTTAAGAGTCAACCATATTATTGCAGAAAGGAGTGGCATATAGACCAGGCCAGGTATGGATGGCTGATTTCCTTCCCAAGGGACATGAATGAATCTGATGAGTTTAATGACAATTGATGATAGCCATCATCATGAGCTTTCAATTCTAGTTTTTATGCATGGATTTTAACCTCCAGTGTCTGTGGTGATAGCATTACGAATCAGCGTTATCAGCTCATTATGAATCCAGTGACAATGCCATGAAGCCAACGTCTCCCCATGATGATCTGCCAACTCTATATATTTCCAGTGGATGTTACATGTACACTTGCTTTGATTTGATTTATTATTGTCATATGTACCTAGGTGCAGTGAAAAGCAGAGTGAAAAGTATCTACATGTACCTAGGTACAGGCAGATCATACCATACAAAGATCATAGAGTGATAGAACAGAGTGAGGAATGCAAGGTTTTGGCGGCAAGAAGGCGCCTAGAAAGCAAGATCAACATTAGGGTTGAAGTTTGAGAGGTCCATTCAGAAATCTAATCTGGATGTTCAGAGAATCATCAGACCTGCAAGTATATTTAAGAGAACATTGTTAGTCATTTTTACAGACTTAGAATTGGCATTTAAAAGTGTACAACAATTGTAAGAAATGTGAGAATAACATCTGCTGTGGCGAGCTCACAAAGAGTCACCTCATGTCAGAGCCATCTTGAACCTCTCGACCAAGATAGAAACTGTAGAGATTGTAACAAGGCCAGCCAGGTGGATCTCATAGAGTATGAGTTCCCTGATTGGGGCTGTTAATCTGTTCCAATGAGGGAACCCTGGCTAAAGATATAAACAGGCATAAAGGCCAAACTGGCCATTAACAGGTCCAGGCAGCGGGCCGTGGAGGGGGTCGTTAGGACCGACTGCCTGCCCCTCTTCCGCGGTTACGTTAGAGCCCGGGTGTCCTTGGAGAAGGAGCATGCGGTGTTCACCAACACCCTGGAGTTGTTCAGGGAGAGGTGGGCGCCGCAGGGAGTGGAGTGCATTATTTCTCCCTCCAACTCTATTTTGATTTAGTCCCTACCCTCCCCTTCACTGTTTTGATCCCACAGCATTGCCCGTTTTTGTGAAGGGCAGTGTTTGTCACTGGCCACCCGGGTGTTTTCCTATCTTCCTGGTGGTGGAATTTGAATAAAGATTCGTGCACTTTGTGACTCTCACTATGTCTCACACCTACACACACACACCATGGGTGCTGGGGAAAAAATAAGCACTACAGCACTTAGGTGGTAGTGTGGGGGTTAAATTAAAACAAAGAAAAAGAAAGAAAAGAACAGGAAAAAAAAGAAACAATGCACCTGCACTATGCAAAAAAAAAAAAACAGGCATAAAGGTAAAAACAATGACTGCAGATGCTGGAAACCAGATTCTGGATTAGTGGTGCTGGAAGAGCATAGCAGTTCAGGCATGTCAGAGGGTCTGTTCACTCTGAGAGCTGACTCTGAGGGAGCTGGATCAGTGTCAAGGACTCTCCACATGTAAATAAAGGGTGACTTGGTGACAGGATACTGGCTGCTGTGGAGTTATTTAAGAAACCATCTCCAAAAGGTTTACAAGGATGTTACCATGGTTGGAGGATTTGAGCTATAGTGAGAGGCTGTTTTCCTTGGAGCATCGAGGCTGAGAGGTGACCTTATAGAGGTATATAAAATCATGAGGGGCATGCATAGGGTAAAGTGACAAGGTCTTTTCCCTGAGGTGGGGGAGTCCAGAAGTAGAGGGCATATGTTTAAGATGAGAGGGGAAACATTTAAAAGGGACCTAAGTGGTAACATTTTCACGCAGAGGGTGGTGCGTGTATGGAATGAGCTGCCAGAGGATGTGGTGGAGGCTGGTACAATTACAACATTTAAACAATATCTGGATGGGTATATGAATAGGAAGGGTTTGGAGGGATATGGGCCAAGTGCTGGCAAATGGGACTAGATTGGGTTGGGATATCTAGTCAGCATGGATGGGTTGGACCATAGGGTCTCTTTTCATGCTGTACATCTCTATGACTCTATGACATTCGCACTGGAATCTGCACACACATCCCGGCTCACACTTCCCAGCTCAATTTCACCATCTAATTGCATTGTTCTCGTGTCAAATGATAACTGCTTACTGCAGGCTATTATCTCCGTGATGTAACTTGACAAAATAGTTTCTACTGCTATACCATTGCAGCTTTTGTGTCTGAAAAGCTACAGTTTAATTTTAAAGGGTCCACATGCTGTAGCTTCCCCCCTACCAGTTAATATACCTCTGCTTTAAATCTCTTTGATATTTTATAGTCTAACTCCAATACAACATGGATATCTAATTTCATTTGTCCCAGGGCTGTCCTGGGTTGTACACCCCAGATAGTAAGGCTCCAGTTCACCTAATCTTCTGATACCATAGAATATGTCATGTTATGTCAAAACCTTACATACCATCAGTTTCAAATACTGATCCAATCACCCCAGATCACTAATGTCCATCTTTATGAGATTGACTGACTCTGCCCCTGTGGCATTTGCTGCTGGAACCTATATTCATTCTTTATGATCATTATATTTGACGATTCTAATTGTCACCACACAGCCTCCTATTTCCTTCAAATAAAAACAGAAATTGATGGAGAAACTCAGCAGGTCTGGCAGCATCTGTGGAAAGAAAGCAGAGTTAATGTTTCTGGTCCAATGATGGGGGTGGTAGAGTGGCTCAGTGGTTAGCACTGCTGCCTCACAGTGCTAGGGACCCGAGTTTGATTCCAGCCTCGGGCAATTGTGTGTGGAGTTTGTGCATTCACCCCATGTGCGGGTTTCTACCAGGTGCTCTAGTTTCCTCCCACAATCAAAAGACGTGCAGGTTAGGTGGATTGGCCGTGCTAAATTGCCCTTAATGTGCAGGCTGGGCCGACTAGGCATGGGAAATGTAGGGATAGGGTAAGGGGTTGGGTCTGGATGGAAAGTCCTTCAGAAGGTGGGTGTGGACTCGATGGGCTGAATGACCTGTTTCCACTCTGTAGGGATTCTATTATTCATCTTCAGGACAGTTAATCATGAGAACAAAAGTGGCATTTATGCTGAAGTTGAAAGTTGAATAGGGGGGAGATGAGCAAATAGTGGGACAATAGAGCCCAGAGAAAAAGAGAGATGAAAGGGAGAGACAATGGATAGCAGGCCAGCAGCAAAGAAAAACAGAATGAGTGTAATAAGAGCCATGTGTAGGAGAGAAGGGGAGAGCTACACTGATTGCAGCTCAATGTCATGGGATAATAAGCCTTGGAGTACATGGGAATGGTGGTTACACTATGTCATAACAGGAACGGGTGGGGGTTGGGTGACAAAACATGGAAGGATGGAATCAGGTTCTAAAATGCTTTAACTCGATGTTGAGTCCCGGAGGATCCCCAGCAGTAAGTGAGATGTTGGTCTTTGAGCTTGCGATGGAGCGCTGCAGCAAGCCCGAGACAGAGATGTTGGCCAGGGAACAGGCTGGGGTGTCAAAGTGACAGGCACCTGGAAGCTCTGGGTCATTTCTGAAGACAGAATGTAGGTGTTCTGCAAAGTGGTCACTCAGTCGGTGTTTGTTGTCCAGTGTAGAGGAGACCACATTGTGAGTGGCAAATACGTTAGCGTAGATTGACTGAAATAAATGACTGCTTCACCTGGAAGGTTGTCTAGGGCCTTGGATAGTGAGGAGAGAGGAGGTCAACAGGCAGATTGTACACCTTCTGCAATTGCATGGGAAGGTGTTGTAGGGGTGTGGGGAGGTGTTGGGAATGGAGGAGGAGTGGACCATGGTATTCCGGAGAGACCAGTCCTTGTGGAAGGCTAACAAGGGAGGCGAGGGGGATATATGTCTGGTGATGTCTGGTGGTAGAAATGTCGGCTCATAACTGTGATGATGATGATGCTGGTGGGATGAGGACCGAGGTACCCTATCAGTGTTGTGCCAGGGAAGGGAGGGGGTGAGGGCAGATGAGTTGAACATGGTTAAGGGCCCAGTCTACCCTGGTAACAGGGAATCCTTGGTTAAGGAAAAAGATAAATATTTCTGAGACTCCCCTGCAAAAGGTGGCATCATCAGAACAGATATGACAGAGATGCAGAAACTGGGAGAATGGGAATGAGAATGGCTGTGAGGATGTAAAGTCTCACTTCCTTCTTCCTGAGTTCATCCAATCACCTGCTGCTGTGTTCCAGCTTGCACCATATTGCATTCTCCCCATCACTCCTGTGCTCGCTGGCTTATAATCCTGTAACACTTCAATTTACAAACTCTCACTCTTGTTTCCACATTATCCTTTCTCATCCTTGTCACCTCCCTCAGTCCTACCAACCTTGCCAGATCTCTGCACTCCTCCAATCCTGACCACTTCAGCACCCCTGAATTTAATCACTCCGTGAGTGGCAGCCTCGCATTAGCTGTCAGTGTTCTAAGGTCTGGGATTCCCTGCCTAAACCTTTCTGTGTGCACTTTTAAGTTTCCTCCTCTCAGATGTCTTTTAAACTCTACATTCCTGACAGGAGTTTTGGTCATCTGTCCTAACATCTTCTTATATGGCTTGGTTTCAAATTCTGCTTGATGATACCTCACGAAGAACACTGGAACATTTTATTATGTTACAGGCACTATACAACTGAAAGTTGTTGTTGTAGTCTACCACTTTCCACAGTCCAAGAGACCAATCCAATAAGCTAAATGCATTAAGAAATGCTTGTCTTTGGCCTTGGGTGTTTTACATTACCAGATGGCGAATGCAAGGTCACACTGTGGCTCGTGGTGAGTGAGACGGGTGGGGGGTCACTGATGGACATGTTCCTTAAAACATGAGAGAAATATCCCCTGTGAACGAACAGTATAGGAAGTGTGATGGATAGGGACGGAGAGGAGGAGGCTAAGCTCATATTTGTTATATTCACGAGAAAGGAGGAATAATAAGATGTCAGGTTTGCTTTTGAAAAATGATTTCTGGGTGCAGTTAGACACATCAAAACCAAAAACAGGATTACTGTAAGGCAAACAACCAGCAAAGTAGGAGTGAGGTGAGGCTGGTGTACAGGAGTGGATAAGCCAAGCATAATGCCTGACAGAGCTCTCAGTGAATTCTTGCCACACCTCATCTGGATAACTGCAGGGAATTGGGACACTTCCTGACATCGGCCAAATCTGGAAATGCTCACTCTCTCAATCTTTTAGACAGCGCCTGTTTATCTTGGCATGGTTGCAACTCATCTGAAAGTTTATGATACCCACGGATGTGAGTCAAGCTAAGAGCTACAGAGCTGAGACCCTTAGTATTGCATATGTGTTCCTCTCTTGACCCTTTCTGTCCCTCTCTCTCTCACACTCCCTCTGTTTTGTTCTACTATTCTCCCCGGTATTCCCCAGCCTTCATTTGAATTATCTCACACTTCTGTCCATCTCCCTCTCACTCTCTGTTTTCTCTATCTCTTTCCCAATCTAAACATTTTCCCATGTTTCACTCCATATAATTTTCCTTGTTTTTTCTCTCCCTCCCAACAACTACCCCGAGCAAATATTCTTACTGCCTTTCTGTTTTCTGTCTCGTTCCCTCCTTGTCATTTCTATCTGTTTTCTCCTAATTCATTTCTCTGTTGTGACTTAAATTAATTTTCCAATCTTGGCCTGACATCATTTTTCTGCCATCATACAGTAAAAAGTATCAAAATGAAGCAGTCAAAACCTCCCAGGAAAGGAGTTAAAAGGCAAAGTAGATCTCTCCCCAAGAAATTATTAAAAAACAACAGCCAAAAGATGATTCCAACCTGACTCAGCACGACATCTTACAGACTGATTGATCATCCCAAAGTAAACTGCTCACTCCTGTGCTTCTTGTAATCCCCGATGTTACATTTTTCTTGATTAACATGACACACGCACACTCTGTACTGCTGGCACGATGAATAAACTCTGATCCACACATAAGGGTCATAGAAACAGAAAAGCATCGAAGCAGGGCCATTCAGCCCTTCAAAGCCTGCGCAGCCATGCAATACCCTAATGGCTGATCATTCACCTTAGTCCCGTTTTCTCCCCCATGCTCTTTTGATCCCTTTAGCCCTGAGAACTATAGCAAACTGTTTCTTGAAAACATTTAATTTTTCCGCCTGAACCGCTTGCTGAAGGAGAGAATTCTGTAGGCTCACCACTTTCTGGGTGAAGACATTTCTCCACATCTCAGTCCTAAATGGCTCACCCCAGATCCTTAGACCGACCAGCTGGTTCTGAATTTCCTGGTAATTGGGACATTCTTCCTGTGGTTACTTTGTCTCATCTTGTTGTCTAATCCTGAGTGCAATGATTGAGGGAGGCTCAGTGTGAACTGGATGTAAATCTAGACCTGAATTCCTAGTGGAAATGGAATCAATTCAGTTCAGGTTCAAAGTTGCAAGCTAGTTTTTCTCAGTGGGATGATCTATTAACGCGTCAGCCTCCTCTGAAGTGGTCTGAACGTCATTCCTGCCGTTACCCTACAGAATAGCCCTGTTAGACTTTGATAGGTTTCTATAGTATCATCCCTGATTCTTTTGAACTTGTTCTTGGGCCCCACGCTCCACGTTCCATATTCCACATTCTACATTCTATGTCCCAGTGAACATACTCCTAACCAATCCAGTCTCTTTACAAGTCTTGCCATCCCAGGATGGGATGTGTAGGTGCAGTATCTCAAATCTGGAAATCTGGGACTGAAACCATTGTGGATTTCAGATATTGCCAGATAGGAACAGAAGTAGGCCATTCAGCCCCTCCAGTCTGTTCTGGCATTCAATGAGATCACGACTGATCCATGGTCTAACTCCACATACCTTGCTTTTGGTCAATCTGACACTTTGGACAGTTCAGGCTATGGGCAATTTCACTCAATGTTTACTCAATTAAAGTGACAAACTACAAACATTATAAAAGATTATACATTGTGGAAATAATCACTGTTTTCTCATTTATTTGGGTTTTTATCAACTTCAAATTTTACAATGCGATTCAATTCCATGTCCCCAGGACATCTTCCTGAGGTTCTGAATAACTATTACTATTTATGGGGAGGTGATGGTCTGGTGGTATTATCGCTACACAATTAATCCAGAAACAAGAGTGTGGTGCTGGAAAAGCACAGCAGGTCAGGCAGCATCCGAGGAGCAGGAGAATCGACGTTTCGGGCTTAAGCCCTTTATCAGGAAATCTCCAGCATCTGAGGTCCTCACTGCCTACTTATTAATCCAGAAACCCAGGTAATGTCCTGTTAGATGGTGGAGTTTGAATTCAATAATAATCTAGAAATAAGGTTTTAATGATGAGCATGAAATCATTGCTAATTGTAGGGAAAGTAATCCAACTGGCTCATGAATGCGCTGTAAGGAAGGAAACGGCCATCCTTCCCTGGTCTGGTCTGCAAGTGACTCCAGACCCACAGCAATGTGGGTGACTCTTAACTGCCCTCTGGGGTCTCAGGGATGGGGAATAAATGCTAGACCAACCAATGATGCCCACATCCCAGGAATGAATGAAGAAAACCTAGTTCAATGACATTACGTCCTCTGTCGCAGAGAGATGGCTGTTAATTGAACAGTTTGATCATCAACTTCAATTCATTACAGAGTAAAATGTTTGCCTTCACTACAGATTAAGTAGTAAAGTAAAACATTTGATTAGATTAGATTCCCTACAGTGTGGAAACAGGCCCTTTGGCCGAACAAGTCCACACCGACCGTCTGAAGAGCAACCCACCCAGACCCATTCCCCTACGTTCACCCCTTGACTAATGCACCTAACACTACGGGTAATTTAGCATGGTCAATTCACCTAACCTGCACATCTTTGGACGGTGGGAGGAAACTGGAGCACCAGGAGGAAACCCACGCAGACACAGGGAGAATGTGCAAACTCCACACAGGCAGTTGCCCAAGGTGGGATTTGAACCCGAGTCCCTGGCACTGTGAGGCAGCAGTGCCAACCACTGAGACACTGTTCTGCCCATTTGGCTCCATAAGAGATTATTTGAAGGAATTTCAAAGCCTTGAATCTTTTAAACTGATCTTTTACATATTGACATCATGAATAGATGCCCATGATGGATACATGGTGAGTTGGCAGAGTTCAATAAGTGGGAGGTATGTGTTACTATGAGTTGGCAAAAAGATTATAAAAGCCCATGGGCCATGCATTGACATAGGCGGTATGAGGAGCCATGGCAGGCTGGTTAGAGGTACATAGGTTAGCAAGGAGGGTATGGGAGGTTATGGAATGGGCAGAGACATCAGGTGGCATGGGAATTTGGGGGAAGAGCAGTTGGAGAGCCAGTTCTTGTTTAATTAATTTTTAAAATAACTCCAAAACAGTGCAGGAGCACCCATCAACCTCCGGACTCGTTCCAGGCAACCCGATACCACTCCTAAAAAACATGCTGCCCCAGCGCAAAAGCATTCGGGCATTTCTTTTCCCAGCTTGAGTTGGCGGACTCTGCACTCCCAAGCCAGGAGTGAAAATCCAGGGCTCAGACTTGACCTTTGCCTCCAATCAGTGAAGAATCCCATCCCCGCTCAGCTCTGTCTATTCACCTCACAAGGCGGCAAACACAACAAAAAGTTAATTTTGTTTTCGCTTGAGTTTCGCTTCTTCAGATAGTTAGTGCCATTATTTTCCCAATCATCACTGGCTGTTGGAAGGGACTAATGAGCTTTGAATTGCCAGATACAATTAGCAAGAGTCCTGGGCTTGCCTGAATGATCTGTCAGAGAGAGCTTCGCATTATGAATGTCTGGAAATACATTGTGTGTGAGATGTTTTGGCAGCTCTACGCTGGGGGATGTAAACTGTTGCTGGCTGGTGGAAAGTGGATGGTACAGGAGTTAAAGTTGAAGTAGTAACCCTGACTGCTTTTTTGTGTATCCCATAGTGCTCAGGATGCTTAGTGACTCCAGCAGAGACCTCCTGACACAATCAGCTATCTAATTTGTAAGTTGGAGGTATCCTCCAAAATAAATGTTAAAAAGCATTAACTTTCATGGGAGCAGAATGATTTGGCACAACCACATGTCACCCAACACCACCCCTGTCCCATGCCCCTCTCTCACTGCATTCCCAACTCCGATTTTGTACACCACTCACCAGTGCCCTGCACCCCTCCCACCTGCCCAATGCTGTACCTCGCTATGTATTTAACAGCCTAATGTGGAACCAGCCCAAACCCAGTATCTGTCCCTTGGGCACCGACTAGAGATGGGCCAGTCACTGGTCTCACTTAGAGAAGGCACTAACATGAAGCAGGTTTCCCAATAGTCCAGGAATTAGAATTCACCTTGTGTGACTGGTCAAGGAATGCAGGAAATTGTTTACACAATTGACAATTCATCCACTTCCAGTTGAATGGACTCTTTGTCTTGTCCTTGCATGTGTATTTTCAGTTGGTGTCTGACATCTCTCTAATGGTGCCACTTCCAGCCCATTGCTTGTATTATGGACGCTCTGGTGCTTGAACTGGTAAACATATCACTCCGAGTGTAACAGACCAGGAAGAGCCCAGCTTCCACCACAGGTTCTGGCTGAGTTGGTTGATCTCAGCTAGAGCAGGGAGTGGGCGTTCAGAACTTTACCCGGCTGCCTTGGGTACAGAGTGGAAAACTCAGCCACCTGGAGCACCATGCTGTGACCCCTGCTAGAAAGTATGTGGAGATTGAATAAGACTGGGTCATACTCAGCCTAATTAGGAATCGACCAATGGTAGTGCTAACATTTCTCGTCTAGCACACACACCAAGAGTGACCCCTTGGGTGGAGACACAGTGAGCAAACTGTTTAACTTGGACTATGTGTCTGGAGCTGCAGGACAAGAGTCAAGTAATACCAAAAAAAATGTGTATTTATACTGTGTCTTTCGCAAACACAGAGTGTCCCACAGTGCCTTCAGCAATTAAACACTTTTGAAGTAATGTAGAAAATTCAGTCACCCATATGTGCTCAGCAAGCTCCCATTTCTAATTACTTCAGTGTACTCTTTGTAATTCTGAGGCTACTTCTGTATGATGCTGTATACCTCTCACTGCCCTCACCATTTTCCGAGGAGATACCTCAGTATATGCCCCTTTGTATTCCTCACTGCATTGTTCATGCATTCTTCACTGCACTGCCTACTCCATTCCTCACTCCACTCCTCAGTCCATTCCTCACTCCACTCCTCACCCCATTCCTCACTATATTCAGTTGTATGATACATCTTCATCACTGCTCATCGTTTTGTCTGAGCTAACTGGACTCTTTGGTCACTATAATGTAGATTTGATGTTACCATGCTACTTTTAGGTTGGGATCTACAGACTCTTCTTTAATGTGGGAGGGAAAGACAACCTGATAATCTGACAACAGGCTCATGTCTGACACAAAATGTATTACATTGCATGATAGCAACTAGGAACAAGTTACATTTGTATGGTAGACATGGTTTGTGAAGAAATCTAGATGGTTGCTCTCTCTCCTTCAAGACTATTGTCTCACCAGATGCTTTGCTGTGCTTCACAAGGCTTTGGTCGGCTCATTCCTGTTCCTTTCTCTTTCTTTTCTAAAAGGAAACAAAGTCAAACATTGTCAAGAATACATACCATCTTGACAATGTTTCGTTTTGTTTCCTTTTGCTTTATGAAATCAACCTCAACCATGGAAAACATTTAAACAGAGAAGCCTGCCCCTTTAAGAAACGGAACAGGCAAACAATGACGAGAAAGGGAAATAGCTGCTTGTTTTTCAGCTCCAGTTCCCAATATGTAGGACGTACCAATAGTTGTGGCCTGTTCCTTGTTCCTATTGAAGTCCCTAAATAAACTGTACACCACACTGAGCACTAATTAGATCCATATTAACATTCCAGATTCCATGCTTGCAATAAAAAGCATTTTTAATTTAAATTTGCTTGCTTGAGTCTGGTGATAAACCCTGTGAGAGCCAATTAGAGGACAGTAGGATTCAGGGTTTTTTTTCTCATAAACAATATTGTGATTGTACGGCCTGTGAAAGGAGGGCCTGATTAAAGTAGGCCGAGGTGATTTGTTTCCTTTTCAATTAAGATTTGAGTTTGCTTTCCTGAAAACCAGACTTTTGTTCTTTCCTAATTGGTTTGCAATGTTGCCTGTCTGATTTGGGAGAATTTTGGGTCCTTAGTTTTAAAAAGTTTGAAGCCGCAGCCCAGAATCTTTGTAAACAGATTTGAGTTGGAATTCCGAGCTGGGAACAAGCTCGCCAAAGCATGCTGGTGAGCTTTCAGAGAAGAGAGAGCGTTCTGTGGGAGCCCTGGGCAAAGACGTGCTAATCAGATTAACCTGTGTTACCATGACAAATTGGGAAGAGCCCCATGGGGAGTGCCTTTCTGTGCTGAAGGGGCTCGGAGTGCTTGAGTCCGGGCTGGAAGTGCAGGTTCCATTTAAAGCAACATTTTGTTTGACTGGAGACTGCTTTGTGCCCATACAGGTCAAAAATACCAAATTCATAGCCTTTGGCTGTTGCTGGGAGTGGAGGGTAAGGTGGCGAGGGAAAGGGGGAAGCCGAATGTGAAGTGCAGTCATTTCAGGAATGAGAGATCCTCAAGGGTTCAAACTCACCACTGTCATTGATCAAGAATGACAGCCTCTTGTCTCCACTTGGACACATATTCTAAGATGGATATTGTCAAGCTTGGGAAGAGATTTACCAGGATGTTGCCGGGTATGAAGAGTTTAAGTTATGGAATAGGCTGGGATATTTCTAAGAAGGGCTTATGCCTGAAACATCGATTCTCCTGCTCTTCGGACGCTGCCTGGCCTGCTGTGTTTTTCCAGCACCACACTTTTCAACTCTGGGATATTTCTAAGTGGAGTATAGGACAGGCAGCTTTAAAGAAGTTTATAAAATAATGCGGCATAGAGTTAGAGTTAATGGCAGTTGTCTTTTCCCTAGGATGGGGGATTTCAAGAGTAGGGGGCATATTTTTAAGATGAGAGGAGAAATATGAGGGCTAATGTGTTTTGCACAGAGGGTGGTTCACGTGTAGAATGAACTTCCTGAGGAGGTGGTGAATGTGGGTACAATTACAACATTTAAAAGATAGTTGGATAAGTGCGCGAATAGGAAAGGTTGGGAGGGAAGTGGGCCAGGAGCAGGCAGGTGGGACTAGTTTAGTTTGGGATTATATTCCGCATGGACTGGTTGGAACAAAGGGTCTGTTTCCGTGCTCTGTGACTGTATGAATCCATGTATCAGTCCACCATGTCATTTGAAAAGTGGTGAAAATAAATCAACCACTACCTGAAAGGATTAACCAACATCACAAGATAAGCTGCACCCATCAAGATGTACTCCTGGGAGTTACAAAGGAGTCTGTGATATGTAATACCCATTACATAACTGTATCTAAGCTGTATCCCAGAATGTTTCATCATGTACCTTCCCTTTAAATAAAGCCTCAACCTCAGAAGACAGTCTCATGTATATCTGATGTACTATATCTGACAACTAAATAATATGGAATGAACAGGTTCTGTATAACAAGGCTGGGACTACCTTCTGCCAAAGATATCATGTAGGCACCTGATGTAGCTTTGTCTCTAGCAGGACGTATTATCTGATCCAGAAATGCTTACGTTATCCTTCGTAACATAAGAACTTAGGCACGGATAAAGTGGTATTGAAAGATCCAACAGACATTTGTTACAGCTGGCTATTATGTACAGTATCACATTCACAAGTGGATCAGTGTCTGGGCTAAAGCTAAGTAATTACATTGCAACTCAGGATCATGTTTCTAGTAGAGTGACATGCTTTGGGTGAGCCAGGTAAACTGGAGTCTGAGACCTTGGTACTCTCAGGTCCCATGTTATGATGCAGTGATATCATGAGACATCCTGACTGTGGGACATGACACAACAGCACCACGGATGTGGAGCAACACTAATAAGAGAGATTGACTCGACCCAATACATCTCACAAGCATTTAATAAGTATAAGAAAAAAGACAGGAAGAGTTATATGCAGATTTGCACTGCAGATCACCCCCCTTGGGAAATCACTGTAACCGAGCAACTCATGTGCAACGCTAAATGTAGCCTCGGTATGGTTTGAGGGTCAACTACACCAAATTCCCAGCATGTGCTGTGCCCAAAGGAAGGCAAGAGGGTGGCACAGCTTCAGAAGTACCAAGCACCAACAATGACAACATGAACTGCCAACTCGATGGCCCTTCCTGCTGACCCCACATCAGAGGCTACCCACAGAAAACAATGAAATAAATCATGGTTTGGATACATTCAAGGACTGGAGAATCTATCATGACCAGAAATGACTGGGCCTCTTCATGCAAGCTCAGTCCGTTGCTCTTCCTGCCTATATCTGCCCTGCACCAGATCCTGCATTCATTGATTCACCCACAAACTCCCAACTCACTGCAGAAAGACCCCAAACCCATTGATCAAACCACTCTAACACTGACTGGCCTTACCCAGTATGTAGCCACATGGTTCATAGTGCACGCGTGACTCATTCAGAAATCCTATAGCCCCATTCAAAGAAGACAAGAGAGACCTTTCCTTGGTTTTTCTGACATTTGCCATCAAAATAAGCCAGCACATGTTATCACTCTGGAAAGTGTGAATGAATTGAGAGTCTGAGAGGTTTAAACAGAAATGGGAATGTCCAGTTAAATCTTGTCATTGACTAACGATCAAGGACAGTCAGCCTCCAATCTTTGGGTAAGCGTCCTCCTTCAAGATACACAACACAGAATCGCCGAGCAGAAACTGAGAGCTAAGTTCCCTACTCATGAAGACGACCTCAGCCATGATCTTGGGTTCATGTCACACTACATGTGACCCCACCATAGTGTTCTGTAAAACCTTCCTTACTGTTCTGTTTTGACACAATCCCCTTGATAACTTGTTTTGATCTCTCTACTTTAATTAGCTTGTACAGTTTGGATCGCTTGCTACTTTGGTTAGACCCTCAGCATGTGACTCTTACGCCAAGCATGTTATCCAGTCAAACAGTTTGTCTCTAGCACAACTTTATTTTTAATTTTTTGTTATTATCAGTCTGCCTCAATTCATCACATTATAGGTCATCCCTTCACTTGTTATTCGCTTTCCTCACACTGTCTGACACTCTTGATTACCTGCAGAGGCTTATTATTGGGTCTGTCAACTCTCTACTCACACCATTTGTATGATCTTTTGATCTCTCTGATTACAACGCCTGGGTACTCTTTCACCTCACCTGATGAAGGGGCAGCACTTCGAAAATGTATGATTTCAAATAAATCTGTTGGACTATAACCTGACTTCTGACCACTTCAATTGTAAAGGTCTTGTGTAGCCAGATGAACAGGGGTGAGTTACAGATGAATCATTATCTTATTGGATGGTGGAACAGTCTCAGGGAGTGTGGGCTGAATGGCCTTCTCTTACGTTGCTAAATTGACTGCCTGAACGGAGTTTGCAGTTTGCACTAAACCATCCTCAATCCCACTCTGGGAAATGAAACTGCCTTTCATTCATCATTCTTCAGTGTGAGCGAGCAACATGAATAAAACGCTTGTTGATATGGTCAGGAAGGACATATATGGAGAGCAAATATACAGTTATGTTCCCACACAGATAAATGAAAGAAAACTATGAATGACTGCCCACGTGTAAATGCTGACTTCCTTAAAGCGGGGTGAGGAGCTATACACAGTTCATTACTCATATAAAAGATTTGTGACCCAATTCCAAGATGCACAAGGGTTTTGCTGTAAAGGCCACTTATATTTTTCTGGGGAAAGTTGGCATTCTGCACAGGGAGAGGTTTACATTAGACGATGGACACCTCTGCTGTCTATCTCCCTCGTTCTAGGCAAACATTTAGATAAAGGGCACTCAAGGTCCAACCTCAATTCCTGTTCCCATTTGGAGCACTTTAGATTTTCTTCTTTTATTCAGGTCAAAAGTTTTTGTTATTTCTAAATCTCCACGCAACAAAATTTCACTTAACGTCAAATAAGGCTCAATGTTTAGTTGCTTAGTTTTAGCTTCAAGTTTTAATGAATAATTCTGGAGCTATAGATGGAGTTACTGTCACCATAAAACCCTCACCAATTTTTAAAAAAATATTTGTTCTAGGAATGTGGGCTAGGTCAGCATTTATTGCCCTCCCTAATTACTCTGGAGGAGGCAGAAGTTAGCTGCCTACTTGAACCACGCCAACCCTTGAGGTTTGTTGTATAAACATATCTTCTTCACTAATGACTTTTACGGAAGGAAATCTGCCATCTTTACCTGGTCTGGCCTACCTGTGACTCCAGACCCACAGCAACAACTGCCCTGTGAAAATCTAACAAACCATTCAGTTTATGGACAGGCAGGAATGGGCAATAAGTCTTACCAGTCACACCCACATTCCATTAACAAACTTAAAAACTAACCCAATAAAACCCGAAAGAACTATAGATGCTAGAAATCAGTAATTGCTGGAAAAGCTCAGCAGGTCTGGCAGCATCTGTGGAGAGAAAACAGAGCTAACGTTTCGGGTCCAGTTCTGAGGAAGGGCCACTCGACCCGAAAACCTAATTCTGATTTCTCTCCACAGATGCTGCCAGACCTCCTGAGCTTTTCCAGCAATTTCTGTTTTAGTTAAAAACAAACATATCTATTATACCAGAGTTCCTGTGGCAGTTTCTGAAGTCAGAACGGGTAACCTGGAGAATTATTGCAGGAATTTACCACAAACGAATTCTGCTCTCCTCCTGACCAGCAGAACCCTCTGATTGCCCACTAAGTATTTCACAGCCTCAGTGAGAGAGCCAGCTATCCCCTCTCCACTGCTCTCCGATGCTCTGGTATATCCCATCTGGGGTGAAGGCAGTATTAAGGACTACTGTCTCATGAGGAGTTGGTGCAACAATGTGAAATGGGTGATAATAAGTCAGCCATAAAAGCAACATACTGTTGCTGGAAATCCGAAACAAACGCAGAAATTCCAGGAGAAACTCTGTAAATCTGACAGCATCTGTGGGGAGAAAGCAAAGTTTGTGTTTCGAGTCCAGTATGGTGCATTAGTCAGGGGTAAATATACGTTAGGGGAAGGTGTCTGGGTGGGTTGCTCTTCAGAGGGTTGGTGTGGACTTGTTGGGCTGAAAAGCCTGTTCCATACTGTAAGGAATCTAAAATAAAAGACTCTTGTGAAAGTTTCTCCAGCATTTTCTCTGTTTGTTATCATTCCCCTTTCTTACTACCATTGCCTTTCATTGAAATATAAATGCAGAGAGGTGTTTCAATCAGCTGTTGGCTAGCATGGTGTTTGCACAACCACTCAAAGGTAAAATCAAAACCTATTCCCGAGTGTTTTAACCACAGCAATGTCAAAACCTTCTGGGACACTGGATAAACAATGGTGAATGTTTGTAGAAATTATTCAGTGAATATTTTAAATAGATCATATGTCTTCACATTCCATGAATTCCATATTCCTTTCTCTTCCATTGGTTATTTTACATTCAAATATTGGCAGCTTATCTCAGGATCAAACACCTTGTCCTGATCTTGTCTCCTTGCATTTTAATTCTCATTCGGTCAATTTCCTCGCTTTGATTTCCTTCCTCATTATTGCGTCAACAGACATAAATTATCTCAGAATTTAATATCAGCTCAGCAATTAACTGTAAGTGTCAAAAAGTGGGGTTCTGGAACTGCACAGCTGGTCAGACAGCATCCGAGGGGCAGGAGAGTCGATGTTTCGAGTATAAGCTATTCATCAGGAACAGCTTATTCTTGAAACGTCGATTCTCCTGCTCCTCGGATGCTGCCTGACCTGCTGCGCTTTTCCAGCACTACATGTGTTGACTCCGACCTCCAGCATCTGCAGTCCTCACTCTCCTCTAATAAACTGTAAGTGGCATGGCATTCTGCTGCCTTCTGAAAGCTGCCCGGCGAATCCTGTTGGGCTTATCTGGAGGTGTAGCGGTTCCTTTTTCAAAAAGTGCCCGATCAAAGGGGCTTGGCATCAAAAGGGGTCGGGGGTCTCCAAGAGACATGCCCCTCTCTGTGTGAACAACTCTCTGAACTCTCAGGGACAACCTGTCCCCTCCCACCCTCAGGGTTCAGGGTTCCCCAGTGAGGTCTCTTGATCGCTGTCATCTACTGGTAATAACTGTGGCCTATCCAGTGACACCGTCATCCTGTGAGTACAGAACGAGATCACGGATGGCAAACCTTCACTTTGTTTCTTTCTCCACGGATGCAGTTGAGTATTCCCACCATTTTCTGTTTATGATTGAATTTACTGTCTCTCCTTGAACATTAGTTGCACATTCTTTATTTCCAGTCTAATTCTAGCACAACCTCGAGTGCAATAAACCCTCATATGTTCAAAGGAGAAAGCAATCAATAAGGGATCGAGCTCACGTGAGTCTAATCCTTCCCCAAATAACTGTCCCCTTTCAGCTGCTTGTGTTAACAGTGTGTCAGGAAATGAGACAATTCACTGCCTGGACATGTGCCTTTCACATGAAATGACTTGTACCTTTCAGAAGATTAATCTGAATTTGTATCTAGTTATTCCTGCAAGGAATTCTCATTCAGTGCCTGAGTTAACTCTCACTGACCCAGCTACAATATTGACAGAATTCATTCTGCTCCTGACAGTAGCAAGTGAACTCATGGGGGCTGAATCTTACATAAGAAACAGGAGGAGGCCATTCAGCCCATTAAGTCTGCCCTGCTATTCAACATGATCATGGCTGATTGAACCCTTTTACTCACCCATTCTCCATAACCATGTACGCCACTGTTAATCAGAAATCTACCAATCTTTACTTTAAACATAAAGACAGAACTTCCATGACACCATGAGAGACAATTCCAAAGGTTCACAATTCAAAGTAAAATAATTTCTCCTTACCTCAGTCCGAAGGGGCGTTCCACCTGATTTTTAAATTGTTTCCCCAGGTTGTAGACTCCCCAACCAGGGGGATTATTTTATCTCTGAAATGAGATCCCTTCTTATTCTTCAAAACTGTCGAAACTGCAGACCTAACTTGCCCAACCCCGCTCTATCGTCAGTCTGGAATAAGGCTGATGTACATTTGTCGCACAACCTCTCCAGCAATTATATCCTTCCTGTTATAAGGAGTCAAGAATTGTACAAAATACTCCATGTGCAGGCTCACCAACCTACTACAAAACTGAAGTGAGATTTCACTACCCCTGTCCGCAAATCCTCTTTCAATAAAGGCTAACGTTCCATTTGCCTTCCTCATTGCGAAGGGTGAAGGATGTCTACCATTCCATTCCCCCTGCCCTCATTTTGGGAACTCCGACCACAATGTCATGTTTCTTTTTCCGGCTTACAGGTAAAAGCTCAAGCAGGAGACCCCCTCGCGGATACAGGTGCAGTGCTGGTTGGAGGAGGCAGAGGTTCAACTCTGGTGCTGTCTGGTATCTGCTGATTGGGCCATGTTCAAACAGGCCGCAGGTACCTTGGACGAGTACACCACCACCATCACAGACTTTATCAGCCATGACTTTGTGTGTGGGAAATCATGTCTCACAAACTTGATTGAGTTTTTTGAGGAACTAACAAAGGTGATTGATGAGGGCAGAGCAGTAGATGTGATCTACATGGACTTCAGTAAGGCGTTCGACAAGGTTCCCCATGGGAGACTGATTAGCAAGGTTAGATCTCACGGAATACAGGGAGAACTAGCCATTTGGATACAGAACTGGCTCAAAGGTAGAAGACAGAGGGTGGTGGTGGAGGGTTGTTTTTCAGACTGGAGGCCTGTGACCAGTGGAGTGTCACAAGGATCGGTGCTGGGCCCTCTACTTTTTGTCATTTACATAAATGATTCGGATACGAGCATAAGAGGTACAGTTAGTAAGTTTGCAGATGACACCAAAATTGGAGGCGTAGTGAACAGCGAAGAGGGTTACCTCAGAT
>NC_057744.1:32188487-32199048 GCF_004010195.1 Chiloscyllium plagiosum | reverse complement strand
GGATAAATAGACAAAGTCTTTTCCCTGGGATCGGGGAGTCCAGAACTAGAGGGCATAGGTTTAGGGTGAGAGGGGAAATATATAAAAGAGACCTAAGGGGCAACCTTTTCATGCAGAGGGTGGTACGTGTATGGAATGAGCTGCCAGAGGATGTGGTGGAGGCTGGTACAATTGCAACATTTAAGAGGCATTTGGATGGGTATACGAATAGGAAAGGTTTGGAGGGATATGGGCCAGGTGCTGGCAGGTGGGACTAGATTGGGTTGGGATATCAGGTTGACATGGACGGGTTGGACCGAAGGGTCTGTTTCCATGCTGTACATCTCTATGACTCTATGACCATGTGTAGAGGACTGTATACTGAAGAAGTCAATCCAGGTATTCCCCATCAGGACACCCTGGATGAATCAGGACATATGGAATCTGTTAAAAACCAGGTGTGAGGCCTTCAGATCAGGAGACCCACTCAAATATAAGGAATCCAATTTTGAACTTCGCAGGGCCATTAAGACAGGAAAGGACCAATACTGATCCAATGTAGAGACCCAGACAGACACCCGGTGACTATGGCAAGGGCTGAATGACATCACAGGTTCTAAAAAGAGACAGTGCAAGATAGCATATACGCATCCCTCCCAGATCAACTCAACACCTTCTATGCTCGCTTTGAGCAGAATTTCGGCAGAGAGGAAACACCTATTCCTACAGGTCCTGATGAACCTATCCCAACAGTCATTGCATCAGTGGACAGATCAGTTTCCCTTCATGTGAGTCCAAGAAAAGCGATGGGACCAGATAGAATACCAGGCCGTGCACTCAGGGCGTGTGCAGATCAACTGGCAGAGGTCTTCTCAGACATCTTCAACCTCTCCCTGCAGCAGGTCACTGTCCCTGCCTGTTTCAAGAGGGCCAACATCATCCCTGTGCCTAAGAAGGCTCATGCTGCATGTCTCAATGACTACCTCCCAGTGGGCCTAACCTTAGTGGTCATGAAGTGCTTTGAAAGGCTGGTCATCGCATTAATCAACTCCAGCCTCCCCACTACTCTTGACCGACTCCAATTTGCCTATCGGACCAACAGATCCACATCAGATGCCATATTACTTGCCCTTCACTCCTCCTCAGAACATCTTGACACCAAGAACAGCTACCTAAGAAACCTACTCATTGACTACAGTTCAACCTTCAATATTATCCCCTCGAGACTGATTACTAAACTTAGTGACCTCAAACTAAGCCCCACTCTCTGCAACTGGATCCTCAGTTTCCTGACCCACAGGCCACAATCAGTGAAGACTGGGGGCAATATTTCACTAACACTCAACACTGGAGCCCCGCCCCCCAGAGGTGTGTACTCAGCCCCCTACTGTACTCACTGCAAACCCCTGGCTGTGTGACCAAATACCAGACTAATGCCATTTACAAGTTCACTGATGACACCACTATAGTCAGTTGAATCTCAGATGGCGACAAAACAGACTACAGATGAAAGGTGGAAGACCTGGAAAAATGGTGCACTGAGAACAACCTAGCTCTCAATGCCAGCAAACCCAAGGAACTCATTAATGATTTTCAGCGGGATGTTACTCATGCCCCCTACACATTAACAGCACAGAGGTGGAACGAGTGGAGTGTCAAGCTCCTGGGAGTGGTCATCCACAACAAGCTTTCTTGGACTCTTCATATGGACGCACTGGTTACAAAGGCCCAACAATGTCTCTTCTTCCTCAGGCATCTGAGGAAATTTGGCATGACAGCGAATACCCTTGCCAACTTTTATAGGAGCTCCATCAAGAGCATTCTGTCTGGATGTATCACTACCTGGTATGGCAACTGTACCATTCAAGATCGGAGACAGTTACAGACAGTGGTGAACTCAGCCCGTACAATCACAAAGGCCAACCTCCCATCTATAGAATCCATCCACCAGGCCCACTGTCAAGGAAAGGCCGCCAGCATTCTCAAAGACCCATCCCACCCTGGCAATGTTTTTCTACAACCCCTACCATCGGGAAGAAGGTACAGAAGCCTGAACACACGCACCGGCCGGTTTCGAAACAGTTTCTACCCTACTGTTGTGAGAATACTGAATGGATTCACAAACTCTTAATTTTCGCCTGTACCTGTGTTTTTGTTTTTGTTGTTATTTACCTATTATTTACTGTCTATGCTACTTAAATCTGATCTGCCTGTATTGCTCGCAAGACAAAGCTTTTCACTGTGCCTCTGTACACGTGTCAATAAATTTAATTCAATTCAATACAGTAATTGCTTGCTGAACCACCGGTTAGCTTACAATGACTTTATCGACAAGGATTCCTGGATGTCTGTACACTTTCCAACCTCTCTCCAGTGAAGAAATACTCTGCACATCTGTTTCTCTGATAAGATGGATAACTTCACATTTTGCTATATTATGCTATAATCCATCTGCCATGTTCTTGATCATTCATTTAGCCTGTCCAAATCCTCCTGAGTTCATTATACATCATCCCCACAACACACATTCCTGCTTAGCATTGTATAAGGATGTGCAGAGTTATACACATCCATACCTCATACCCCACCTCCAGGCCCTCTGCTCCTTCCTCTCCAACAGACCCATCCAGTCCTCCTCTGCACACCCTCCTCCGCCTCACTGAACTGGTCCTCATCCTCAATAACTTTTCCTTTAACTCCTCCAATTTCCTCCAAATCCAGGGGGTAGCCATGGGCAGCCAGATGAGCCCCAGCTACGCCTGCCTCTTTGTCGGCTATGTCGAACAGTCCCTCTTCAGTACTTACACAGGCAATGTGCCCCAACTCTTCTGCCGTTACATCGATGACAGCATCAGCGCAGCGTCCTGCACCCAGGCTGAACTGGAGCAGTTCATCAACTTTGCTCACAACTTCTATCCTGCCCTCAAATTCACTTGGTCCATCTCGAACACCTCCCTCCTCTTTCTTGACCTCTCCATTTCCATCTCCAGCCTCAGTGTCCAGAGAGATGTCTACTACAAACCCACAGACTCCCACAGCTACCTAGACTACACCTCCTCCCACCCAGTATCCTGCAATAACTCCATCACCTCTCCATTTCCATCTCCAGCCTCAGTGTCCAGAGAGATGTCTACTACAAACCCACAGACTCCCACAGCTACCTAGACTACACCTCCTCCCACCCAGTATCCTGCAATAACTCCATCTCGTTCTCCCAATTCATCTGCCTCTGTCTCACCTGCTCTGACGAGGAGACATTCCACTCCCAAGCATCCCAGATGTCCGCCTAATTCATACACAGTGCTTTTCCCCTTTCTGTCATCAGACAGCCCTCCACCACACCACCTCCAGTCCCCATTCCACTTCTATAAACCCCCCCCGTCGAGCTCAACAATCACAGATAGTTCTGGAACCTTAGACCATGTTGCTGAGCATTAATAGCAAGATTTCACTGCTTGTGGTTTGAATGGAGGGTCTAATTTTCAGACAGTGGGAAGAAAGGCATTCAGAAGTGACTGCTCCATGAAGACCTCAAACCCTAAGTTAGAGGGGTCACATCACTTTGCAAAACTTGAGCTACGTAGGGTGACAAAAACGAACTGGGGATTCCATTTTGAAGGTTGATTATTTGAATGCGAGTGCACACCATCTGCCTAAATCTCAGTTAATGTAAAATATTCCGGATGTATCCAGTGTTATTTAAGGTTCATGCAAATGAATGCTTCCCTGCTTTTGTTTTACACTCCTGGAAATTGCCAAGATTTCCAGATGTTATTTATTTCCCCATTACACAGCCTGTCAATCAAGGCCATCATAGTTATAACCTCTGCATTGAAGCATGTTTCACTTCTGACACATAGGTCATTTGAAATCATTAGTGCCGGTTAATTCCTGCAATGATCTGGTTTGCATGTCATGGCCACTTCACATCAAATGCTGTCATGAAATATGTATGAAAGGGCTGCAGATGTCCAGACCTTGGGGTTTGACAAGAAGTATAAGAGGATACTGACTGCATCTGATTTCTAATCCTGTCCAGCCCTATGCAACATGATCGCTGTTTCATTCAGCTGCCTTTTGCTGGGGAAGCAACAACTGCAATAAATAATGTCCCTCTTCTCAGCTGTTCTGCTGGGAACTAATGTGGACAATCTTGGAATTCTCAAGCACAAGTTGGCCATCGCTCACTGTTGGCCTTAAATGAAAAAAACAATGTGGATCCCTTCGAGGAGACTGAGCTGGTACCAGAGCACTGGGCTGGTACTTGAGCACTAATAATCAATGATACTATCAAGAAAATTGATTGGAGTTTCTGATCCACAATGCATTAAGTAGGGAATGTTGAGAATAGAATGGCAACCTTGATTTAGGTTGATGTTTGCAAAGTTTTACCTAAGTAGGTGACTGGATTTTCAATCACACTGACAATAGTGAAGTCACCATGATCCCACCAGACCAAAGGACTGCTCTCTCATTAGAGAGAGATGACTCATGGTGGTTATCCTGAGGTCACCATACCTCAGGCAAGGAGAGTCCTTCATGGGAACCACAACTAGTATGGGAATTGAACCCACACTGTTGGTACACATCCATATCAAACACTCGCTGTCCAGGCAACTGAGCTATCTGCAATACCCAACTCAGGTATGTGGCTACATGAAGATAAATTGGTTATATCCATTTTTAATAAAAAATTTAAAATAGATAGATCTCCCACATTTATTACCTTGAAGGGAAATACTGCAATGGAGGTTAGAATAGTTATGTTGTAAACAATTATAACAACTTCCAATAATTCTTTAGATTTTAATATTTGCTACAAGGAGAAATAATAAACCTTTCATTTTCAGTTCTTTGCCCGAATTCAGGTCTGACCTATGGCTAGGCCAGGGAGGCAGGTTACAGATCCATCCTAGCCAGGAGTGGAATCGATCCTTGTACCATTGGCACTAACTTGATTCACACAGACTGCTCAATCAACCTAACAAGCCAGAATGACTCCAGCAGAACTGGAGTAGGTTCATAGAGTCATACAGCAGTGAAGCAGACCCTTCGGTCCAACCAGTCCATGCCAAAGATAATCCCAAACTAAGCTAGTCCCACCTGCATGTTCCTGGCTATACCTTCCAAACCTTTCCTATTCTTGTACTTAACTAAGTGTTGTTTAAAAGGTGTATCTGTGCCTGCATCCACCACTTCCTCAGGAAGTTCATGTCACACATAAACACCCCCAGTGCAAAGCATTTACCCTTCATGTCTTTTTAAAATTCTCTCTCCTCTCACCTTAAAAATTAACCCTCTAGTCTTGAATTCCTGTACCCTGGGGGGAAAAACACCTACCATCAACTTTGTCTATACCCATCATGATTTTATAAACCTGTATAAGATCATCTCTGAACCTCCTATGCTCCAGTGAAAAACGTCACAGCCTTCCTTTATAACTCAAACCTTTCACACCTAGCAACACCCTGGTAAATTTCTTCTGAACCCTTTTCAGCTTAATAACATCCTTCCTATAACAGGGAGACCAGAACTGGACACAGTTTTCCAGAAGAGGCCTCACCAATGTTCTGTGCACCCTCAATTTGACTTCCCAATTCCTATACTCAAAGAACTGAGCAATGGACTTGAAACATTAACTACTTTTCTCTCACCACAGATATTGCCAGAGCAGTTAAGTTTTTCCCGAATCCTCCATATCTGTTATACATTTACGTGCATGTTGCAACTTACGATTTTGGATAATCGTGTTAAAGGCTTCAATTTCATTCCGCACATGGCTGGCCAATGGTTGGCACAGTGGCTCAGTGGTTAGCACTGCTACCTCATAGCGCCAGGGACCTGAGTTTGATTCCAGCCTCGGAGTTTGCACATTCTCCCCATGTCTGCATGGGTTTTCTCTGGGTGCTCCAGTTTTCTCCCAGAGTCACAAAGATGTGCAGGTGAGGTGGATTGACCATGCTAAATTGACCAGCGTTGTGTAGCTTAGCTGTGCAAAATGCAGTAATAGGGTAGAGGGATGAGTCTGGGTGGGATGCTCTTTTGAGATTTGGTGTGGATTTGTTGGGCCCAATGGCCTGTTTCCACAATGTAAGGATTCTAACTTCACCAATTCTGATCATCTTCCATTAGTGCATGTTAGAAATATTTACAGGTTGTTATGCAACCAGTTCAGCTGCTTTCCTTGGTCATTAAATCTTGGGTTGGAACTTAAACCCAGAGCTTTTCTGACTCAGAAACAGGATTATTATCCACTGTGCCGGAAGACCACCCAGAAATAATTAAGGGGAGAGAAACATTTATAATATAAACATATTTAAGCATACTCATCATTATTTATTGTAAGTTAATTAAAATATTTTTCATAAACTTCCTCATAAACTAAGAATCACCTTGGCTAATCTTATTGTTCATCGGGAGGCCAAACGTAAACTAAGGGAATGGTTCACCAAGCAACTCAGCCGGGCCCGCAGGCGCCAACCGGACTTCCCAGTCACCACCACCTGTTTCAATGCTCCTTCTCACTCCTTTTCCAACATGACCATCCTTGGCCTCCTCCATTGCCTCAACGAATCAAACCTCAAATTGGAGGAACACCTTCTCATCTTCCACCTGGGCAGCCTACAGCCCAGAGCACTCAACATTGAGTTCTCCAAATTCAAGTAACCTCCTTTCCCATCCCCCGACTCCCTTCCCAGCCCCGCCCCCTCCCTTCCACTCTCCCCATTGACCAATCAGGTTGTACCCTCTACCTGCCTTCACCTGTCCCCACTTCACTACCCTGCCCCCGCCACCCCCTTTACCTGCAGCTCCCCCTACACCCACCCTAGTCCTGTAACATCCATTTCCCCACCTCCTGATGCTGCCTGGCTTGCTGTGTTCTTCCAGCCTCCGTCTTGTCTACCTTAGACTCGAATATCTGCATTTTGTTTGTCTCTAGCATTTTATCAGCGGCAAATTTGGGCATGTTACATTTGATTCCCATTACCAAACTATTGAGGCACTTTGTGAGCAACTAGATTTGAGTATTGATTGTTGTAGTACCCCACTAGCCACAAGCTTCCACCCAATAAACAATTTATTCCTCTTGTCTGTTTTCTGTCTGTGAGCTCATCATTAATGCATACCAGTATTCTATCTCATATCTCACGTGCTTTAATGTTTCTAACCATCTCTCTGGGAGATTTTACCAGAAGGCTTCTAAAAATCTCAGTATACCATGTTTATTGACTCTCATTTATCAACTTTGTCAGCAATTCTTTTTTGGCTAAATCTGAGTTATGTCAAGATATTTGGAGGGATTTCTTTGTCTCTTTGGCTTTGTCACTGTACCTTATCAAACACATCTGATGAAGGGCTTATGCCCGAAACATCGATTCTCCTGCTCCTCGGATGCTGCATGACCTGCTGTGCTCTTCCAGTACCACACTCTCGACTCTGATCACCAGCATCTGCAGTCCTCACTTAAACCTTGTTAACTATCCCTGCCCCCTCCCACGTGTCTAATTCCAGACTTTTCTTAGCATGTGCTATTCCTGTAACACTCTACCATTCACATATTCCAAATTCACTGGCATTCCTTATGGTCACACTGGCCTAATAAAGACCATGGTGCAGCCAGACAAAACCTGTCAGTCTGGAGTTCCCCTGTCTCCTGAGATTTATCCTGGACGTAGAGTCAGACAGCACGGAAACAGACTCTTTGGTCCAGCCAGTCCATGCTGAACATTATCCCAAACTAAACTAGTCCCAGCTGCCCACATGGCAGACAAGGGGGAGATCGATGCCCCGCTTTGTGGGTGAGGACTTGGGCATCCCGTGGATAGAGTAGGGCAGGAGCAGGACCTCCTCTTTCCTAGGACCTGCAGTAGATGCCACGCCATCACACTGTGCCCAGCTTGGTCAAGGCTTCCATCCAGATTAAAGCAGACTCAGTCACCTGGAGGAATACCAGGAAATATAGGAATAGGGTTCATGACTTCTCCACTCAGTCAGCAAACGTGCTACCATCATCTCCCTGAGACCTCCCTCTGTCTCTGCTACTGTACCCATCTCCCATTAAGGCTCATCTTCTTCCCCTCTCACTATTGCCTGCACCATCTTCCCTCATTGTCACCCATCCTAACTCCCTGGCACCACGAATCAATCATTTATGCCCTCTGTGCTGCCCATTCTGCCACCTCCTCAGCTACACCAAGAATAACAGCCGTGCCACATACTTTTATCTCCATTAATATCTGCCTCTCTGTCATTCCAGGAATGGAATAGGGCAGAAAGAGTCAAAACTAGTTATGAGCTGCCTGACATTCAGCTCCTCACCCCTTAGCTGGAGAGGATGCCACGAGACTGACTGACTGTGTGCAAATCCCAGGCCCGCTATTAGATGCTGCCTTTGACCTCTTTGATGAAGTGACCAGGAAGGTTGACAAGGGCAGGGTAGTAGATATAGTCCATATGGATTGCAATAAGGCCTTTGATAAGGTTCCACATGATAGGCTGCTCTGGAAGGTTAGATCACATGGAATTCAGTGGGAGCAGACAAATTGGATACACAATTGGCTTGATGGTAGGAAGCAGCGGGTAATCGTGGAAGGATGCTTGTTGGACTGAAGGCCTGTGAATAGTGGAGTGCCTCAGAGGTCGGTGCTGGGCACTTTGCTGTTTGTTATCGATATCAATGATTTGGATAAGAATACACAAGGCATGATTAGTAAGTTTGCAGATGACACTAAAACAGGCAATATCATGGATAGTGAGGAAGGTAATCAGCAATCACAGCAGGACCTTGACCAGCTGGGGAAGTGGGCCGAGAAATGGCAAATGGAGTTTAATGTAGATAAGTGTGAGGACTTTCATTTTGTAAAGTCAAATCAAAGTAGGAGTTTCATGGTGAATGGTTGGGCGTTAAGGAGTGTAGTGGAACAGAGGGACCTTGGAGTTCAGGTACACCGTTCTCTAAAAGTGGAGTCCCAGGCAGACAGGGCAGTGAAGAAGGCTTTTGGTACACTCGTCTTCATCAGTCAGAGCATTGAGTATAGAAGCTGGGAAGTTATGTTGCAGTTGTACAGGATGTTGGTGAGGCTGCACTTGAAGTATTGCTCATTTTGCTATAGAAAGGAAGTTATTAAATTGGAAAGAGTGCAGAAGAAATTTGCAAGGATGTTGCCACGATTCAATGGTCTAACTTATAGGGAGAGGTTTAGAGTTAGGAGACTGACGGGGGGGAAGGTCTTCTAGAAATGTAGAAGATCATGAGAGGCATGGACAGGGTGAATGCACTCAGTATTTTCCCTAGGATTGGGGAATTGAGGACTAGAGGGAATCAGTTTAAGGTTACAGGGGAAAGGATATAAGGGAACCTGAGGGGCAACTTTTTTACACAGAGGATGTTACGCATATGGAATGAGCTCCCAGCGGACATGGTTGAGGTGGGTACAGTAACAACATTAAAAGGTGTTTGGACAAATACATGGATAGGAAAGGTTTAGAAGGATATGGGCCAAGTGCAGGGAAATGGGGTTAGTGTGGATGGACATTTTGATTAGCATGGAGCAGAGGGCCTGTTTCCATGCCGTAGGATTCTATGGCCTACAGTGCCAAGGCACCTTGTGGACAGGCTATCCTTCCTGACATGACTGAGACCTGCTGACAACCATGAGAAACTTCCTGGCTTTGTGTCGGTTCTAATCATAGAATCCCTATGGTGTGGAAGCAGGTCATTCAGCCCATCGTGTCCACCCAACCCTCTGAACAGCAGCCCACCCAGACCCACCCTATTATCCTTTCCTGATAAACCCCTGACTAACCCACCTAGCCTGCACATCCCTGGACACTATGTACATTTTCCCATGGCCAATCCACCTAGCCTGCATATCCATGGACACTATATGCATTTTCCCATGGCCAACCCACCTAGCTTGCACATCCCTGGACACTATGTACATTTTCCCATGGCCAACCCCACTAGCCTGCACATCTTTGGACTGTGGGAGGAAACCAGAGCACCCAGAGGAATCCCATGCAGACACAAAGAGAATGTGCAAACAGACAGTTGCCTGAGGGTGGAATTGAACGCAGGTCCCGGGCACTATGAGGCAGCAGTGCTAACCACTGAGCCAGCGTGCTGCCCGAATTGGTAAAACAAGACAGCAATGTTCTGATTCTGGTATCTCTGGCTGATGGGCGAAAGGACAGACAATGAAAAGCAGGGATGCAGTGTGTGCTGACATAGACTCGAATCAAGAGAGCACAGTAGAGCAGGAAGCTGGAAATGTAGCCTGGTGCAGGCCCTGACCACACAGTGTCCTGCTCCAGTGTGACAGGGAGAGTCACTGAGGCAACGGAGACACTGTGATGTGATGCTGACTGTGGTAGGAGTCACGGTGGGGGTCACTGTGATGGTCACAGTTTGGATCACAGTGGGGTCATGGTGGGGATTGTGGTAGGGATTGCGGTGGGGTTCGCGATGGGGTTTGTAGTGGGCATCACGTTGGGAATCGTGGTGCGGATCGCAGTGGGGATTGTGGTGGGGTTTGAGGTGGGGATTGTGGTGCGGGTCACGGTGGGGATTGTGGTGGGGGTT
>NC_057744.1:32102766-32187919 GCF_004010195.1 Chiloscyllium plagiosum | reverse complement strand
GTGGGGGTCGCAGTAGGGATTGTGGTGGGGGTCGCAGTGGGGAGCACGGTGGGGGTCACGGTGGGGATCATGGTGAGTATCGCGGTGGGGATCCTGTTGGGGGTTGTGGTGTTTCTGTCATTCCAATGGCTGTGATTTCACAATCCAATATCGTTAAACTGACTCCATCATTCCAACCTGAGTCCATGGGGACTGATAAACTGGCCATTTGCTGCACGGTTTGTTGAATTGATACTGTCAGTATTTACAGGCTGAGCTATTAACTATTCTTCACAGTATTTGAGAAGTGGGGATTGTGTCACGTGTTCAGGGACATTGTAAATAGGAGTCCCCTTCATTCTGCAGACTGCCAGTATTAGACATTATTGCAATCCAATGTGATATTTGATATCTTCCATTTCCATTGCTATCCCAGATTCTCTCAATCTCAGGCACAAGGTGATGAACAGATTCTATTTCCAATCTTTGGATGTGCAAAGACAGAACTCTGCTGTGTTGATTTTAAAACACATTCTGATTTTTTGCAGGTTTGCTGCCTGCGTTTCTCCCTCTCCTGAAAGCAAACCCTCTGCCAGGATTTTTCCCTGAATGTTTTGGCCTTCGTGGGTCAGCCCACATGCTGAGAAATGGTGAACTATTCGACCATAGGCAGCATCACGTGAGTCTCATCAGATCATCGTCTGGCTTCCATTGGTGGGGTTTCCCAGCCTGGGGTCACAGGCCGAGAGAGAATTCCTTGGCTGCCCTCACCTCAGGACTCTTGGGCTAGGAAGATAAACAACTCCATTCCTTGGGACAGTGGGGAATCCCCTTCTCTTGGGATGCCCTAATTTCTATGTCCCACTCTGGAGGTTTCTGTTGTCAGGCCAGGAATCTCCTTTTCTGTGACTCTCTCCCCCGGAGCCCTCCCTCGGAACTGAACAATGTTCTTCTCTCTCTGAGTCCCATCTGCACAAATCAGAGGAAACCTCCATCCTTTGGAAACCTCACTCCTCCCCTCATGCTGATGAGGCAATATGTCCTTTGGGTTGATGAGAGACCCTCCTTCCCTCAGGACCCTCTCCCATGAGCTGGTGTAATCTTCTCCTTGAGGTCACTCTGTTTCCAGACTGTGAGGACACCCTGATTCCAAGCTTAGTTGAGATAATCAAATCGAGATGCAAAGTTTCAGTGGGTAGCTATCACTCAGTACCATCAGCCGGGCTACTTAATGTCAATGGAGATTTACTGAAACAGAGCGGTGTTTTCTTGTTAAGACTTGACAAGGGAGATTGTGGTGTAAAGCTACAATCAGTGAATGAGTAATCCTGTGCTAATGCTCTGGGGAAATGTTAGAGTGTACATTTAGTCAGTAAATGTGGAATATGAAGCAAGTCTCGCTAATTGTGACTGTGAGTTTTCATGAACTGTTGTAGAAATCATAGTTCACTCTCGCCCTATTGAGGAAGGAAATCTGCTGTCCTTACCTGGTCCGGCTTATACATCAGTCCAGACACACAGTAATGTGGTTGATTCTTAACCACTCTCTTAGAGGGCCTCATAAGCTTTTCAGTTCAAGGGCAATTAAGGATGAGTACCAAATGCGGGTCTTGTCAGAGACACCTACGTCCCATGAAAGAATTTAAAAGAATTTAAGTATTCAGACTTTATTGACTAATTTCTCCTGCCTATTTTTGTTCTGGTCCTTCTGGGCTGAGAGAGACAGGACCCATTGCCCAATCCTCACTGGGCTACACTGCATACAGCTCCTCAACAATTCAGGTGGGACGTTCTGATCCCGGTGCTGGGATCCCTCTGGGAAATCTGCCCTCCCTTCTCCACACCTACCATGACCCCTTCCGTCCAAATCCTCTGTTCCCTGACTCCGCGGATCCCTTTCTTCCTTCCTGATCTTTGGAAGTTGCACCATCAGCTGTCAAAGTCCTCGGGTCCCATCTCCAACCTACCCCAAATTCTGCTTCTCCACTTCTTTCCCTTTCTTTAAGAGCGTTGACATGAGCTGGTGTGCTCAGGCAATCACAGACCCTAAATTGGGCACTCTAAATTAGCCTGCAGCTGGGGAAATCAGGCCTGACAGATAATTGACAAAACCGAATCAAACAGCAGCCAGCAGCTATTGGCTACAGCGAACAGTTCAAAGCGAACCAGTCACAACCAGCCCAAGGGTTGTGTATTGGAGAAGTATCAATCAGACTTTCTCGTACCTTGACTCCCTGAGTATGTGCACATCACACCTCCCAGCATGGCAACAGTGAAGGGTATTGGTGCAACCTCATTGGATGATTTGAACCCAGTTCATGACCCCATTGGTCAAAAGTCACAGAACCTTCAGGAAGGTCCAGGGCGATGGGATAAGAAAGCACACCTGAAAGCCAACCCTCAGGGAAGACTCATCATGATGACTCGACCTGGCACAGCAGTGGAGCTCCAACCACCTGGAAAAAGCGAGAAAGAGAGAGAGAGAGAAAGAGAGAGAGAGAGAGAGAGAGAGATGGGGAGAGAGATGGAAGATCCACCCTGACCTACAAGACCAATCTCATGGAAGAGAGTCAGCCCTGTGTCAGAGACAAAGGAGATTGCAATGGCCCAGCTGAAACATGTGGATCATTGCAGGTAACATCCTTTCTCAGATGGATCGAGCTCAATACAGAGTAAATATCATGGAAATTTGGGAAATGCTCACAGAGTGTTTTAATAAGGAATATTTTGTAAACAAAATCGAGTGAAACTGCAAACTGAATTCTGTGTCCCTTTGTCCACCTCACCAACAAGAACGATCAGGTAAAATGTTTTTAATAGACAGACTGACCAAAGTGTCCAAAGCACAACCACCATTGGATCGTTGGAGGGCAGATGCAGCAATTAGTAATGTTTCCAGTGTAAACATTGAGGACTGAGCTAGACATCAGCAAGGACTCCTGTGTTCACAGGAACTCTCAACTGTCCTTGAAGACAGAAATACAGCCAGCCTCACCACTCTTCTGGTCTCAGTATTATGCCACTTCCTAATGGCTGAGACTCAAGTGACCACTCTTTGTACAGAGCAATCCTATAAAAAGTAGCCAATGCCAAGGATTATTTGATGTAGGAGGCAATATTAGCCAGGAATCTCAGAGAACTCTAACCTTCTCTGAATTGTGCTGTCAGTGTTTTATTTTTAACTATCACAGACAGAAACCCTCAGTTTATCCTATAGTGCATAAGACAGAATTCCAACATCACCATATTCCCTCATTGATATAATGTGCTAAAATCCTCAGTCAGGGTTGAAGACTTGACTTGTGCCAAGTCGACTCTCATGAGCATACCTTCATCTAAAAGTTCTAAATGTTGTTTCATTTTTTTCTTTGTCACTCGTTTTTCACTTCCTGATAAAAGGTAAAAAAAACAACTGCACATGAAATTGTCGATTCTCTGTGACAATGAATGAATTTCACTCTTGCAGTGTCGTCTCTTTTCCTGATAGTTTTGCAAACTTTATTTGTTTTCAGTTAGGCCCTGTCTGACTTCCTGCCCCTGAGATGGAATTTCTGTTTCTCTCCATTTTGAAAACAATAGCAGAAGTTATCTTTCTCATGTGATCTTACCTCCAAATAACGAAAGGAAGTTGCTGAGCAATTGAAACCAGGTTCTAGTTTAATGTTGAGCATTAGGACATCTGGTTTCCAGACTGGAGCTGATGGCTTAGAGGACTTGAACTGATGTTTTCAGCTGATGAAGAATGAACCAGGAGATGAAGAAGAGATATCCTGTGTTCCATGTTTATCATTCCAGATGTCACTTTTGGCAACAATAGATTCCTAAATGAAAGTCCTGCTTGATTAAGAGAATTAAAATAAATTCTTTAAAGCCTATTTATGGTACTGGTGATCTCATGGGATATTTTGGATCTTTGTGACATGTTGTTGTCAATTATTGAATCCTAATGTAATCTTGAGGAAGGAAGAACTCTTTATATGAAGCAGGCAATCTTTTACCCCATCTATTATCCTACCGGATCAGACATCTCTCTATTAGAGAGAGAGTTTAACCGACTGTCACCATGCCTCAGGCAAGGGTAGAGTTTGAGAGGGAGAGTCCTTTGTGGTAATCTCAGCTGGTGCAGGAATTGAACCCACGCTGTTGCTGTCTTTTGCCCCATCTATTGTCTGTGACAGGAATGCACCGTGGTCTTTTTTAAAATCCTTTCACTGGAGCCAAATGTCACTGGCTAGGCTGTATTCATTTATGCATCCCTAATTACCCTTGAGAAGGTAGTTATGATAATTGCATAGTGTCAAGCCAGGGTGGTGTGTTGGATGGAGAAATCTTTGCTGCTGTTGTATGGCAGTGGTCACAGGTTTGGAAAGGTGACCCTGACAGAGCCTTCCTGCTCTTCTCACCTCATCACTGACATGACCAAAACATAACAATGTTATCGGAACACTGTATCCCAGAGCACCACCCCCAGGTCACACACTGTTCTCAGCTAGGCATGTAATGAGCTCCTTCAGCATCACTGGTTCAGAATCCTGGAAATGTCGGCTTCACACTTTTGTAAAATCATCAAAAGGGATTCCGATGTTTCAGAACCTTCTCAAAGTATCTGGGGATGGGCAAAAACGCCACCTCGCATTTGTTTCTAACTTGTTCTGGAACAAGACTGGGCCAGGTTACCCTTGGAAAGAAGACTATAGATCATCCCCTTGAAACAGTGGACACGGTGAAGATGAATTTGGATCCAGCAATGGTGGAGGATTAGCAACAAATGTCTCAGTGAGGATGCAGCCAGATTTGGAGAGGCTCTGCTCTTGTTCCTCTGGTGAATGTGGAAGATTGGGAGATGCTGTCAAGAATCATTGGCAAGTTGTAGTTCACCGTGTGACAATTACAGTCTGTAGCCACCGTGCGCTCACGGTGAAGGGAGCGAATGACTAAGCTGTTGAATGGCATGCCAATTAAGAGGGTTAATTTGTCTCAGAGGATAGCAAGCTTCATGAGTATTACAACTGTGCCATTCAAACAAATGGAGATTATTCCATCCCATTAGGGAATTGTAGACTACAGGTGGTGAAGAGGATTTGAGGAGTTAGCAGTTGTATCACGTAATTGCTCTGAAGGGGTTAAAGTTCATGTTACATTAACTCCAGCTATTCTACTGAAGTCACATACAGTCTGTTGTTAGAGACCAGGAGTTTGACTTGAGTTTTTTGAGGGAGCAGCTATATTGGGGCCAGTTCCCCAAGTCTTTAGGCCTGACCAAATGTCATGATATTTATTGCTATCATAGAATAGGTTTAGATTTAGACTTTAGGTTTTATTGTCATGTGCGGTCAAGTACAGGGTACAAGAGCACAGTGAAAAGTGTACAATGTCAGCACACATGGTGTCATCAAAGGTACAGAGTAGCTGGGCACAAAATCATAGTTACAGAAATAGAAAAATAAAGAAATAATTTAAAAAGTTCAGTAGGATAGTCTTCTTAGCAGAAAAGTAGAAAAGTAAAGAAATAAAGATAAGATACACCTTCTCATTACCTGAGGACATTGCACTTCCTGTAGATACCCTATTATGGTGCATCCTCCATCAACAGCCATGAGGATTGGCTAACTCAGTTGGCGAGCTGGCTGGTTTGTGACGTAGAACTATGCTAATCATATGGGTTCAATTCCTGCCCTGGCTGAGGTTTCCATGAAGGATTCTCCTTCTCAATCTCTTCCTGAGGTGTGGTGACTCTCAGATTAAACTGCCATCAGAGTCTCTCTCTCTAATGAGAGCCCTGTAGGACTATGGTGACTTTACCCTTTCATCAATAATCTTTAGCTAGGACAAAGAGAAAACAGGATTAGCGGCAGTGAAGCAACCTTTCCCTAGTACCACAAACCAGCAAAGGTGACAAATACCATATCAATAAAATGGTGTGGATGTGGCTTTCACTGAAAACTACCAGAAGATCCAGGAATAAAAGGAAAAATTTCAGGCAAGCCATTTTATAATTTTAAGTGCATCACTGCTTTAAAAAGGCCAATGGTCAGTCAGACATGAAACACTCCAGGAGGTAAAAGGGAATACCTTTATTAAAACAAAACAATACAAGGACTTGAAAGGGAATATAAAGGAGAATTCTCACCTCTCATAACAAGTATCCCTACTACTAACATTATATCACAAGGTGCAACAGACTAGTGAACAGGGAAGAAAGGGAACTTATACTTGGGAGTGCCTCAGAGTTCATTTAGCTGGATAAGAGCAATTTTTTTAAAAGTCCAGTGAAAGAGTCCAACAGAAAATGAAAAGTGAGAAGAGGTGAAAGATTTAAAAGAACTGGGATTCAATAATTAAGCTTCCATTTTGGCAGAGAAAAAAATATAAAGGCCTCAGCTCAAGAATTCAATTTGTAAATTTTATGAGAAGGAAGTGCTTGGTGTTTTCGAACATAGGAGGCAGGGAAAATATCTGTTTTACCCAGGACAAAGCGAAAAACCTCCACCTTGGCTACAGAAGGTAGGGAAACCATCATTTCATAACCATTAGAAAAGAGCAAGAAAATGCAGAAAAACAAGGGATAACCCAGCAAGCAGCAAAGAGACACAGTATTAAACAGAAAAAGATTTTTAAAAAGCTCGAAAGCAGTAAATTAATACGGAACAGAAGTAATACACTATAGTCATTAAATTTATAACTGCTTTTGTAAAAGCAATACAAAACTTGAGGGACAGCAGTTTACAGGCAATACTGTATCACAGACTTAAAACAGCTTTACAGTAATAAAATTGATCAGCATATTGAGGGGGATTGAAAAGAGGTTTAAAACTTCCTGGCAGATTCAAGGTCACAGATGGATCATGCAGAACACAGATTGGGATTTGTGGATGCCACAGTTGTTAAGATATAGCATTGCCACAAAATTAAACATTAAAGTGCAGAAGTAACACACAATTACGGAGAAAATTTTACAGCAACCTCGTTTGGAAAATTTAACTGAGGCACGTATGGGAGAAATTGATCCCAATGATTGTGGATTCACAGAATTTTTTTTATGTCAATGGAAATCTCGTTGACTTTAACCATGATACCAAGACTGAGGTCACTATCCCATCATCCCAACTGACAGGTGAGATTATGTAGAGAGCATAGGTATGCTCCACGTTACACTGCAACTTCAGAGAATTGAAACTATTTACATAGTTTTCAATCTACACTTTTCAGTTTTGAGCTAGTATGTATGTTTGGACGTCGGCTTCAGAAAAAGTCAGGAGTCCTGTTAGTTCCAAAATGCCGACCAAACTAGAAACGAATCACGGTCACAAAGCAATGAAGGGGCAACCAGTAGCAGATTTCACTGGGCTTCCTAGACTCTTGGTGTTACCCGAAACGAGGAAAGAATCTGTTATATTACTCTCAGTGCAGAAAGAAATGTTTGAAAAGGCCATGAAGAAGCCAAGTGGGGGTTTAATCAAGTTCTATAAGAACAAAGAAGTAACCAAGAATGTGCTACCACTCCCCAGTGTCATGCTGAAATACCCAAAGAGAGCATTTCGAAATCAGGGACAATTATGACAGAATACAATGTATTCCAGCTTCTGGGCAATATCTTGGAAAGAATCCATCAGGGAAACGTGAGTATTGCCAGCTAGCACAGGGTTGATGTGATATCACTGGCAACAGCAAATGGGATTTAACAATTGGCAGAAACATCTCTGGATTGGAACGGGTTGAATCTTTTAGGGTCCCCTGTTCAGCGGCAACACCCTCATCCCTGACCATTGACTAGTGAACACCGTTGGTAAGCCTGGTCATGGGTAAATATAAGATAAAGCCTGGCATTGTGCCACACCGATGTTTGCAGTTCTGTTGACAAGCAGCACCTGGGCACAGATCTGTTGAATGCCCCTCTTGCAATAAGGTACCACAGGATAAATGGCATTGGTGGCACTTGTAATGGCTCAAGATTGAAGGAGGGAGGGAGAAAGAATCTTTTGAGGGATTGGATATCTCTCAAAAGATCCGATCCTACAAATTAGGGGCAGTATGGTGGCTCAGTGGTTAGCACTGCTGCCTCACAGTGTCAGGGACCTGGGTTCGATTCCAGCCTTGGGCAGCTGTCTGTGTGGAGTTTGCACATTCTCCCCGTGTTTGCGTGGGTTTCCTCCGGGTGCTCCGGTTTCCTCCCACAGTTCAAAGATGTGCACATTAGGTGAATTGGCCATGCTAAATTGCCCGTAGCGTTAGGTGCATTAGTCAGGGGGAATGGGTCTGGGTGGGTTACTCTTCGGAGGGTCAGTGTGGACTAGTTGGGCCGAAGGGAACTGTTTCCACACTGTAAGTAGTCTAATCTAATCTAAAATTAAATGCCCATGTGGACGATTAGAGACTTAGCAGCATGCCACTCACACTCAGCTAAAGAGTAACTAAATCAATGGCAGCAGTGGAACACAGATAATTCCTCTTGGTGATTCTTTTCAGTATCACCACGTATCTATCTTTTTAATTTTACATTCTCAGTGGCTCAGGTTATTGAACCCTCTCTTTAAATTCAAAGCTGCAGAGTATGCTGTTATGCTGAGGTACAATGCTGAACGATGACTCCCTCATTATTAGGAGACAATCTGAAATATTGTTTTTGAACAACAAAGGAATCATTTGTCTGAAGGGCTAGTTCAATAATTAACCACATCAAATATGAACGATGGGATCTGACAGTTTGCCATTGCTAATGAACTACGAAGAAAAGTGAGCTTTAAAGAGAAAGTGTCAGGTTATGAATGCGATGCTGCTTCCAGTAAACAGAAAAGCTGGCCTCAGGAGCCAATATTCCCAGGAAAATGAAGAAACATCCGTCTGTGTCTCATTTCAGAGAATGGAATTACCCTTGTGGCTTTGACCTTCTATAGGAATCTACAGGGAACTTATTGAGCGTGGAGTGTGCCCTTTGACCTGCCAGTTTTGTGGCTCCTGCAGTTGCAAGCAGTAATTCATCAATGTCAAACAGGCCTTAGGGATCATATTATTCCTTTTAGTGGTTCCTCCCTGTGTATTAATAAGAGATTAAGCTGAATACCTGGCTTCCTCGGGGCTTTTGTTTCTGAATGTGGTGCTGGGTATTATGGGGGAAATTCTCGTGAAAGATCCTTAATGGCCATGAAAGGGATTATGGGAATATTTTTGGCATGACATGTCGCAATGCGCTTGTGCCTGAGACTCGAGGGATATTTGTTGGATGACAGTCCCTTTGTACAAAGTGTGGTGGGAGACAAGTTCTTCAGTGAACAATATCGCAGCTCTTAAGTGTAAATGGCTTCTCCCTTGCCAGGGGTTTCACCTGGAATTCAGATCCTGCCAACGTTTCACACTCACCGAGTGAATCATTAGGGGATGTCATTCAGCAAAACTAAAATGAGCAGTCGTTCAGTCCCATTCCCAGTCCAGCCCTGTCCAATCTCTCACTTCAAATTTCGGCCGTTAGGGGGAGGAGTGGAGCTCATTGCTCTTTACAGAGTAAAGATTGGCATCCAAGTCTTAGCCAATGAGAATGGGAAAAGGCTGGACTTTTTTCAAGACTTGTAGCAAACATTTACTCAGCAAACAAAGTCTATTTAAACAGTCGCTATGAATTGGCATAAACAGAACCCACGACCAATGCTCCCAATAAAAACAGGGTTATTTTGTTACAGTGAAATGCAGAGATTGGAGGATAGTTACATAATGTAAATTATGTCTGTAAAATTATTCCTAGTTACATACAGCACCGTGATCTCCAGGCGTTAGTACAGAGGAGTTTGCTAGTCATCTTCGTTTCGGCCTGGATTTAATGCATGCCACGGTTTTCAGAGTGTATTCCATCTCCTCGACCAGCTGTCTATTTTCCACATCCAGATCCACTCTCGCTGTAGGCCCTGAAATGCCTGACTGTATATTCAAGGAAGATTGTGTGTTGGTCAACTGTTTGGAATAGATCAAATGTTATGTGGAAAATAAATGAGTGATCTTTCTTCAGCATTCTAGAAGGGAAGGATTTCAAGCACCTTTAATTCATCCAAGAAGATATATTCGTTTGAAAAAGAATAAACGCATTAAGGCCCCTCAGAGTCACGCCCCCTACAAACCTTGTCCTCCAGTACAGAACTGGCCAAGAATGGAATTGCCAATCAATGTGCAGCATTGCCCCTTTGATGATTGAAGTCATGCAAAGGTTATGGGTGAGTTTGATCCTCCAACTCTCCCATGCGTTAAGAACCATTTTGTTAATCTAGCAAGTAGTTAAGCAGGTCATTGCGGTTAATTGATTAAGGCTTTAGTTGATGGGGTAGATATAAAGGGGAACAGATGGGAGTGGTGTGTAGAAGGAGCTGTAAGATTGGGTAATTAATAAACTTCAAAAATAGGTGTCTTGGGTTTTATCCCATTGACGGGCTCGGGCTCGGGCTCGGGCTCGGACTCGGGCTCGGGCTCGGGCTCATCTTGATAAAAGAGGATGTTAACTTCAAGGTGAAGACGGAAGGTTGAGATACTTTGGCACACAATGGCTAAAGCCAAATGAACAGTTTTGAGGCTATATCTTCCCACAGGTGTTTTGTGAAGCTGAACCTTACAATTCAAGGAAAAAGGCAGTGAATGTGTGGATTACATCTTTAGCAAGAAAGTAGTGTGGTATGGTTTTGGTGATGCCTCTTCTTACTGAAAGATTAAGTGTAAAGTATTCTCAAAGTTAGATATTTATCAAGATGGTGGTGCACTGGTAATATCAGGCTAGTATTCTAGGGACATGGGTTCAAAATTCACCAAAGCAGATGGTAAAATTTCAATTTAAAACAAATCTGAAGTAATGATAATCATGTAAAGACAATCAATTGTCATAGAATGCATCTTCTTCCTCCAGGGAAAGAAACCTGTTAACATTGTCTGGTCTCTATATGACTCTGGACCCACAGCACCTGGGATGACTCTTAATAACCCCTTGAGCAACTTGGAATAAGCAATAAATGCTAATGACGCCCACATCCCCAGAAGCAATTCTTTTAAAATTTGGACTCTGAGGAAGGTTTGGAAATTGTATTAAAATTTCTAAGGATGATTTATTAAAAGCTGTTGAGTAAGGGTCAGACTTTGATTTAGAAAGCAGAATGGATATTCTATAGAAAAATATGAAATGAAATTTCACAGATTTGTATAAAAGTTGGAAAAATTCTAGTTGGAGATTTTAATTCAGTGTTTGCCTTTAAATTGGTGGACTGTGCACAGGTGCCAAACATGTTTAGACTCCTTATATTAACTGGAGTTTGACTATCAGAAAAAAATATGCTTTTGGAACAGATGTCATAAGCTTTATAAAAGTTCTGGGAGAATGTTCATTCCCACAGGCTTTCGGGGTTCAAATGGGGCATTCAGCAGTGACATAAAGATTGGAGGATTCAATGGTAGAGGCAATGAGAGACTGTCCAGACACAGGACAAAAACATCAATATGGAATGAGAGTCATAACTTAAAAGGAGTGACGATAGAGATGCCTCTGGCAAATAGAGCAGACAGCCAGAATTAGGGAATTAGAATAGAAGTATGAATCTCAGGAATACTGGGAATACAGTCAACAGGAATTTCAGATGTGACTCAAAGCACCATTCTGCATCAGAAATTCCCAAATGAGTAACAAGGTTTGTGAACGATGTACAATGTGAAGGTCTGGAAGGAGATGGTAGTGATACTGATCAGGCAGAAGAAATTGCATGAGTTTGAGAAGTTTTAATCCAGTAAACAAATGTTTTGGGCAACGACTCATTCCGTTCCATTGTGTTGGGCAGGGGATGTAAGTCAACAGTGTATGGAATAGATTGGTCAAAATGTTATCTAGATTCTTTCAAAAATATGGATCAAGGTCAAGTTAAGGAATATGAGAGTTCTATCCATTTCAGGTTGAGGAGGATAATCGGCTGAAACCATTACAAAAAGTGACAATTCCTGTAAAATAGATGGGATAATCAATTTCATCTGCACTGAAATAACCTCACTGTTGAGCAGGCCTTCTATTTCAAAGGCTTAAATGAAACTGGACATGGAACATGACAAAGCAATTGTTTCTGGGAGGTTGGTAGACTTACAATGATATCCGGATTGGACAAACTGTATTACATGAGCAAGATCTAACTTCTTTAGTCAAACTTTTGTGCAGCTGTTACTGATATCAGGAAATAGGAGTTTACAAAGAGAAATTAGGCCAATCATTAAGAGTTTACCCACTCATCTTTATAAATCCTACTAAAGGATGCAGGAGTAAGGGTCAATGAAAATATTAAACCTAAAGAAGATATCAATGATAAATGTGATCCATATTAGTATAGGACACAATGGCCTACATTGAGCTTCACTTTAATAATGTTATTGCAGTGCACTTATAGGAGAAGGAGAAAAATATTGTGTCTTACAATCTGTAATCATGACAACTAGATTCAGTCAGTGTACAGTAATATACAGTGAAGAGATAATTGTAATATTTTGAACAAGGTAGTGGAGAAATAGATTGGGAGGGGTCTTAGGGCACTGGTGCTATTTGTACCTGAAATTTTGGAAGAGAATTTGTCAGTGATGAACTTGGGGATATGTTTGAAAATATGAACTTCATGGCAATGAAAATTTGTGGCAGTGGAAAGTCCCTTTAGTTGTGGAGGGAGTGAGAGAAGTCACCCAGTAATAGATGAGACAGTTCCTAAAACCCTAGTGGACCATCAAAGATATAATTCAACATTTGCCCTGGTGTAGAGAGTTGATGTGAAGAATTCACTGCAAATGATGGGGATCAGGGATGGGGTGTGTCTGTGAGGGAGGATTGGTGCTTGTTACGGGGAAAGGAGAGCACATCTCAATTATTTTAAGGAGAAATCCAAAAATTTTGTCTGTAGTGAGTGATCACAGGCAGCTTGGGAATTAATTGCAGTTAACTAAAATTAGCTTCACCTTCTCTGACTGAGACATAAAAACATTAAAAAAAAAAGGAATTGACCAATCAGCCCTTCAAATCTGCTCTGTCATTCAATATGGTGATGGTTGATCATCTAACTCATTGCCCTGTTTCCACTTTCCCCCATATATTTTGTGATCCCATTAACCCTAAGAAATACAGGTCATTCTGCTATAACGCAACAGATGTGTTCCTCTGTCATTCAACGGAGTTTAATTCAGATAAATGTGAGGTTCTGTATTTTGGGAAAGCAAATCTTAGCAGGACTTATGCACTTATTGGTAAGGTTCAGGGGAGTGTTGCTGAATAGACACCTTGAGGTGCAACTTCATAGCTCCTTGAAAGTGGAGAAGCAGGTAGATAGGATAGTGAAGAAGGTGTTTCGTATGCATTTCTTTACTGGTCAGAGGACTGAGTATAGCAATTAGGAGGTCATGCTGCAGCTGTACAGGACATTGGTTGGGCCACTGTTGGAATGTTGTGTGCAGTTCTGGTCTCCTTCCTATCGGACAGATGTTGTGAAACTTGAAAGGGTTCAGAAAAGATTTACAAGGATATTGCCAGGGTTGGAGGATTTGAGCTGTAGGGAGATGCTGAACAGGCTGGGGCTGTTTTCCCTGGAGCATCGGAGGCTGAGGGTTGACCTTATAGAGGTTTATAAAATCATGAGGGGAATGGATAGGATAAATAGTATTTTCCATGGGGTGGAGGAGTCCAGAACATGAGGACATAGGTTTAGGGTGAGAGGGGAAAGATATAAAAGAGACCTAATGGGCAACTTTTTCACTCAGAGGGTGGAAAGTGTATAGAATGAGCTGCCAGAGGAAGTGGTGGCGGCTGGTACAATTGCAACATTTAAAAGGCATTTGGATGGGTATATGAATAGGGAGGATTTGGAGGGATATGGGCCAGGTGCTGGCAGGTGGGACTAGATTGGGTTGAGATATCTGGCCGGCATGGATGGGTTGGACCAAAGGGTCTGTCTCCGTGCTGTACATCTGTATGACTCTATGACTTTGAAACCTTGCGCTATAGAAAATCACGCTATGGGAAGCAGCTATAGAAAATCACATGTAAAAGATCACTAATAGAAAATCGCTATACATGTTCAGTAGAGAGTTTGCGTTATCCAAACATATCCAAAATATTAAACCTAAAGAAGAAATCACTGATAAATGTGATCTATATAAGTATAGGACACCATGGCCTACATTGAGCTTCACCGTAATAATGTTATTGCAGTGCACTTATAGGATAAGGAGAAAAATATTGTATCTTACAATTTGTAATCATGACAACGAGATTCAGTCAGTGTACAGTAATATACAGTGAAGAGATAATTGTAATATTTTGAACAAGGTGGTGGAGAAATAGATTGGGAGGGGTCTTAGGACACTGGTGCTATTTGTACCTGAAATTTGTGCCTAAACCTTGCGCCCTAGAAAATCACGCTGTGGGAAACAGCTATAGAAAATCAAGAGCAAAAGATCGCTAATAGAAAATCGCTATACAAGCTCAGTAGAGAGTTTGCATTATCCAAACAGAGTCCACAATCTATCAATCGCGTTAGAGCCAATTCATGCTGATGAAACGAGCGTTTTATCGAACTCGATCTTGGTCTGGTCTGTATGTGACTCTGAACCCACAGCACGGGGGATGAGTCTTAATGACCTGATGGGTAACTTGGAATAAGCAATAAATGCTGATGAAGCCCCACATCCCCTGAAAGAATGTTTTAAAAATTTGACTCTGAGGAAGGTTTGGAAATTCTATTAACATTTCTAAGGATGATTTATTAAGAGCTGTTGAGTAGTGGTCAGACTTTGATTGATTTAGAAAGCAGAATGGATATTCTATATGTAATGAAATTTTACAGATTTATATGTAAGATTGCAGCATTCTGCTCTGGCCTCAACCACGTTCCCCACTCTCTGGTTGAACAAAGTTAAAAATCACAAACACCAGTTTATGGGAAGTACAAGCTTTCAGAGCACTGCTCCTTCAACAAGGAGCTAGTGGGGCAGGATTATAGCGCACAGAATTTATAGTAAAAGATCAAAGTGTCATACAACTGAGGTGATGTATTGAACAAACCTAGATTGCTGTCAAGTCTTTAATCACTTAGAATGGAGGTGCAGGTTTCGATTCATTAATATGGAAATCTCATCTTTCAAGTCACAGCCCCAAGATAACCTAAGGTTTTATCAGTTTAAAAAAAAAGTGATCTCTCAGCTCTAATAATGTACTAAAGGTGTGAGATTAAAGTCTGTCTGCAACCCAACCTTGAGTTCTATTTCCAAAGTCGGAATGTATAAAATCTCACATTGACTGACTGCCTACGGTTTGTGGGCTTTTTGAACAAAATGGAATGTATCTGCAAATACAAATTCACCCCATAGACGTGTGTGTGTGTGTGGTGGGGGTGGAGGAGAAAGGGATTTACATATTAATGAATTGAAACCTGCAAGCCATTCGAAGTGATTAAAGACTTAACAGCAGTCTAGGGGTTTATTCAATACATCGCATCAGTTGTATGACACTTTGATCTTAAATTCTGAGTCCTGTGATCTTGCCCCACAAGCTACCTGATGAAGGAGCAGCGCTCTGAAAGCTAGTGCTTCCAAATAAACCTGTTGGACTATGACCTGGTGTTGTGTGATTTTTAACTTTGTCCACCCCAGTCCAACATCGGCTCCTCCACATCTCTGGGTGAAAGCATTTCTCCACACCTCAGTCCTAAATGGCCTACCCTGTATCCTTTGACTGTGATCCAAGGTTCTGGACTCTGGCACCACATCCCTCCTACATTTACCCTGTCTAATTCAGTCAGAATTTCGAGTTTGCTGCACCTAGGGAGAAGGGTGTTTATTAAGGTTGAGGATTCAGAGAAAACCCAGGAAGGCTTGTGACCTCATATAAATCGACCAGAAATAAGTTTTAATCTAGGGGCATGATTTGTTATAAAAAGGAAAGACAGAAAAAGTTGAAAGATCAGGATGAGGTTTCAGTTAGTGACAGAGGGATAGTAATTTTACAATCAAACAGGTAGGGTGCATTCCTCAGGTCATCTGACACAAATTACACATTTTTAGAATCTGAACAAGCTATAGAAAGTGATGAAACACTATGGACTTCATATACAGGATCTGATTCATGACAATATAAAGCATATGGACAAAACGATAGAGACACAGAATAACTGCTGAAAGTTAGGTCCAAAGTAGTCTCTACGTTGGAAGGGACCAGTGAATGTGACCACTATAGGAAGAGTGGGAGAAGCCACAGGAAAATGCTGACATTGGTTAAATGTTCAATGTAAAATCCGTGGATTGGCAAAATAAGGTAAAGATATGGAAGGCCACAAAGTTCAGTCCAAATTCTGTAAGTGGGCCGGGAACTGAACAATAGTCACGAAAAAGGTTGAGAATATGCCCAAGGAGTTCTTATCCGTGGAGACTGAGGTCTTGTAGTAATATTCAGAATGCAGCAAGAGAGTCGTGTTGAACACTGGGCTTCAGCTAGAGTATTGCATCCAGTTCTGGGCATCATATTTTAGGAAGGACCTGAAGGCATTTGTGCAGGAAAGGTAGATGTGAATGGTTCTAGGGATGAGGAATTTTCATTGAGGCTAATTTGGAGAAGTTTGCCTGGAGGAGCAGAGGTTGAGATGAGATCTGACTGAAGTCATGACTGGTCTGAAGAACGTAAATAGGGAGAAAATACTTCCATTCAAAAACAATTGAGAATGAAAATAAGGGGTAAGCCATTCAGGACTGAGATGTGGAAGAATTTCTTCAGAGACCTGTGAACCTGTGGAATTCTGTCTCACAGGAAGCTGTTGGGGACCAGTTCATTCAATATATTCAAGAGGGAGCTGGACATAGCCCTTGTGACTAAATGGATCAAGGGGTATGGAGAGAAAGCGGGAATGGGATACTGAGATTGCAGGATCAATCATGGTCATAATTAATGATGATGCAGGCTCCTGCTCCTATTTTCTATATTTCTAAGTTTTAATTAAAAGGCACCGATCTAAAGCAATTGGGAAAAGAGGATAGTTGGAGAAGGTTTTCATACAGTGAGTTGTTAAGATTTGGAGTGCACTGACGATGGAGGCAGGTTGAATCCAAGCATTCCATAGAACCAGAGAAATGATGCAACCAAGAAGGAGGCCATTTGCTCCATCTTGTCCATGCCAACATTCTAAAGGCAATTGGATGGCTTTTGAAAATGAACAATGAGTAAGGGAGAAGACAGAGTTGCAGGAATCGAGATGGTCATTTGGAACACCAGTGCAGATGCAGTGGGCTGAATAGCTTCCCTCAGTACGATAAGAATTCTGTGATTTGGGTGAAGGGCAGGAAAATGAATTGGAAGTGACCCTTGGCCATGGAGGGAACTGAATGACAGATGTGGCTTGAGTGGCTAAACCTTCTCCTTGTGTTTCCAGGCTCCTGTTTCGAGTTTGGTTCTGAAGAGTAAAAAAAATTGGAGCTTGGCTGCAAATGTGTTTGAATGAATTTGTCCAACAACGTGGACTTAATGTTTCCACCTCCTTCTTTGGGATGTTTTGCAGATCAATGTAACAGATGCTTCCTGTCTGTCCTTTCAATTATTGGGAATCTGTTTCTCTTTAAAGTTATTTTTAAAAAAAATTCTTTTCTTCCAGCTCACTCTTGCTGAGGGAATAGGCCCCACAGCAGTAGCAGGAACAATTGGACCATACGGCATTTTCAAATCTCAGGTTTTGGGCCTAGGTGGGCTGTTTGACCATGTCATCTGCACAGGCCAGTCCAATTCTTTTAAACAGGATACTCATACGTACTCATTTCTTAGAGAAGTCACTCAATCCTGGTTACTAAGAGGAATCCTGGCTGCTCCCTCTCAACTCATTCCAAGGCACTAAGGTCAAATTGTAATGGCCTAACTGTTCCATGAGCTGAGATCAGTTGATTCAGTGGTTAGCACAATTGCCTAAGTGTTAGGGGCCTGGGTTCAATTCTACCCTTTGATGTCTGTCTGTATGGAGTGTGCGCATTCTTCCCTTGTCTGTTTGGGTTTACTCCCTTGATCCAAAGATGTGCAGGTTAGTTGGGTTGGCCATGCTAAATTTCTCATAGCGTCCAGGGATATGCAGGCTGGGCCATGGGGAATGCAGAGTTAGGATAGGGTCTGGGTGTGATGCTCTTCAGAAGGCCAGTGCGGACCCAATGAACAATACAGCACAGGAACAGGAGCTTTCGCCCTCCAAGCCTGTGCTGACAAATTTTGCCCTTTCATAATAAAACTGTCTTCACTTTCAAGATCCGTACCCCTCTGTTTTCTTGTTATTCACGTATTTGTCCAGGTGCTTCATGATCCTGCTATTGTGTCTGCTTCCTCCACCTCCTCTGGCACTCCCCACTCTGTGTGTGAAAACCTTGCCTCGCACATCTCTTTTTAAACTTATTCCCTCACATCTTGAACCTGTGTCCTCTAGTAATTGACGCTGGGAAAAAAGCCTCATACTTTCCATTCTATCCATGCCATTCACAATCTTTTAAACTTCTATCAGGTCGTCCCTCAACCTCCTGTGTTCCGGTGCGAACAAACTCAGTCTATCCAACCTTCCTTCAGAGCTAAATTCCCCCATACCAGGCAACATCCCAGTAAACCTCTTCTGTACCCTACATCCTGGTAAACCTTTCAAACCCATGACTCTCGATGGGCCGCATGGCCAGCTTCCACACTGTAGGGATTGTACCAAATATTTTGATGCATATGAATCCTTGCACAAAGCTCAATTAAATGACCAGTTACCTTTTGTGGACAGATGCCTTCTGATCAACCACTGAGTTATAAACATAAATCATCGTACCCCATTGGGCTAAGATATTGTAAACTTATTTGTTCAAACATGCTCAATTCCAATGTAGGCATGGAGTTAATGGTTTGGGTCCAACATGACTTATCTTTGGAACTAAAGGGAGCGTGAAAATGATGGATTTTATGCTTTTGACAAAAGGTGGGAAGGGAAAGTTTGAGTAGAACAAGGTGCCCAGAACAAAAGGCAAAGAGAGTGCTACTGATAGTAGAGGAGGATATAGATGAAAAATAAGTATCAGCCATTAGTTGTGATTTGGAGATGCCGGTGTTGGACTGGGGTGTACAAAATTAAAAATCACGCAATTCCAGGTTTTGTCCAACAGATTTAATTGGAAGCACTAGTTTTCGGAGCGCTGCTCCTTCATCAGGTGGTTGTGGAGGACACAATTGTAAGGCACAGAATTTATAGCAAAAACAAAATTAAAAATCACGCAATTCCAGGTTATAGTCCAACAGATTTAATTGGAAGCACTAGTTTTCGGAGCGCTGCTCCTTCATCAGGTGGTTGTGGAGGACACAATTGTAAGGCACAGAATTTATAGCAAAAGTTTACTTTGTGATGTAACTGAAATTATACAGTGAAAATTATCTTGATTGTTTGTTAAGTCTCTCATCTGTTAGAAGGACCACGTTAGTTTCACTTCCTACATATGTAAATCGCAAAACTGTTTTAAAATGTTACATTCTCAGGTTAACTTTAACAATTGGTGTTTAGATCAGGGTGGTGCTGGAAAAGCACAGCAGGTCAGGCAGCATCCGAGGAGCAGGAAAATTGACGTTTCAGGCAAAAGCACTTCATCAGGAATATTCCTGTGCTTTTCCAGCACCACTCTGATCTAAACTCTGTCTTCCAGCATCTGCAGTGCTCAGTTTTGCGTAGTTGATTTTAACAATTGGTGTCAGCCAGATAATATGTTGAAGATGTTAGCCCCCTGTGTGCTACTGTCTATGCCTTAATGTTTAGACTGATTCTAATCTAAAAAATGAGTTAAGACAATCTTACATGGAATCATTAGTTGTTAATAGCAGAAAGTAGGTGAGAGCAAACCAATCACTAACGAGGGGAAATGAATGTAATAAAAATGGAGGAAAATGTGTATTCCTTAAATCAGGAAATGACTAAACCTGAAGTGATTCCCACTGTCACCAGGATCCAAAGGGCTTTGAAGCAATATCAATGTCGGGGAAAATTGGATTTGCTGTGGGCGTTTAACGCAACTCACCATCCCGTTATGTGAGTGTTAGGTCATAAACCACCAACACTCCATGGAATTGCAGTAAGACAACTTTACTCCGAAATGCAAACACTCATGTAGAAAGGGTCAATATCCTATTTGTCTTCTTAATTGCTAGCAGTATATACATGTTAACGTTCAATAGCTCAGGATCAAAGATGCTCAAATTCTTTTGAAGTTCAAAAGAGACCTACGGGGCAACTTTTTCACGCAGAGGGTAGTACATGTATGGAATTAGCTGTCAGAGGAAGTGGTGGAGGCTGGTACAATTGCAACATTTAAGTGGCGTTTGGATGGGTATATGAATAGGAAAGGTTTGGAAGGATATGGGCTGGGTGCTGGCAGGTGGGACTAGATTGAGTTGGTTGGCATGGATGGGTTGGACCGAAGGGTCTGTTTCCGTGCTGTACATCTCTATGACTCTATGGCCCTATGACTTCCCAGCATCTCACCATTAAATTATAGTCTGTATTTTGTTTTTTTTTCCATCAACATAGATTACCTCTCATTTCTTAGATTGGATTCTTTCTGTCAGTTCTTTTCCCCCCTCACATAGTGGCTGTACAGGACTTTAGTTAGGCCACTTTTGGAATACTGCATTCAATTCTGATCTCCCTGCTATAGGAAGGATACTGTGAAACTTGAAAGGGTTCAGAACAGATTTACAAGGATGCTGCCGGAGTAGGAAGGTTTGAGCTGTAGGGAGAGGCTGAAGAAGATGAGGATGTTTTCCTTGGTGTATCCGAGGCTGAGGGGTGACCTAATAAAGGTTTATAAAATCATGAGGGGTATGGATAGGAGAATAGCTAAAGTCCTTTTCCCAGGGTGGGGGAGTCCTAACCTAGATGACATGGGTTTAAAGTCAGAGGGGGAACATTTAAAAGGGACCTGAGCGACAACTTTTTCACACAGAGGGTGGTGCGTGTATGGAATGAGCTGCCAAAAATAACCCGAACCTAATCATGATTATTATACTCAACACTTCTGACCAAGCTGTTGGTTACTTGTTCCAGCATCTCATTTCATTATTTGACGCAGTGTCATACCTTCTCCAATAATCACTCCTTTGGGATGTGTTGCGACATTAAAGGTGTCGAACAGGGTGGGAGGATAAAGCAAGGGATTGACATTCGGTAATGATGCTTGTTTGAAGAGCTGGTGTGGGCACAATGGGCCAAATGGCCTCATTCTTCATCTTAACAATTCTGTGACTGTGCAATATGGACACAAGTAGCTGTTGTTAACAGGCATGGAGTGAGGACTGTAGGAGGGGAATAGGAACATCCGCTGGGAGGTGTAGCTGGGAGATAGCTTCCAGAACTTGGTGTCTGCTTCCAGCATTTCATGTTTTCATTCCGATCCCTCTCTGATCTGCTTCCCACATCCTCTCACTGCCTCCCTTTATTCTTCTGCACTTTCACTTCCTACTAGTTTACCAGTCAGACAGGGAACAGGACTGCTGCTTGCAATGTCACACTGGAGCAGTAAGGGGTGCCTCTCTGTGAAATGCAGTGGCATGCCTCAGGAAGAGGGTAAATGACCCGGAGCCACACACAACACATACTGTGCCAGTTGGTGCCAATGCAGTAGTTGAGCAAACCATTACTCATTATCACCAGTGTCACCATTGGTGTGATGCCACCTGATATAAGCTGATAGTGCAGGCAATCCTTATATCAGCCACAGACAGAGAGAAGAGTGGAAGATGCTGGCACAAGCTAAATGCAGGTGTCCTTGTAGGAGTTGGCACTTGTGGTGGGACCGCATTGAGGAAGTGAGTGGCAGTACAGAGAATACCGTAATGTCACAGTCACTGGTTACTGCAATCACTATTTTGGCTGTCACTAGATATAGAGTATGTGATTGCCACTGGATAAAGAGGACACTGTGTGTGACTGTCGCTGGATAAAGATAACGCTGGGTGTGACTGTCACTGGATAAAGAGGACACTGTGTGTGACTGCCACTGGATAAAGAGGATACTGGGTGTGACTGCCACTGGATAAAGAGGACACTGGATAAAGAGGACACTGTGTGTGACTGCCACTGGATAAAGAGGACACCGTATCTGACTGCCACTGGATGCACACGTGGAGAGGTGATGATAGAATTTTAAAGAGCTGGAATATTCCAGCAGAAACAAGGGTTCGGAGTGAGCACTGGTTCCTAATGGTGTGAATGTATCACATGGGATGTGTGTGATTCCCTTCTGTTTGACCGCACAGCTGGGGAAGAGGCCCCCAGCTACCAGCCCATCGCTGTGTGTTTCTCCATTGTAAACTCACATCTGTTTTTATACAAACTCATTAAACTTCAAATCACCCTCTCTAAACAGATCGCAGAGGGCCAGGGCCTAGCGAGATAATGATTATCTTAACCCTGAGGCTGATGTAAATATAACTCAGAGAAATTCAAAAGCCTGTTATTCAAAATATTGAAACTAGACAAATTGGATAATTGATCTACTTCCCAATGCTGAGACGTTTATTTAGAAAGGTTTAAACTCATTTACTTTGGCAGTGTATTATAATGATGGGTGTTGAGTGGGTGTGCTTCACTGACTTATCAGTAAACAGCAGTTTTCTGAGCAGGATGTGAACCAGGCACATCCAATCCTTCAGTGTTTCTCCACTTCTTACAACAACAGTAAGGGCTTTGTGGTAGTGTCTGTCCCTCTGAACTTCAGAAGTTCAAGTCCCCCCTACTCCAGAGCTGTGTCACTGCCGACAGTGTGATTATAAATATCTCCGTCAATAATTCTTGAACCAGAAACAGAGGGCTGAATTTCACGTTCAGCAAGATGACCACACACCCGATAAATAATCAATCACCTCCATTAATGAAACTGTAAAGTTGGGTATCCAGGGTACATGAGGCACATGTTTTTGACAGTCAGCAGAGAGAATGATGGGGAAGAGGCTCTGCCCATTTATTATTGCCTCTGTCCCATCCAAAGTTGAATTTCAAACACAATGACACCACCTAAGATAGAATAGAATCCCTACAGTGTGGAAGCAGGCCATTCAGCCTATCGAGTCCACACCAGCCCTCCAAACAGCATCCCACTCAGACCCACACCCACACCCACACCCCCTACCCTATCCCTGTAACCCTGCATTTCCCATGGCTAACCCACCTATCCCTGGACACCTTGGGCAATTTAGCATGGCCACTCCACCTAACATGCACATCTTTGGACTGTGGGAGGAAACTGGAGCACCAGGATGAAATCCACGCAGACGCAGGGAGAATGTGCAAACTGCACACAGACAGTCACCCAAGGGCAAAATCAAACCCGAAACCCTGATGCTGTGAGGCAGCAATGCTAACCACTGTGCCACCTTCACACCCGTACCCTTCAAAAAGGACATCCTTCTGGGAGCTGGGAACAGTCTTTCCCTTCAGTTTTCCTCCCACATGTACTCCTACACCCCTGTCCCCACTCACTGGGTATTTGAAGACTTCAGCCTCAAATGTTTCTCTTTCCTGCACTTCCTCAGATTGTCCCTGTCGACTCTGAGGTTGAGAGACAGCTGCATAAGTGCCTCCTCGTAAAAAGGCCCCACTAATAGAATAATTTAAACACAAGGTCTAATTAAACCAAAATAAACTTACAGTTTGAAATCATAATATTATTATGCTTGTCTATCAGAAACTGCAGTCCCTACAGTATGCACTGTTTATTTAAGGTCTCAAATATTATTGTTTATTGCGGAATAATTGAATGCAAAAGTATAGATGTTAGATTTTAGTTGCACAGGGTGTTGGTAAGATGACAACAATATCATAAAAGCAGAGAACCATGGATGCTGGAAAGCTGAAACACAAACAAAAAGTGCTGAAAACAAACGCAGCAAGTCTGGCAACATCTGCTGAAAGAGAGAAACAGAGTTAATGTTTCGAGTCCTTCATTAGAATTGCAAATAGCTGCAAAGGAATGGTATTTATGTTAAAACACGGTGTGTTAAAGTGGCAGGCAGCTGGGGGATCAGGGTCGTTTTTACAAACAGAGTGTAGGTATTCCACAAAGCTGTCGGCTAGTCTATGTTTTGTCTTCCCAGTGTAGAGGAGACATTAGGCAGCAAAGACATTAGGCTGGATTGAACAAAGTGCAGGTGAAGTGCTGCTTCACCTGGAAGCTATGTCTGAGGCCTTGGATAGTGGGGAGGGAGGAAGGAAATGGACAGGTTTTTCACCTTCTGCAATTACGTGGGACTGTGCCGAGGAGCATAGGAAGATGTTGTGAATGGAGGAGGAGTGGACCAAGAGAGAATGGTCCCAATGGAAGGCTGTCAAGAGAGGGTTGTTGGTAAGACTACATTTGGAGTACTGTGTTTAGTATTGGTTTCCTTATTTAACACCAATTGTAACTGCATTGAATGCAGTTCAGAAGGCTTGCTAGACTAATAGCTAGAGTGGGCAGACTGGTCTATAGTCCTGCTCCAAAAGTGTTTGTTTTGTGTGTGTATCCTCAGACACTGTGTGCTGCCTCTCCATGGCACTTGAGACCATGAAAGATTCCCCACTGCCTTCCCCTGCCACCATCCTGGCCATATGGGGAGTTCATTCGACTTGAGCCAGGAACAGCAACAATGACCAATGGTAACCAACAGAACTAATCTCTACTGAAACTCGAGATTAATCCCTGCTTGAGCAAATCCCACAGCCATCCCCCAGCGTTACTGACCCTCAGGACAACCACCCTGTGTTACTAACCCTCAGGACCATCCCTCAATATTACTGACCCTCTGGACTATCCCTCAGTGTTATTGACCCTCAGCATCATTTTCCAATATTGCTGACTCTCAGCACCATCCCCCAGGGTTACTGACTCTCAGGACTATCCCTCAATATTACTGACCCTCAGTACCATCCCCCAGTGTTACTGACTCTCAGGACTATCCCTCAATATTACTGACCCTCAGTACCAGCCCCCAGTGTTACTGACACACTGGCATGTCATGGTGTTAAACGTACAGCCACCCAGTACTGATAAATATTTCCCTTCCATCTCAAGGGAATGGATAATCTCAGTGTAAACTGTGAAATCTAAAACTATTAAGGTCTCGAAATGAATACAAAATGAAGGAATTAAGTAGATGTTGAAATAAAAGCTGTTTAATGTAGTGTGGCAATGAGTATTGAGCTGTGATGGAATTCAGCAACTTGAATGCAAAGACGTGAAGCAAAATTTTAGGTCATTTCTATTATTAATGAACTCAATACATTCAGCAAGTGGAAATGAGTGCTGATTATATCTCCTATATTGTCACAAACACTGCTGTTATATTACAGTGCAGACACTGAGAACGCGTTGGAGGTAGCTTTGATTCTTATATCTGTATGTACCAGATAATGGCTGAAGGGGTTTGACAAGGGGAGCCAAGGTTGAAGATAATGATTCACAATGCAGTATATTTTCAGATACAGCAGAAATTCTCAGTGATCCGCATCATCAGAAACAGAGAAAACTTCCCGTCTGATGGTGGACTGTTTATCTCGTAAATGGAAGGATGTTGACAGCATATCCCATCAAAGTGGCATTAACATTTTAGATCTGAGTTTGCTGCAGGACCCATTACTCTTCGGCAGAGTGTTGAACCAGAGCGAACAGGCAGGGATGTTTTTAATTTCAATCAAGTGTGAACGCTCAGCTCTTGGGACAGGCTGTGATAGATGCCTTGTGTAATGTTATTCTTAACAATTACATGGGATTTGAAGAAAAGATAAACCCGAGAGCTGTGATTTGTGTTTGTTATTGAAGCTGTAAATCGTTACGAGGAACAACACTGAAAGAGAATTATTTCTTTAATGTTTTATAGGTGAGAAATACAGGCAAAGCCAGAGTCTTTAACTGGCAGCCAAGAACATACTCTGCAAGAAAGGTGGTCCATTTATATGGTGCGGTGTCATCCCCATCTCACTACTAGCAGTGAAACGAGAGATTGACTGAGAGCCCTTTGAAATAGTTAAGATGTGCCTATCCTCAAATGAAACTTTCAGACAATTACACAGGACTTAGATTCATAACCTAAGGATCTGCTCGGAATGATTAGGAACAGGAATGAATCCTTGCTGTATCAGATTGCCAGATGGAAAACTAAGACAAATAAGTCCCAACTTTGCAGCCCAATGTCCTGTGAATGTTTTGGAGAAATGCATTTGATGTGGAGCTGCCGGTGTTGGACTGGGGTGGACAAGGTCAGAAGTCAGGTGACACCAGGTTTTAGGGCATGAAGAAGGGGTAGCGTTTCGAAAGCTTGTGATTTCAAATAAACCTGTTGGACTATAACCTGATGTTGTCTGACTAGAAGTGAATTTGTATATGCTTTACTGGCTGGCCTGCTGTACACAGCTCTGCTTTAAGCAGTTTCACCTCAATTTGTGACAGTCATTAAATACATCATTTGAAACATGGTGTCAGGAATTATATGGATTTTCATAACTGTATTGGAGCCAACGACTGCAAAAAAGAGGCAAGGAAGAATTAAAACTGTAGTCCTTTTACTGCTTGTGTTAGAATGACCATAAATACACTCCCTGCTGTTGTGGAAACGAAAGGAGAGAAGGCAGAATTCAATCGTTTTCACTTTCAGTGGCAAAACCATGAAATAACTGCAGAATAACAATAAAGACTAAGTAAATCAAGGGTAGGAATCCTGTTGTCAGTGCCAGAGAAAGAGAGCTAGAAATTATGTTGCAGCCTAGCTCTCATTTGGGAGCAGAGAACCCAGGAAGAGAGATTAATTTAATCTCTCTCCGATTGTTATTTATGAAGGTCAGAAGTCAAATGATACCAGGTTATAGTCCAACAGGTTAATTTGTAAATCACATGCTGTTGGAGTGTTGCCCTTTTATCAGGTGAAGTTGCCACTTCACCCGATGAAGGAGCAGTGCTCCAAAAGCTTGTGATTTCAAATAACCCATTGGATTATAACCTGGCGTTGTGTGACTTCTGACCTTGCCCACTCTAGCCCAACACCGGCATAAATGTTATTTATGAACATTATGTGTTCAGCATCAGACTCAGGGGAGTGGGAGACTATTGATCAACGTGTTGAGAGCTGAAGCCTGACAGGTTTGGCAACTCAAAGATAATTTCACCCTCGACAGGAGTGTCTTAGACATAACAGATCCTGCCCAAGATTGTGTCTATCTCCCATGCTTTTCCAGCAACACACTCTCGACGCTAATCTCCAGCAGCTGTCGTCCTCACTTTCGCCGCCCTGCCCAAGGTTATGTCAAGCAAGAGAGGAGAAACCTACTCTCAAGAAACCAACGACATGAGTCGGAACTCTGAAGTTGTCAGTCAACAGAACAGACACGACTTTGCATTTTGCTGAGAGACATTCCAGGCCAAAATAAAACAATGTATTGGAAAAGGGAAGGAATAGATCCAGAAGAATTAGCAGAAAGTTCAAGTCCAAACAGTAGGATGCAAATATTGTACAGAAGAAAAGAGCAGATGTCCATCATGGGGAAACTATTGTTCCAACTGAAACAAGCTGGAAACTCTTTACATACAATCATTGAGCTATAAAGAAGCAAAGTAATCCTACAACTGATGGAGATATGCCAGTCAATGATTCTGATAAATTTACTTTGTAATATTCAACATTGGGACTGTTAGAACAATGACCAGGAAGGGACAATGTCAAGTAAACGTGAATTGTCAGGTTGAGCTTCACAGACTCCTATGAAATGCCTGAAGGCGATGAGCCAGGAGTGCAGTCCTTGAAGGTCAGCTTGAGGCTGAACGCTTGAACAATATTCATCCCAACAGACAAACTAAGAAAAGAGACCAATGCAATGGGAAGAATGAAGATTTGGAGTCCCAGACAGTAGACATTAAGGAAAATCCACTTATTGCAACTGAAGCAGCCTAGATCTTGGCTGGAAATCCTACACATGTCAAAAGAAATTTGCAACATCTCACAGGGCACTAAGCCATTGATTACAAAGATATTTTTACAGATATCAGATGTCTTCTTTGTGAATATGATCTTAAGTAGATGAGAGTATGAGACCAACACAACGTGTACTATGGAAAATTCCAGCTGACTTCAAGGTCAAACTAAAAGACAAGAAAGAGGAGATGAAAAGAAAGGAGTAATCAAGAAAGTGGCTTGCCCTTCAGGCTGAATTTGTAGCATGGTAGCAGTGGAAAGTCTAGAAAACTGTGAGTTTGTATAGACCTATAACATCATAATTAAACTTTGAAGACATCTTACTACCTCTACTATAGCATGCAATCAATGATCTTCCCAGAGTGGAACTGTACCCAGATGATTGTGGAGACACAATGAAAGATGGAATCTAATGTGACTGCTAGAGAGAGCTTAGTAGTTGAACATGAAGCTGAACAAGTAAATGATATCATTAAGATACCTGAAGTCATTTACATTTTTCATGCACTGATAGCAAAAGGACTTCTTAGAGGAGGTGATGACCTAGTAGCATTGTTGCTGGACCAGTAATCCAGAGATCAAGTAACGTACTGGGAATCTGAGTTCAAATCTCACCATGGCAGATAATGGAATTTGAGTTGAATACAAACCTGGAATTAGAAGCCCAAAGCATGTTACCTTGTCTGCAGAGCTATCATATGGGTATGACATTCAAGCAAGGGAATCAGATGTATATATGCTGTTGAGAGTAGTACTCTCTGTGAAGAAAGCTGAAAATAGGATGTGAAATCTAGAAACAGCAGGTTGATAGTCATCGAACTAATAGACACATTAAATCCAAAAGGCAAATGTTTTGTTCAAAACAAACAAACAAACTATAAAACAGGATGTGACTTTCGAGGTGCTGCCAGAGGTAGTATTAAAAGGATGGGATGAAAAGGATATGATTTGAATGGCTCTTAACAAGCACCTGGTAACAAAGGAGAGCTTTTAGCCAAATGGCATTGCATTTACTGACCGCTCCCCCCCCCCGCAACTATCAACATCCTGGGGCTGACCACTGACCAGAAACTGAACGAGACTAGCCATCTAAATACTGTGGCGACAAGAGCATATCAGTGACTGGGAAATCTGCAGTGGGTAACTCACCACCTGATTCCCCATTAAACCTGTCCACCAGCTACAAGGGACAAGTCAGGAATGTATGGAAATCCTCTCCTCTTGCCTGGATGTGTGTTGCTCCAACAACACTAGAAGCTTGACCATCATCCAGAATAAAGCTGCCTGCTTGATTGGTGCCCAAACTAAAACCTTCAACATTCACTCCCTCCACCAACAAAGCACAGTAGCAGCAGCAAGATGCCCTGCAGAACTTCATCAAAGATCGTTTGACAGCACCTTCCAATCCCACGACCACTTCCATCTCGAAGGACAAGGGCACCAGATACATGGGAACACCACCACTAGCAAGTTCCTCTCTAAGCCATTCAGAATCATGACTTGAAAATATATCACGTTCATTCAGTGTCACTGGGTCAAAGTTCTGGAACCTTCCCTAACAGCACTGTAGGCATACCTACACCATATGGACAGCAGCGGTTCAAGAAGTCAGTTCACCACCACCTTCTCAAGGGGCAATTAGAAATGGGGCATTAAATGTTGGCACAGCCAGTGGGAACTATATCCTGTGAACGAATAAAAAGGAATGGTCATACAGAATCAGTTCACTGATAAGGCTCTGAACTATGTGCAGCTGTGTTATGGATTAATCACTGAGCATTCTGCAATAATCTACAATGTTGAATAATGCTTCCCATTTGGGGCTATGTTTACTCAGAAATATGTATTTAATGTTGTAATTCGACAAGAAAGGATCAGTCAGAGGAATTTCTTCAAAGGAACACATTAGGAACGGAATCTTTCCAGCAAACAGCTGCTGTAGCGGCTGCGGAAATGGTGCAGGTTTACCTCCCTTTTCAAACGATCCCGTCCCAATCTCTGAAACTGCCATTGTCTCAGAGTTTGTCCATTTGTAACTTGCCTCCATTCAGTGAATTCCAGCCCTTTTATGTTTTCTTTTGACATAATTTTCATAATCTTCTGTAGCTTTTCAGTCTGTGTGACCGCTTTTCAGGATTAATCCCACGGCAGGACAGTGGGACAGGGATGGGGGTGCTGGGAGAAGTGTTGGGGGCTAGTTTGGTGGCGAGCAGAGTGTGAGAATAGCATCCCATGTGACACCACATTCGGGAATTTCCCCACAGATCTCCAGTGGGACGTGTTTGCAATGAGGTTCCTTCTCTGTAGCCATCTAACTTTGACTAGGATTGCTTTGTCTCCTGCATTTCCAAGGATTTGCACTTGCTTACATGTGACTCCATGCCTGTAACAAGGTGACGGACTCTTAACTTGCCCTTTGAAATGGTTTAGCTGGACAGCTCTTTCCTGAGGTGGTGCCCAGAGCGGGAACTCCTTTTTGTCATTGTTGCTGTGTCCAGAGTGAAGATTCCTTGAGGACCAGAACACCTTGCAGAGACCCTACAGAAACCCTGGAGATGTGTTTGAAGACTCCTTATAGAGAAGATGAACTCTCAAAATCCCTGCAATGTGGAAACAGGCCCTTTGGCCCAATAAGTCCACACCGACCCTCCGAAGAGTGGCCAACCCAGACCCATTCCCCTACATTATATTGATCCCTGATTTCTGCACCGCATCTACACATCCCTGAATACTATGGGCAATTTAGCATGGCCAATTCACCTTTGGATTGTGGAAGGATAGTATAGCACCTGGACGAAACCCACGCAGACGTGGGGAGAGTGTGCAAACTCCACACAGCCTGAGGCTGGAACCGGACCCGGATTCCTCGTGCTGTGAGGCAAGCAGTGCTAACCACTCAGCCATCATGCTGCCCTGTATCTATCTATGTAAATTATTTTTATATTTTCTTATAACTCAAAATGGCATCAAACTGTGGCAACAAAACACTTCTCACTGTATCTTCCTGGATATATGTGGCAATAAAATCATTCATTCATTCAGCTGAACTGTTACAAAGATGGATAAACCTTAAGGAATGTCCTGAACTCCCGTTCAAGAAGTGGGTGGCATGGTGGCACAGTGGTTAGCACTGTTGCCTCCCAGCGCCAAGGTCCTGGGTTCAATTCCCACCTCAGGCAACCGTCTGTGTGGAGTTTGCACATTCTCCCCGTGTCTGTGTGGGTTTCCTCCCACAGTCCAAAAATGTGCAGGTTAGGTGAATTGGCCTGGCTAAATTGCCCGTAGTGTTAGGTGTAGGGGAATGGGTCTGCTCTTCAAAGGGTCGGTGTGGACTTGTTGGGCCGAGCGGCCTGTTTCCACACTGTAAGTAATCTAATCTAAAAGACTGCTCAGCAGCATTTGACGGGCAACCAGAGATAGACAATAAACTGATGTTCATATCCCAAGAATATTTTTTTTCCAAAGTAAATTGTTGCATAATGAACAAGTTTGTTTATTGAAAGGATTTTTATTGCTTGTTCATCGATTGTTATTTCCTGAAGACTTTCCTACAAGTGTCACATTTGTTGGTTTCTATGGAAAGGCCAGACCTCCGATCCTGAGAATGCTGTTTACATCTCCCACGTGGGATTGTGTACAGGATCCTGAATCTTCATTAAAACTATCTGGCCATGTTCATTAACTCTGCTCTGATGTTGAGTGGAGCATTGTTGCTGTAGAAGATGGAAGCATTATGTAATGTTTTGGCAGGTCCTTTCCCTATCGCCATGAGGCAAAGTGAAGCCAGTGGGGGAAGAGTTTTGCAAGTATTTCTTGCTTTCCCAGTGCTCTGGGTCCTATTTCTAACACATCCAAATGTTCAGTTTGCTGTCTCTTAAGGAGTGAATGGATGGGGATTTGCAGAGCTACAATCCAGAACAGAAAGGAAGAGCATAGATTTACAGAGCACCCCATAACAGTTTCGATGAGATCTCATAGCATCTCACAGATGGTGAATTAGTTTTGTTAATGCTGTGCCTGGTAACACAGCAGACTCCCACAAACAAGCAAGCAAAATACATTTATATTTTGTGTTTCACACCTGCATACCATCCCAAAAATATATTACAGTTAATGATAGATCCATGGTTATAGCTCAGAATGAGGCCATTCAGCCTATTGTGTCCTTGCAGGCTGCCTGCATTGCAAATTCAGACAGCCACATTTCCCTTAATCCTCCATGTTCTTTCTCTACCAATTCCTTTTGAAATCCAGGATCGAATCTGCTTTCACCTCTTTCTCTGACAGTGTATTTAAACTGCTCATTATATAAAGAGGTATTTCCCCATGTTTGCCCATCCTTTTTAGATTAGATTACTTACAGTGTGGAAACAGGCCCTTCGGCCCAAGAAGTCCACACTGACCCGCCACCCACCCATCCCCCTACATTTACCGAACGCTACGGGCAATTTAGCATGGCCAATTCACCCGGCCTGCACATCTTTGGGCTGTGGGAGGAACCCGGAGCACCCGGAGGAAACCCACGCAGACACAGGGAGAATGTGCAAACTCCACACAGTCAGTCGCCTGAGTCGGGAATTGAACCCAGGTCTCTGGCGCTGTGAGGCAGCAGTGCTAACCACTGTGCCATCCATTGTCCTCTTGTCCTTCACCTTGAATCAGTGTCCTCTGAATCTACCAGAGGGAACAGTTTCTCCCTATCTGCTCTGTCCAGACTCCTCATGATTTTGAACACTCCATCAAATCCCCTTCTTCACTTCAACTCCAGATTTTCCAATATCGATGTCATAGTCCTCAATCCTAGAAAGTGTTCTCATAAAACTATTCTACAATTCTTTGAGGCCTTCACTTCCTTCCTAAAGTTCAGGATCCAGAAGTGGACACCAAAGTCCAGTTGATGTTAAACCAGTGTTTCATAAAGATCCATTAAACTTCCTTGGTGTTGTATTCTATGTTTCTATGTATAAAGCCAAGAGACCTGTGGCATTTCTGAAGGATATTCCCAACCTGCTTGACCACCTTAAGGAACTTATTAACTTTTACCCTTTGATCTGTCTGGTCATTCACCCCACCCCCTTTAGAATTAACCAGGTAATCAAAAGTTAAGATAATCCTAACCTCATTGTGTAAAGGTCACTTCATTAAAGAAACATCTTAGTGTGACTTCATCTTCCCACAAGGTTTCAAGAGACGCTAAGTTCATTTGGTGGATGACAGAGATTTGTAGATTGAGATAAACTGTTCCCACTTGTGAAAAGGAACAAGAACAAGAGGGTATAGTTTTAAAGTGATCTATAAAAGAAGGAAGAGTGATGTGAGAAAAACCTTATTCACTGAGTGAGTCGTTAGGGTCTGCAATGCACTGCCTGGGAATGTGGTGGAGGCAGATTCAATTAAAGCATTCAAGAGGGCATTGGAAGATTATTTGGTTACAAAGAATGTTGAATGAGGTATGGGAATAAAGCTGGAGATTGGCACTAGGTAATGTTCATTTAACAAGCCAGGGCCGGTGCGATGGGCTGAATGGTCTCCTTCTGTGCCATAACAGAAGGAGGTGGCACGGTGCCTCAGTGGTTAGCATGGCTGCCTCACAGCGCCAGGGACCTGGGTTCAATTCCAACTTCAGGTGACTATCTGTGTGGAGTTTACACATTCGCCCTGTGCCTGCACAGGTTTTCTCTGGTGATCTGGTTTCCTCTCACAGTCCAGGTTAGGTGGATTGGCCATGGCACATGCAGGTATGGGGTGGATTGCTGTCTGGAGGGTAGGTGTGGACTCAATGACCGGCTTCCACACTGTAGGGATTGTATTATAATGGTTCTGTGCCATTGGATCACTTCCTGTGTTGGTAGATTCTGACCCAGAGGGAAAATACAGTCGAACAAAAGCAGTCCTACATGGAAATAAATATACCAGTTGTACAGCAGATCCATTTTGAAGCACACATGATGGACCATTGCGTGTCATTTGTGGATTTTATTGGTTATTCCTTCTGAGTAGTCTTGTTAGCATATGTCAGAGTCAGACGTAATCCCTCATGCTGCAGATAGAACCTACCTCTTCTTCAAATAGTATCACGGGATCTTCAAGTGAGAGCAGACAGGATCTTGGTTTAATGTCTCCCTCAAAAGCCAGCAGCACTCCCTCACTAGAATGTCAGCAAAGAATTTACATCAAAATCACTTGAGTGGAACTTCACTTGTGACCTTTACTGCAGAAGTTAAAATGTTAGTGTTAAGTGAGACACAGCTAATACCAGAAAGGACCAGATGATCTGTGTGTGGGTGGTGTTGGATGTGGTGTCAGGGTTTGGTCAGGCCATCTCCCTGTTCCTGTTTGAATTGTCCCCTGAACTCTTGAGTATTAAGATGGGGTCTCGGTGGAAGCTGAAGACAGGAGCTTTGTGTCTGACATTGAGACTGGAACCGAGGATGGTCACCATGTTTAACCTCGAAGCAGGGTGGATAGATGGCGTCATGCCTTGGCAGTGGGAGTGGGGAGGCTGGGTACATCAGTGCAATGTTGAGGCAGCAGTAGGGTTGACTCCATTCGAGGTCAGGAAATCCCCTCAGAGAGTCAGTGAAGAATGATAGACATCTCAGCAGCATCAATTATTGCATAAAGATGACAGTGGGTTAAGAAGGAGTTTGAATATGATCTTCAGCAACAATGGGTAAGCAGCAGATTAGTAAAGCGTATCACAATATGAAGATAAGCAACATTGGGAGAGAGGAGAGTGTGGGTGCATTTGTTTTTATGATCATTGGATGAAGGTAGTGAATTGTACCACTTATCTTCTCTGTATATGCCTCTGAACTGTCCCCTTTTCTCCTGTATGGTTATTTTTTTCATCTAGAGAGTCTGTGAAATTCTATGCCACAGAAAGTCGTTGAGGGTAAAACATTGAATGTTTTTCAAAGGGAGTTAGATATAGATCTTAGTACTAAAAGGGTAAAACAGTACAGGATGAAAGGAGAACAGGGCACTGAGTAGGATGATTGTATTGAATGGCAGTGCAGACTCGAAGGGCTGAATAGCCTACTCCTATTTTTGTATTACTGTGTTTCTCTCTGAGGAATCCATGGTGCTCTGTGTCATCTAGTGTCTATTGTTCCCTAAGTATACAAATTTTAGATTAGATTACTTTACAGTGTGGAAACAGGCCCTTCGGCCCAACAAGTCCACACCGACCCGCTGAAGCGCAAACCACCCATACCCTTACATTTACCCCTTAGCTAACACTACGGACAATTTAGCATGGCCAATTCACCTGACCTGCACATCTTTGGACTGTGGGAGGAAACCGGAGCACCCAGAGGAAACCCATGCAGACACGGGGAGAATGTGCAAACTCCACACAGACAGTCACCCAAGGCGGGAATTGAACCCGGGTCTCTGGCGCTGTGAGGCAGCAGTGCTAACCACTGTGCCACCGTGCCGCCCAAATGTTCTACTTAGAGTATTCTACTCAGAACTCGCTCACTCACAACCCTGAAGACATCCTTAAATCAAAGTTTGGGAGAAGATTTGTAGCTCGGGTGCTCGTTGTTGTGGTTCTGTTCGCCGAGCTGGGAATTTATGTTGCAGACGTTTCATCCCCTGTCTAGGTGACATCCTCAGTGCTTGGGAGCCTCCTGAGAAGCGCTTCTGTGATGTTTCCTTCGGCAGGAAGTGCTTCACAGGAGGCTCCCAAGCACTGAGGATGTCACCTAGACAGGGGACGAAACGTCTGCAACATAATTTCCCAGCTCGGCGAACAGAACCACAAGGATATCCTTAAATCATTCAATCTTCAATCCTGAAGATATCAGACATCCTGAGTGACTCATGAGACTCTCTGACTTGTGACCAACAAAAGTGAAGAAGGTTTGTTCGGGAAGGCACTGGACACATCGAGAGGTTTCATCAGGAACAGGCAAAGGCTCTCCAAACAAAAAGAGAGTTGTAAACCTCCAAAAACTGAGCTCTCTGACCCTCCACACACCATCTGTTCCATGCACAATGGATTCCGCACTGGGGCTTGTCAGTCCCAGAACACAACAACGCAAAGTGGATACAAGAAGGCCTCAATCCTCAGGGAGAAAGAGGAATTAATCATTACAAAATGTTTCACAAAACCCAAATTTCCTGATAGACTGTTTGTTCTTCGTTCTCATCGACAGAGCCATGTTCTAAGTAGTTCGGTCTGATTCTGTATTTTCCACTGTCAGAGCCAGAAGGCTGAAACAACAGCAGGAGCTGATCGGACTGGATTATTTTGATGATTCCCAGTCATACACATTTCACAAGCCTAACCTTGATTCATCTCCTGCTGAGCTGGCTGTTAGGCCGGTCAACCAGATATCCATCAGTGAAAATATTCCACTTGGATTTATGTATAGCTCAGGCCTCTTTAACAATGCTGCCCTGAATTTAAAACATGGCTGACTGCCCAATATTATTGGGGATTATCATCTGGTCCTACTTTCCTGTAATCATATTCTGCTCCTATGATCCAGGTCCTGGCATCTGTCTGTGCCTGGGAAAGGAAGAGAGAAATGCAAGTGGGCGATCGAAGGATTAAGATTACTCCCAAACTGTTGGCAGCATCTCTTCCTGACTCTTCCATTCATTGCACGTCAAGCTGAAAAGCTAAACTGACTTCAGCCTGAAGATTTCATATGAAGGGAATAGTTAAAATAAGAGCTGATCACCCTTCAGAGAATATTCTTCCTTTCTGACATTAGATCACTGTTCTCCCTGAGAGCTCATTAAACATCTTAGTTCCTCCACCAAAGCCCTCAAGAAATTTAGAACATGGTGTCACGGAATTCAGCTTTTTGGTTCCAGGGATAATAGACTTTATTGATGAGCAGAAGCACAATAGCTGTATTCTTACTTGCCACTGAAATAACTCCACACAGGCTGGTGTCCCATCACCGAGTCACCCTTTATTTACATGTGCATGGCACTAGACACTGCTGCAGCTCCCTCACAGCCAGCTCTCAGAGTGGACAGACCCTCTGACACTCCTGTTTATATCTGTCAGCCTGGGCTCCCCGTTTGGATCAGATTTACAATCCCAAACGGGGAACTCATATTCTATGAGGTCCACCTGGCTGACCTCACACAGCTACAACCATGGAAATACTTCAAATCGTACATTACTGATTTTAAAGAAATTTGCAATATATTAATTGTGAAAAACACTACATGAAACCAACTTAATTCTTTCTCAACTGTGTTTAATTGTGCAATAGGAAACAGCTAGTAGTCACATAAGAGTCTACACAAAAAACATTTGTGGCAAAGGGAAATAGTCGATCGTTTTTAAAATTACTCAAGTGATGTAGATGTCACTGACTGGGCCAACATTCATTGCTCATCCCATGAAGTGAATGGTTTACTTGTTCACTTGATGAAGGAGCAGTGCTCCGAAAACTTGTGATTTCAAATAAACCTGTTGGACTCTAACCTGGTGTCGTGTGACTTCTGACTGTGTCCACCTTAGTCCAACACCGGCACTTCCACATCTTGTAATCCATTTGCTTCTTCTCTTCCAAGTGTAAAACAGTGAGAAACTGAGGAACCCAGACCCAGATGAAGATTGAAACCATCTTTTGAGCTTTGATATACCCCGACTCCTGTCATGTAATAAGTTAAAATGCTTGTTTACGTTCCATTAACTAGAATCAGATGGTGAACATCAGCCACTTCACTTACTTTCTGTAAATGATCCAACGGTCAAAGTAACCTCCGTCTTTCACTCAGAGTGTCATAATTACAGGCACTTTGCATTAAAATGACAGCACTCGTTTCCAACAATTGAGTTCAAGAGATCGCAGGATAAAGTGCATATTTTCACACCAGCCGGTCTGAATCTCCAGGGGTAAAAGAATAGGCCACAGACCAGTTCATACTCACAGAGCTATCACTACTGGCTATATAGGCTTCACAGATTTCACTCACAGGACATGCTGCGCGGAGGAGGTGACCGGAATTGGCTAAAAAGTAATTCTCACCTGCAGAAGAATGCTTGAGATGACTTAAGGATTCATCCGAACAAATTGTCCACACTAGGGCTTGTTCAAGGACTGGGATAGGGAATAGGATTTGGGAGTCGGAACCAGAAAGCGTACTCAATTGCTGAAGGGTTAATTGGCTTTAGAGTAAGTTACGAGTGAAGGTGATTGAGGTAGACAATATGAATGAGTAAAAATGCTGTTGTGGTGTAGTGGCAGTGTCCATACCTTTAAGTCAGGAGGTCTGGGTTCAAGTCCTACCTGTTCTGGAGGTGGGTAATAAATTTCTGAACAGGTTGGTTGGAAAATTGGATAATAAATGAGACAAAAAGGTGCTTGTGATGCAGTGGTTGTGTCCCTCCCTCTAAGCCAGGAGGTTCAGGTTGAAGTCCCATTTGCTCCAGAGGTGGGTACAGGGATAAGAACCTTCGTGATTAAATACAATCTTGTACAGAGGTGTCCATTTTAAAGATGAACATTTCCTGTACTTACGAATGGCGCCTTAACATTGTCTTGTGGTGTTCCAATTTGTGTACAAATCGACTTAGAAACAGACTCAGGAACAGAACACATTCGCAGCCCAGTGACTGCCTGTAATCAGATCAATGAACAGATTGATGAGAAAATATTTCTAAATGAGAACTAACTGTGGGTGCATGTTAGTCTTCTTCTGATGGTCCCTTGACCATAAATGGCTGTTTGTCGTGGTCTCCATGGGGAGTCTGTTGCAATGCAGCATGATTTTGGTTAACTGGGGGACCATTAGCAGATTATGACCCACCTACAGTGGCCATCAAACCCTGAGGTGGGCCTGAAACCTGGAAGAGAGCAGGGACACTGGTCACTCCACCACGAGGCATTTTAATCTGAAGGGTAATTGGACTGGTCAATATCAGGAACCTGGCAGGTTCATAGTGACCTGGGTGATCTTATTTGTTCACCTAGGTTCTGTCAAACTGATGGAGGTTAAAAGCCCCCTCTCCATTCCAAGTGGAAAGAGTTAGTGACATGGAGAGAAAGTCATTTACGCGGCCCAATATGAAAGCTGAAGACGAGTGGCAAAGTCTCAGAAATAAGTGAGAAATATAAGTGGGGGGGAGGGGGCTACTAAAAACTAAAATCTCACAAGTTGTTTTAATCTCCAATCTAACAGTGGACTAGCTCATTGTAATCTCTGCCACATTTCTATAGAGAATGGAAGGTTCGGAGTACCTGGCGAATACAGAGCACGACAACACCCAGATTCAATGACAGTTCTCTCGACAGGGGCAGTCAAGAGGAGGAGGAAAAAGAGATCTGAGCAGAATTAGGCTATTCCGACCATTGAGTCTGCTCCACCATTCGATCATGGCTGACATGTTACTCAAGAGGAGGAGGGGACCTATCATCGCCAGCACTGGGAGGAAGAAAGCTGTGGGTTTCACTGAGGCTAGAGGTAGCTGAGACACAGGAATGTTGTGCCCCTGCCTGAGATGCAATGTTGGAAGCTGCTTAATGATCTAACCAGATCAGGAAAAGTGACTATATTTTCCTATTCACCTACACCTCTAACCCCACTCAAGCGTTCTTGTGCTGAGAGGCTGACCTTCTAGGGGATGGTCGAACAGGTTAAGCCTTTGCAAAAAGTAATCTCACTGAAAAATATAAGATCCCAAGGGGACATGATCAGGTCGATACTCAGAGGATGTTCCATCTTGTGGGAAAGTCTAATACTAGGGGACACAATGGGAAGTTTTCCATTTAAGACAGGGATGAAGAGAATGATGTTTGGGTATGAAGAGCTTGTCATATCAAGAGTGGTTGAGGACTCTGGGTCTGTATTCAATATTTAGAAGGATGAGGGAGTTCTGATTGAAATTTAATGCATACTGAGAGTTCTGGGTAGACTGAACATGGAGAAGATGTTTCCACAAGTAGGAGAGACTAGGACCTGAGGGCACAGCCTCAGGGTGAAGGGACAACCCTTTAAAACTGAGATGAGAAAGAATTTCTTCCACCAGACAGTGGTGATTCTGGAACTCATTGCCACAGAGAACAATGGAGGCCAAGTTATTGAGTGTATTTATGTTCTTGATCAGTAAGGGAATTAAGGTAAATTGGACAGGTCAATATCAAGAACAATATCAGGCAGTTTCGTGGTTCTGGAGAAGGCAGGAGAATGGGGTTGAGAAATGTATCAACCATGATCGAATGGCCGAGCAGACTTGATGGGCCGAATGGCCTAATTCTATTCCTATATCTTATCATCTTCCCTCACCATGTAGCTTGTCTGAAGAATTCTTTTCACCAGGAAGTTGTAGAAGTTGGGTCATCGAATTTATGCACTAATGAGGTTGATACATTTTCAATTGACAAGGGAGTGAAGGGCTCTGGAAGCCAGGCAGCTAAGTGCAGTTGAGACAACAACCTGACCATTCATTTATTGAATGGTGGAGCAGATCCTTCGGGCCAAATGGCCTACTCTTGCTCCTAAATCCTGTGCTCTTACCTTTCTCAGTGTTTTCCATCGTGTTGATTCTTATCCCCCCCTTGACTTTCACTTCTTCAGCTCTTCATTTGTCATCGTCCTGATTGTAAATGAAATGTATCTGAGTCATTGATATCATCACCAAATGAACTATGTCCATCAGGTGAAGATCTCATCCTGTCTTTCTCTCCCGACCAGTGGAATAGATCCACCCGAAATGGTACAGCAGCACAATGGTGTACAAGTTACTATGCGAGTCCTGAATATTGACTCCAAACCCTATGAAGTCTCATCGCATCAGGTCAAGCATGGGCAATGCTCCAGTTCTTTACTGCAGGAAGATAAAGTCAAAGGGGATGAGCTACTAGAAGCCTTCAAGCTTAGAAAATGATTCAGAGCCAGGGAACATACAGATAGCATAATGCTATCGTGTGTCATAGAATCTCTACAATGCAGATATAGGCCATTCGGCCTATCAAGCTTGCACTGACCCTCCAAAGAGTATCCCATCCAGATCCAGCTCCCTCATCTTATTCCTGTAACCCCACATTTACCATGGCTACTATCCAACCAACCAACCAACCCAACCACCCTGTAGCTCAACATTTCAATTCCCCCTCCCACTCCACCAAGGATATGCAGGTCTTTGGACTCCTCCATCGTCAGACCACAACAAAACGACGGTTGGAGGAAGAACGCCCAAGGATATGCAGGTCTTTGGACTCCATCGTCAGACCACAACAAAACGACGGTTGGAGGAAGAACGCCCAAGGATATGCAGGTCTTTGGACTCCATCGTCAGTCTCCTGTTCCCTAGATGCTGCCTGACCTGCTGCGCTTTTCCAGCAACACATTTCCATGGCTACTATCCTAGTCTACACATCTTTGGACTGTGGGAGGAAACAGGAGCACCATTGGAAACCCATGTAAAATGGTTCTTTTCACCACACATCTGACCAGGAATCTCTCCCAGTCTTACTGCCTGCCATCAGTGTGTGTTAGAGGGAGTTACAGGTTGGTCATCAAATTGTTTGCTGTGTTTTGATTTTTTTTTAATTCATTGACAGGATGAGGGTGTCACTGGCTAAACCAGCATTCATTGCCCATCTCTAACTGCCCAAGAAGGCAATAAAGAGTCAACCACATCACTGTGGTTCTGGAGTCACATGCAGACCAGACTAGGTAAGGAAGGCAGTTTCCTTCATTAGTGAACACAGCACTCCCAGTAGGGACCAGACATTAGTGAACCAGATGGGGTTTTCCTGACAATCAACAATGGATTCATGGTCACCATTAGACTCTTAATTCCAGATTTTTGTTGGATTCAAATTCAACCATCTGCTATGGAAGGATTTCATAAAATCATAGAACCCCTACAGTGTGTAAGCAGGCCATTCAGCCCATTGAGCCCACACCAACCCTGTGAAGAGCATCATGCCCAGACACGTTACCCCCCCCCCCAACATATCCCTGTAACCCTGTATTTCCCATGGGCATCCTGCTCCTTGGATGCTGCCTGACCAGCTGTGCTTTTCCAGCACCACACTCTTCAACCCATGACTAACCCACCCTGGACACTATGGGCAATTTAGCATGGCCAATCCACCTAACCTAGTGGATTTGTACCTGGCTCCTCAGAACATTTGCTCAGTCTCTGGGTTAAAAGTCCAGCAATACTACCACTAGGCCATTGCCTTTCCTTAGTCCACCTTCCTGGCCAACAAGACCGGGAGTGGGAGGTGAACCCAGCATTTCAGAGGCAGGATGAAGCCCACTGCTGGGCAAGAGCCCCTCAGCTCAGGCAAGTCAAGAGAAACACAGGAAGGAGAAAGGGAAAAAAGGTGATGTGGATAGCATGAGATCTAGAGGGGCAAGGGGAGTCTTGTGTGCAGCAGAAACACAGTGAATACATTGGGCTAAACAGTCTATTGCTCTGCTGTTAACTTTATCCAATATTCGGTAAAATGGTTACCAGTTTTGAATGTTTTCTTTTTTAAAGGGGAGGTTAAAAAGACTTTGAGAGCACCTGCAGTAAGTGCACAGCACTGAGGGTTGACATGTTCCCTGTGGAGTACAGAGTTCACATTCCCCACTCTCAGCTCCCGCCTGATGAATAAATCAGCCCCGTCCAAATCTCTACAGAGCTCAGAGCTTACACACAACAATAACTCCCCTGTAACTACACAAACAATGGGGTCAGTAAGGCACTGAGGAAATGGGAAGACAAGCAACATTTAACCCACAAAGAGCATTCGAAAAGAATTCACCCAGGGAGGGTGTAATTCAATAAATAAATGGAAGGGAGCAATAACAAACCAAAGTGCTGATTAATAATCTCAGTGGATGAATTTAACACTCGCCATAGACCGATGTTGAAGGGATTACTGACCAAGGAATCAACCTGCACTGAGCCATGAACCTTCAGAGGCCTGCTGTGTGCGGAGCTAGTCTCTGTGGTTCCATAAGCCCAAGCATCAGAGAATCAGCTCAGCCCAGCTCAGGTTACATTTATCATGGGACAGGGGCCTCCAGAGCACGTTATTTGGGGGAGAACGTAACATCTCTGCAACTGCTGTACTCCAAGTAAAATAGGTTAGGTGACAAATACATGGCCCCAACCCATGTCAACCTTCTGACCCAAGCACTTGGCAAGGCCTTAGGCTTACTGAGGCTTTTAATTGACCATTTAAGGGCCCGCTTCTGTCCCTGCCACAGTAATGGCTGAGGAAGGTGGAATGATTGGAGATTAGCCCATGGTTTCATCATCACCAATGAAAAGGAAGGGGATACCATGGCCATTGGTGAAATCCCAAACACCCTTCTCCCCAAAAACCGTCACACCCCACCCATGTTTCCCAAGATTCCTAGACTCCCCCATGCCTCGTCTCCTTGGATTTGCCTGCAGTCCCATCAGCAACCACTACCGAGCTCTGGCTCTGCTGAGACTAATCAGCTGTCAGCCAATCAGATTGAACAGCAACTCCCAAGATTGGGGTTTCTCTTCCCTCAGGGGAAGATGGCTGATAATTACCTCATTAAGGCCATCACTTAGGGTAGATATTTTCTAATCAACTTATTCATAAATCTTATGATACACCTCATGAACGGGTGGGATTTGAACCCGGTAGCCCTGTTTTAGAGGTAAGGACATTACCAATGTGCGACATAAACCCTTCATCCCTAGTGAAGGGTAAGCTTTTCAAAACTGGTTTGCTTGTGAGTAACTTTGCTACTGAGTGGGATGACAACACCCATCCCACTGCCTCTGTAAATTCCAGCTCAAAGTCTTCATGAAAGTCAGTGACCAAAATAACGGTTGGCGTTAGAGTTCAGAGGTTATGATTTCCCTTCCCTGCTTCTAAAACTGATGATTAAATGGATTCCCAACCATTTTTGAATGTTTTAATCACCTTTTTTCTTTTTTGAAAACTGAAAGCTTTTCCCCCAATTCCACAGCCTTGGCAGGTTTGCAGGGCGCTCACCCTGTTTGTACAGGCGTGATGGGTACAGATGACTTGTGGGCACATCTCTTTGATATCTGCTTTTGATTTGTTCGTTGCCCTTAAGATGGCTTGTACCCAAATCTGCCCAGCCCTTCCCAACTCCAACTGAGCACCACCACTGCAGCTACCCTTCCCTACAAATAGTCTGAATCCATGCAGACATTTCATCTTGATCGATCAATGAACTGATCATGTGCGGCACGATGGCTCAGTGGTTAGCACTGCTGCATCACAGCATCAGAGACCCGGGTTCAATTCCCAGCTCAGATGACTCTCTGTGGAATTTGCACATTCTCCCCATGTCTGCGTGGGTTTCCTCCCACAATTGAAAAGTGTGCAGGCCAGGTGAATTGGCCACGCTAAATTGCTCGTAGTGTTAGGTGAAGGGGTAAATGTAGAGGAGTGGGTCGCGCTTCAGAGGGTCGGTGTGGACTTGTTGGGCCGAAGGGCCTGGTTCCACACTGTAAGTAATCTAACCTGAGTGAATATTCATCCAGGATCTCAAATGCAAACCCTTGGTCAGTGTAAAGTTACCCCCACACTGCCTGAAAATTCTCCCAGGGCACATACAGCATAGATTGAATTCAAAAACACTTTTTTTTAACCCTAGTGTATGTTCAGTCAATTATGTTATAAAGTCATTGAGATGTACAGCACAGAAATAGACCGTTCGCTCCAACTCTTCCATGCCGATCAGATATCTAATATTAAACTAGTCCCATTTGCCAGCATTTCTTGCTCATTAGACCCATTTTAAATTTTTCCCCTCTCACCTTAAAACTATGCCCTAAGTTTTGAACTCCCCTACCCTGGGATAAAGACCATGGCTATTCACCTTACCCATGCCCCTCATGATTTTACAAACCTCTATAAGGTCACCCTTTAGCCTCCGACGCTCCAGGGAAAATAGCCAGTCAATTCAGCTCCTTCCGATAGCTTAAACCCTCCAACCCAGGCAACATTCTTGCAAATCTTTTCTGAACCCTTTCAAGTTTCACAACATCCTTCTTACAGCAGGGAGACCCGAATTGAATGCATTATTCCAAAAGTGACCTAACCAATGCCCTGTACAGCCACAACATGACCACCCAACTTCTATACTCAATGCACTGGGCATTAAAGGCAAGTGGATCAAACCCCTTCTTCACTAACCTGTCTCCACCGTTAATGAACTATGAACCTGTGTCCCAAGATCTCTGTATTTGGCCACACTTACCAGAAGGTAAGATGGGAAAGATCTAAAAGAGACCTGAGGGACAACTTTTTCACGCAGAGGGTGATGCGTGTATGGAATGAGCTTCCAGAAGAGGTGGTAGAGGTTGGTACAATTACAACATCTTATTGGCATCGGGATGGGTATATGAATAGGAAAGGCTTAGAGGGATTTGGGCCAAATGCTGGCAATGGGACTGGATTAATTTGGGATATCTGGTTGGCATGGATGAGTTGGACCGAAGGGCCTGTTTCTATGGTTTACAGCTGTATGGCTGTATGACCAAGTTTGGGATTGAATTGTCAGGGTTGTGAATCGCAGTCCTTGATGGAACCCTCCATTGTTCTCCAACACTCCAGACCATCATACAGCCCTCTTTAGTGGCACATTCACAAGAGACTGAGGTTCTGAAATAACATGCACCTTTCCCTATCGTCTGTTTCCCATACATAGCTGACCTGGTGCCAAGACTCAGCAAATGTTCACAACACATACATCCGGGAAGAAGATGGGAAACTGAATTTCCAGCCACGCTTCCACAGCTGGATGTCTTTAGCAGATGGTCTGTCAGTATCCCACATTGATAGACATGCCAAATGTTGTTTTGAGTTAACCCATCTCAGCCTCAGCCTATGTTATGTCCAGTGCAGAAAGTTTACAAAATGAAAGCTTTCAGAAACCCGATGGCTAAATGTTCGTTCCAAACCAGACAGAACCATGCAAAATTGTTTCTGTGTGCAGCTTCTGACCCCCAGGTAAGTCCTGGGAAGAGGAGAGATCATTCTAGCTCTGTTGTGAGCATTATAACATTGTGATTTTTATTAAAAAATTACCAGAGTTTATTTTTGGTAAAATTCAACTATGTGTCAATTTCAATGAATTAATTAGAGGGACTCCCTCTGAGAACCTTAATGAGTATTCTCAAGCGATCTTCTCAAACCATCATCTCTGCTTCATGTCCCTCGAATTTCTCCACTTGGCAATATATTCTCCCACTGGTCGTTGGGGAAGTAATGGCCGCTGCTGTGAATTCCCAGGATTCCATCATCTTTAAATGTCAGCATGCACCGGGTCAAGCCCTGCATTGTTTCTGTCAATTGTGCCAGGCATGTGGGGCAGAAGGAAGATACACCTGCTTTGCTGACAGCTCCTGGAGGTCCTGGTGAATGGGGAGGGTGCATAGGGTCACAACCCGCAAAGCACACCCTGAGATGTTGGCTCCTGGTGTCAAAGATGGAGAACCAAAAGAGCAAGTGACATACTGGGGTTTCCAGGTCTCATGCCAACTTTCATTGAGGAACTGTCACCATTTAGTTTCTATCAGGTGAGTGAGAGAATGGGGAAATGCATGTCTTTCCAGCAACACATTTCCAGCTCTGATCTCCAGCATCTGCAGTCCTCACTTTCTCCTTTCCAGGTCTCATACCAACTTTCATTGAGGAACTGTCACCATTTAGTTTCTATCAGGTGAGTGAGAGAATGGGGAAATGCATGTCAATGAAGCAAAATAACAAAACAATGAAGATACTAATTATTGCTAAAACATACAAATAAACCTCCTGCCATGCACTAGCTATTCCTCATATTGTTGGAAAATGGGACCTTCTGCTCTTGATGTCAGGAACCCTCTAACTGGCCATCATGTGATTCTCCCAATGTTCTCACCGATGCCCAAGTTGTTCAGTGGTTGGAATGATTCCTCCAAGTGGCTACTGTATCCATGTAAGTAGAGCTGAACAAAGTGAGGACACGTTCAGATTAGGAAAAGGTACCATTCTTCACAAAAGATCTTGACAATGTCTGATTGTGCAAAATGAATGTGAGTTTTTCTTTCTTCTTTCACAGAACATGGTGTACCACTGGCCACTTCAACATTTATTGCCCATCCATAATTGCCCTGGAGAACATGGTGATGGGGTGCCATCATGAACTGTTGCAGCCCATGTGGTGTAGAGAGACTCATAGAGCTGTGAGGAAGCAAGTTCCAGGATTTTGACCCAGCAGCACTAAAGGAATAACTCCAAGTCAGAATGATGTGTGGCTTTGAGGGGAACTCATAAGTGGTGGTGTTGCTAATCATTTATCCTTGTCCCAGTATGTGGTAGAAGCCACGGGTTTGGAGTCAGCAGTTTGTTTCACACATCAATCCAATGTTTTATTTATACCATAAATAAAGATCAAGACAGTAACAGGTTGGCCATCAATTCACCATCAACCAATTTACCTTGTGGCAAGATCTCAATCTTTTCATGGGAGTGATCAGAAATATTGGGAATTGATAACTGAACCATCCAGCAACCACTACAACAGTATATTGGGCCCATTGATAGGTTATGGAGGCTGAGCGGCCTTCCCCAGTTTTATCCATGCCGTAGCAGTTCAAGGATGAATAATCATAAAGATTATAATAATGATTATAATAATTGAAACTGGGATCACATTGGCAGAGTTGAAATGAGAAGAAATTTGGAGACAGGAAGCTCACAATAATCTTTTGTTCTGCCATCATGTCTATTATTATCTATGTTACCTTTACCGACTTACCAATGCCATTTAAATATTTCTTCCAGTCCATATGCAGCTCTCTCTCAACCTTCCCCACCTTGCTCTACAGCTAAACAGTCTCTTTGTCCATTCCCCCATTCTCTCTGTTTAACTCTCAGTCTCACATTTACTTTCTATATTTCTTTGCAAGCATTTTCCCGTCCCTCATTAACGAGAGAACCCCAGGATATGCAGGGCAGTGTTTCATTGCCTTTGCAGGAAGGTTTTTACAAGGCTTGCTTTCAATAAACATGCCAGTTTTTATCAGGAGGGTAGCTATCTGGGTGTCACCTCAAGCTGTCCCTCTGCTGGAACACAGTTAACTCCGAGGAACTGAGGGCTGCTCCGATCAGGATCTGTCTCGGTTCTCGGGAGGTTCACACTGTGCCAAACGACAACGTGTGATTGATGACTTCTGTCATGACTGTGGTAGGTAAAATCCTAATGGCCAATTAGATTCACTCTCTCCTGTGCGTGGTAATCAGGGCTGGAAAGCTAAGGGCTCCTTACAGACAGAGTGAGCACATTGAAATCATTGTGTTAATGAAACAGTTGAGTAATGACAGCATAGGGAGGTGGCAGAGATAAGAGGTCAGAGGGCAAAAATATCCAGGTTCTGAGCTGCCAGCTAATGAACCATAAGAGCTGACACTTATTCAAATTTTATCAGAGGAAAATGAGTCACAAAATCAGTAGTTGAAACCCAACCATCAACAGAGCTCATTATAAGTGAAAGGCCTTGAACGGGTTGAGGAAGGAAAGGCGCACAGGCCTTGTCTTTAGTGTGTGTTTAATGGAAACGGACAGAGGTCAAAGTTCATTAACACATCTAGTTACTGTGGTCCCAATCCCCTTCAGAACAAAGCTCTTGAAGATGTGAGGTTTGTGAAAAGAAGGCAGAAGGAGAGCCTTTGTTCCTATAATGCCTTTCGTGGTTTCAGCAAAGTCCATTACAACCAATAAATAGTCAGGGAGTGCAGTCAATTTGCACACAGCAAGATTCCACTAACATCCGCGATAGGGAGCAGATCATTTTGCTGTTCATGGGATCTTGCTGTGTGCAAAGTTCCCTGCATTAAAACAGTGACTACAGTTCATTATTACTCCATTGGCTATAATGTGCTTCAGAAGATCCCAGAATCATGAAAGACACCTATATAAATGAAAGGTCCTCCTCTTTCTCTTCACTGTGTTGGTTCATGGTAATACTGACAGAAGAACTCCCTGCGCTTAATGCCTCCAGAATGTTCGCTCTGGCACAACCACCAGTTAGAACTGAAGAATGGCATCTCCAACAGTGTGGCACCTTCAGATTGGTGTTCCGTGCTCAGGTCCTCTCGGTGCTTAATTTAGAAGAAGGTAAAGGAACAGATGGTTTCATCAAGCAACACTTACCTGACATAATCTGCTCAGTTACACACAGTTTGTGTTCTGTCAGGACTACTCAACTCCTTACCCCATTAACTTCCTTGTTTTAAACATGAACGAAAGAGCTGAATTCCAGAGATGACATGAGTGTGATTGCCCTTGTTATCAAGGCCACATTTGACCAAGTGTAGCATCAAGGAGCCCTGGCAAAACTCAAGTCAATAGAAGTCAAGGGAAAACTGATTGCAGCCATACCTAGCATAGAGGAAGATGGTTGTGGTTGTTGGAGGTCAGTCATCTCAGCGCCAGGAAATCTCTGCAGGAGTTCCTCAGGGTAGTGTCCTCGGCCCAACCATCTTCAGCTGCTTCATCAATGACCTTCCCTCCATCATAAGGTCAAGAAGTATGGATACTTGTCAATTATTGCACAATATTCAGCACCATTCATGACTCCTCAGATACTGAAGCAGTTGTGATGGCTTTAAAAGGAGTATTTTATCCTGGATATTTTTAAGAAGGAAAATTCAGACAGAGGTATCAAATGGTCTGCTCCAAAGCCAATACAGTAAACAGCAGTGAGATCTTGGGTTTTTTAAAGGTTGGAACAATAGAAGTAGCCTGAATGGGTGGGATTATGCTCCCACAGAACCAGGATTTTTAGTGTTAGATTTAAGCAGCTTTTGGGGTCTTAAAGCTGGATGAGGAAGTTCTTATTCCCCTCTCTGTTAGAGCTAAAAGCTGGGGTTCTCTTCCTGCTGGCAGAATTGCCTGTGAGACAATCTATTTTACGGAATTTACCTTTGCCAAGAGTGTTTTTGTGAGATGTTACCATATATATTATGTTAAGCATTTTGACAGAGTTACAATTAAGCCAAATTCTTCATTTTTATTTTGTCTGTATTTCAATTAAAGTGTATGAATAAAGTGTGTTTTGTTTCAAGCCTAGTAGTTCGACCAATCAAATTGCATCTGGAGCAGGACGCCTTACACTTACCCTAAAAAAAGAAAAAGTTAGGGTCTAGATTATCTTCTTCATATAGTTTGAGGCGGTTTGATCTGGTCAATAACACAATATGTGTTTAAATGCAACTCGACTTCGGCAATATCTAGGATTGGGCTGACAAGAAAGCAAATCTCATTCATGTCACGCAAATGCCAGACAATGACCATTACCAACAAGAGTAAATCTGACCATCACAGCTTGACGTTCAATGGCATTGCCATCACTGAATTTCCACAACATCCTAAAGGTTACCATTGACAAGAAACTGAACTGGGCTCGTCACATAAATGCAATCGCTACAAGCGCGGGTCAGAGGTTAGGAATCCTGTAGCAAGTAACTCACCTCCTGACTCCCTAAAGTTTACCATCTGCAAGGCACAAGTCAGGAGTGTGATGGAATACTCCCCATTTGCCTGGATAGGTACAGCTCCAACAACACTTAAGAAGTTTGGCACATCCAGGACAAAGCAGCTTACTTGATTGGCACCACATCCACAAACATCCACCCCCTCCACTACCGATGATCAGCAGCAGCAGTGTGTTCTATGCAAATGCACTGCAGAAATGCACCAAAGATCCTTAGTCAGCACCTTCCAAACCCATGACCTCTTCCATCTAGAAGCAATGCTCACATCCTATGAATGAATAAAAAAGATCCTGACTGACCTGCCCTGGTGACGGTGTCACTAACTGAGGCAGGTGTCCAATAAAAAGGCCAGGCACCAGTTAGATTTGAACCACATCCAGATTCCTGGCATTCACCACTGGTGGTTCAACCAACAAAATGGTCGCTGTGAAAACTCCTAGACTCATGGTATCTGAAGAATGCGCAGATCATAAACTGAATGAGACTTCCTGCTACCCTCAGCAGCTCTGTGTTGTATCACTAACTCAGACTGACATCATTTTACAAAGTGTCATACAGGCATTCCGAACCCCTGAAGAGCTGACACCAAATAGCCAAACAGTTTGTAAAGTTCCAGTCAGCTGGGTACTCAGCAGAAAACTGCATCAGCCAGAAGGCTCTGTTTTGCAAGACACAGACATTTAACATCAGTCCCCAACATTTCTTTTAACTATTCTTGCTTGGCAATGTTGCATGAGAGAGTCATTTGGTGTGCTTTGCTGTCAAAACCAGGGTGAGTTTCCCCAATCTGTGAACCACCAGATTGTTAGGTTCCTCAGTGAGGACTCTCTCCCTTCTTGGTTAGTTGTAGGAAGGTCAATTTAGAAAGGACTCCACCTCCTTTGTGGATACCATTCGCCCAGTCCAAAGGAAGTTATGGTTTAATAGGACCCAATCTAAGTAGGCTTTCCTGAGTTAACCAAAGAATGAGTTTAAACATGAGAAGAAACAATAATGCGAAGAGATTAGAAAAGAAAAGTGAGTCCATTAAAACAAAAATTAATAGATATACGGATCATTTTCTGGGTGGCTTGAGAAGGGATATTGAAACATTAATAGTCATCATCTTTGAGACTGTGATCTTTGAAGAAGCCAAAATTCTTTTCTTCTTCCACTTGAACCAGCTTGCTAATTGGTCTCAGAGTGTGAATGCCCTTTACCTGCAACACAGGGATGACCAGTGTATAGTTGAGGTTAGTACAATGATCAGCCAAGCAGCATGCACAGACTAAGGTTAAACATCGTTTTTAATGCTGTGAATTCTTAAAAGTGGAATATGCCTCTCACCCTGACAGTTTCTTTATTTCCACAAGGATGTTCACAGCCTGGGACAGCCCCTGCCTTTTGTATTTGTCCTGCAAATAATGGTTGCATTAACTTCTGTCTGTTACACTGTCAAATACTATTGTGGGATTGTAATCAGCAACACCAGAGTGCAGAGGTAAATAGCCATGTTAGTCAGGTTTTTTGGAGATGGTTGCCACTTCTCCTGGTTCTGAGAGCACTTGCCCATGTAGGATGACCCAGCAGAGGTAGGAAAAGTGGTAAATTCCGAGTTACTACACTCCATGCAGTCAAGTACACAGCATAGTGAAATGGTTCAAGTCATTTTCCTGTCGCTAATATCAAACTGCATTTTCCACTAAGCTACCTAAGCTTTTCAAACAGGTGAGCAAAGACTTTTTGAAAGACCACATTCCTAAAAAGAGAATAATGGAGAGGCTAAATAAACAAAGTCTCGTGTATTTTGTACAGGCTAGAGAAATGCCTAATGCTATTGGTGGATTAACGAAAATCAGGAAGATCAGGAGGCCAGTGATTAAGGAGCACCAAGGTCTCGGAGATTGTAAGGTCAGAGGAAGTCGCAGGGATGGAGATGGACAAGTCCATAGAAGTAAAATACAAGTAAGAAATTTAAAATCACAGGAGTGTTGCCTCAGGAGCCAATGTAACATACAGGGTGCTGAGTGAACAGCTTCATTCTGGCTGCTAGTACAAACCTTGACTGATTCTGCACACAAGAAGGACATGTCTAAGTGTTGCACTATGGCTGGATTAAACACAATCACTCAGGACTCTTATTCCATCAGAATTGGTCTGAGGTCAGTTTTGTTGCATAAAGGTTCTTTCTTGCCCCGAGTTCCCCTTTTCTGATATCTCGCTTCTCTTTGGGGAGGTGGAAGACTTTGGCACAGTCAGTAAATTGTTTCCTTCAGATAAGCAGAAACCTTCAGTGTCTCTCCAGACAGTGTATCTAGATCAGCCATGAGCCTCCCCAGTTGAACGGCTTTAACCTTCTCCAGTTTCCTGCTGGAGACAGGTTTCTGATTCGAAAGCAAATTTGGATCTTATTTCTCAGTCTGTGTGAAATCTCAGCCCCTCCTCACTAACCCCTGGGACTTGTGCCAAATTGGCATTAACATGTTACAGAGAGAGCTAAATGATTCTCACCAACATCTCCCACCCACCTCCCCCCCACCCCCGACCACCACCACCACCACCAAAGGATCAGATGAAAGCTCTGTAGTCATGCCACATCCAGTCGTGAATGGTGATGACCAATGAATAACTAAGGAGAGGATGAGGCCTTGTTAATATCCCCATCCCCAATGATGGGATGCCCAGTACATCTGTACAACAGATCAGGCTGAAGCATTTGAACCCACCTTCAGCCAGACGTGCTGATGGATAACTCAGCACGGCCCCCTTCTGAGGTCCTTAACTTCACCAGTGCCCATCTTCACCAAATTTGATTCATTCCATATGATCTCAAGAAGTGACTTAAATCCGTGTATACAGGAAAGGCTATCAGACTAGGTAACATCCTGCTGAGGACACAAGTATCCGTAACCTTTGTTGCGATTACATTTGAAGAGAATATGCAAATGACTGAGGGACCAAACTATTAAGCCACATGTGACCAGCAGTCACTTACGTCTGTAGGAGTTCAGCTGTTTGTAGCTTGAGTGAGGAGAGCTACAGTAGATCTCTCTGTTCGGTCCTCTGTACACTATGTGATATGTTGGACCAACTTATAGTTTAGCAATATTGTACAAGAGATCAGTGAACTTGCATAAAGGAGCCAGAGATGTAACATCCCTAACGAAGCTACGTCAGTAAAGTTACAATTGCAATGTCCACCCACAATGTGGCAAATATTCCCTGCCCACGAAATTCAGCAACAACACAGCCCAGTCTATTAGCACCCTTGTGGCCTGCTCTCTTATAATCAGCACTGTACTGGACGGTGACACCAACAGTACTATCAAGTTGCACTTTGCCAGCAGCAACTAGTTGGAGTTATAACTGGAACACTGGAAAATGGTTGTGGTTGTTGGATGTGAGGTCAGTCATCTCAGCTCCAGGATATCTCAGTAAGAGTTCCTCAAGCTAGTGCCCTAGGCTCAACCATCTTCAGCTGCTTCATCAATGACCTTCTCTCCATGATAGGATAAGAAATGGAGATGATTTCAGTGTTTAACACTGCCCGTAATGCTTCAGATACTGAAGCAATCCATCTTGCAGGTAACAAGACTTGGACAACATCCATGCTTGGGCTGATTAGTGACAAATAATATTTGTGTCAATGAAATGCTAGCCAATGATCTTCTCCCAAAAGAGAAAATTTAACTGTCTTCCCAAACGTTAAACAGCATTAAGGTCACTGATTCCACTACCATCAACATTCTGGGGTGGGGGAATTACCAAAACCTTATTGGGCCAGTCTTATCAATACAAGAGCAGATCAGGGACTGAGAATTCCATGGCTAGTTACCCAGCCACACTTCTCTCGTTGAGCTGCCAACACATCGCAGATTGTCATGGTATAGAAGGAAGACATTCAGCTCTTTATGTCTGCACAGTGTACCACATCCATCTATCTACTGCCTGCCTTCCATTATCAATCACAATAGACTCTCCTTTACCTGATTGGATGGTTCTCCACTGTCAATCCAACAGCCCTTTTGACCATATTCTCATAACAAATAAACAAATGTGTTCAAAGGAAATGCACTGTAGCTCAGTGGTTAGCACTGCTGCCTCACCCACCGGTTCAAATCCACTTTTGGGTGACTGTTTGGAGTTTGAACATTCTCTCCCGTATCTGCGTGGGTTTCCTCCAGATGCTTTGGTTTCCTCCCACAGTCAAAAGATGTGCAGAGTAGGTGAATCAGCCATGCTAAATTGCCCATAGTGTTCAGGGATGTGTAGGTTAGATGGATTAGCCGTGGAAAATGCAGGGTTACAGGTTTAGGGGTAGAGGGGTGGGTCTGGGTGGGATGCTCCTCAGGGGTTTGGTGTGGAGTCAATGGGCCAAACGGCCTGTTTTTACACTGTAGGGATTCTATGAAAATTTCAGAAACATTAGTTTGGATGCCCCTATAATAATTCTCCAGAGTTGCTCTCAGCAGTATCCTGCGGAAAGACCTGGTGAAGGCTTTGAGACAATCCTATCCCATTGACAACCCTGGATCAGGGCAAACATGTGAGCTCCACACCTCAAGATCACAGCATGCATTGGATGGGTTAAATGGACTGCTTCCATTTTGCATTACCTGTGTAATTTAAAAAATGTATGAAAATGTAAGAAAAAGCCGAGCACGCGTATTATCACACGGCCGTGGTGAAAGCTGATTACAGCAAACTAAATAAATAAACCCTTCTGCCAGCAAGCCAGACATAAACACAGAGCTACATTAATGACACATTAAATGAACATTACTGCAAACTCAAGGCAGTTCTTACCATTAACTTGAAATTACACAATGAAGTACAATTCTACGAGTTAAAGTGGGCTAGCTGTGCAATCAAATAAAATCATATAAACGTATTTAACAAACAAGCTGCGAAGGAAAAACATATTGAAATGGGCAAATATTTCAGGTCAAACGAAGAATTGAATGCCCAAACCACAACGACAGACAAACCCAAATCTTGTTGTTTACTGGGATATTTTTGGACACCGCAAGTATCAAGGTCAAAGATCTGTTTTTTACGATGGGACATGATATTGAGGTCCCGTTACCACTCTCAAATGCTATCCACAAAAGTGTGGGATAAGAAGGAGCGATGATGGCGTGGTACTAATGTAAGTAGATTAGGCATTCAGAAGCAGCTGATTAATACACTGGAGTACAAATCCCACCACGGTAACTGGAATTCAAAGCAGATCTCCAGCAATGAGGTTGGCTCTTAACCTCTCGCTGAAATGGCTGAGCAAAGCCACTCAGTCCAAAGGCATTTAGCAATGGGCACCAACTCTTACTCTACCCACATCCCATAAAACAAGAAAGGATGAAAAGGAAATGGTAAAATGGTAGTGAGCAGATTGTTGGGGAAAATGCGCAGAATCTATTCTACGTAATCACTAACTTCAGCAAAAAACACATCGCCTCTAATCTGAGCATTGGTTGTGATGTCTAAGCTGACACCACCCATGGTTTGCAATCCCTTGCTCATTGACCAGTAAAATTAACCCGAGCATCTCTAGATTATCTATTCCAAATTCTCAGTTTCAAATCCGGTGGGTAACCCTGTTATTCTCATCAGATATCTATAGGTTCAAGCCCCACTCTAGAGACCCCAAGTGTTGAACTCCCTGTGAAGTTCTGCTGCTTGGGTCATTGAGTAAAGGCCATGTCTTGCAATTTCTAGCCCAAGTGAATATAAAGCAGTTTGAGACATCCTAAAAATGGGATAAAGTTCAATAGAAGATCAAATTCTTTCCATTTCTTTCTGTAGCCGAGAATTCTAACAAGGCTAGTCGCTGCTCTTTAGACCTTCTCCAAAATATCAAGCAACTCTTGAAGGTCGGGTGCCTTACATTTACACAATATTCCAAAGATGGCCTCGTCGCTAGTCTATTCAAGGTTTGAACAACTTGTTTCAATTTAGAATTAGATGTTCTCAAGATGTTCCCTCGTATGTGATTAGACTTATCAATCATCTGAACCTTTCACCTACAATCTCCTCCATCCTTAACTGTCCTCAATATGCCGTATTGGTTAATCCAAAGTCAACTAAAAATTGGATATTATTATAATAACTGTATCTAAACGAACGCACATCTGGCATTGCTAAAGACAACTATTCCAGCTCACGATTCTGCTGACTTTCGTAAACAACTCGAGGCTCAGCCTCACTTGAATTAGTATCTTGAAGCTCAGTGCCAGCCATCTGTTACCCTCTATGTATCTTGGCCAGCGCCTGTTGGCAGTTGGAGCATGATTCAATCGGGAGGCGGACCACAGAATGTCCTGACTAGTAGACACAGCAGTTTCCATTGGGCCAGGTTTCTCTTTTTGTTGGCTAAGGCTAGCAATGGACTTGAAGAAAAGATGGGGAAACAGAGTGAAGGCGCAGATTAACTATGGTTTGATTGAATGGGGAGGCAGGGCTAGGGGATGAAAGACCACCTATGGATGTAGCTACCCCTCTGGGCAACACAATGGCTCAGTGGTTAGCATTATTGCCTCACAGCACCAGAGTCCTGGGTTCGATTCTAGCCTTGGGCAAGTATTTGCTTGGTTTTGCATGTTCTCCCCGTGTTTGTGTGGGTTTCTTCTGGGAAACAGTCCAAAGATGTGCAGGGTAGGTGGATTGGCCGTGCTAAATTGCCCCATGATGTGCAGGCCAGGTGGATTAGCCAAGACAAATGCAGGGTTAAGGGGGTGGGATGCTCTTCGGAGGACTGGTGTAGACTCGATGGGCTGAATGGCCTGCTTTCACACTGTAAGGATTCTGTGGCTGCTGTAGGCTGCCCTGGGAGTGACTGTTTTTGACAATATGCCATCTGGTTAATGGCAGTCACTTCCCTTGACCTATGACCCTCTTAATGCATTAGGGAACAGCCAGAGGAAATCAACAGGGCTGGGGAGAGAGTCATTCCAGCAGAAAAAGCCAAGCTCCAACTGCGTGTCCGGTTCAGCAGCCAAATTTTCCTTTCATTTTTCTACCCCCTTCCCTACCCTCACACAAATTTTCATTAGCACTGGAAACATTATTCAATTACGCATTTCCAATCTGCTCCTGACATCTGTTTGAGAGTGTTTCACATTTTTCTAACAGTGGCTAATAATTGCCTCCTGAAGGCACTTTCTGGCAGTTGGATCTTTGTTTGAGAGGTGCTTTTAATTTTTCCCAAATGCAGAGAGAGCAGCCCTGAGCCATTAACATTCCTCAGACACCTGTGGACAGTTAGACTCTCGAAGGAGCGGAAAACCTTTGGGGATTTTTTTTTTTCTCCTTCTTCCATGTTTGTTCGCAGAAGAAACAAAAGTTTGGCTTCAATTAGGCAGCTGCCAAGCTTTGAGGTGATTGCAATAATGGGGAAAGGGTCTTGCAGTGCTGGCTGGGAGGTGAGTAGCAATTTTCCACCCTCATGCCGAGGACAGGATGCACTTTATAGACAAAGTCTGTGCTGCTAACAAAAGGCAGCTTTTGAACAGAGTAATGCCTAATTCAGACAGAGACCTTGCATTTTCTTTCTTTTTTCGTTCTTCAACCTGTGGAAGACTGTCATGAAGGAATTGATTCACACTCCTTACCCAAAGGAAACAGTGAGTCTGTCTTTCTCAGGGACCCAGCTGAAATACTCTCTCAACATCAATATATTTAAAACCTAAATGCTCCTCATCTCCATCTTCTCTGGTGGTGAGTGAGCTTTCATCACCTGACAGTGTGCTACTCCCTCTGTCTCCTGATGCTTTAACAACAAGGATATGTGTTTCCATTGTCTCTTGAGTGACCACAGGATATTCCAGAATGCTTTACAGACAGTGAATTGTAATCATAGAGTCATACAGCTAGGAAACGGACCCTTCAATCCAACAGTCCATGCCGACCATAATCACAAACTGAACTAGTCCCACCTGCCTGTGCTTGGCCCTTAGCCCTCCAAACATTATCGAAATGTCTTTTAAATGTTGTAACTTTATCCGGATTCATCACTTCCTGTGCAAGTTCATTCCAGACACGAGCGAGAATCTGTGTAAAAACAATTGCCCCTCATGGCTTTTTAAAATCTTTCTCCTCTCACCTTAAAAATATGCCCCAATCTTAAAATCCCACACCGCTGGGAAAAGACACCTGCCATTTACTTGATTTTATAGACCGCTGTAATGCCACCCCGCAACCATCCACGCTCCAGTGAAAAATGTTCCAGCCTTTCCAGCCTCTCCTTATAACTCGAACTCTCCATTCCCAGCAACATCCTGGCAAATCTCCTCTGAAGGCAAACGTGAGGATTGCAGATGCTGGAAATCAGAGTCTAGATTAGAGTGGTGCTGGAAAAGCACAGCAGGTCAGGCAGCATCCGAGGTTTTTGCATGAAATGTCGATTTTCCTGCTCCCCGGATGTTGCCTGACTGGCTGTGCTTTTCCAGCACCACTCTAATCTAGACAAATCTATTCTGAACCCTGTCCAGCTTAATAAAATCCTTCCTATAACAGGGAGACCAGACCTGTTGGAATGTTTGAAATACAGCAGCTGACTTGAGCTCAGCAACCTGTATCCCTCTCACAAACAGCAACGTGATAATGACCAGATCATCTGCTTTAATAGGGTCATGAGGGTTACCTGTTGTCTGGGGCATGAGTGAGAACTCTTTTGTTCCTCAGAATGGTGCATGGGGTTTACACATCCACCTGGGGACTGGGTGGGGGGAGTCTCTGGTTTAACATCTCATCTGCAAAGGACCCCTTCCAGCACACAACCTGGCACTGCCAGGACACCCGCAGCAGCCATTTTGTCCATCAGGAGATGGAGTAGTAAAGTTATGGTTTTGATTGTAGTGGTCAGGCGAAGATTAATAAATATATGCACTCCATCTGATATACACTCTGCCTTTACCTGCAGCAGATATATTCTGTCTATTATACATGCCCAAAACATGCCTGTTATACACTCCATGTTGCACACTCTACCTGTTATGTCCCTACCCACTATACACCACGTCCTCCTCCCACCCACTATATACCCAGCATTACACAGTCACCCTTTGTACACCGTGTCTGTTACATACGTGACCATGATACCCTGTTATACACCAGCATATTATACACCATCCACTACCCAGACACACCAACCATTTCACACTACTGTTAGCACACCTTCCTGTTACACTTTGCCACCATACTTTTCACCTATTGCACATCCACTTTTTACACACATGTGTTACAGCTTGGGGCACACTCATTGGTTAAACACTCACCCCTTACACACCCACCTACTACACAACCTGTCTGTCATACATCTGTTAGTTACACACTCCACCAGTTACACACCAACAGGTATACCTGTACAACCTCCCATTGCACACCCTGTTATATAACTTGGCTGTTGTGCAGTCACCAGTTACAGGCTACCTCTGATTTTGCTTGTCCTTTAAACAGCCAGCTGGTACACACCACATCACTCTCCCACCCCTTACATACATCGCTGTTATACACTTGCCCATTATTAACCCCACTTATCGACAACCACCAGTTGTACACTGTTTAATATAAACTCAACTAATACACACTTCTCCAATTGCAACCATCCTGTTGGACATCTCACTGTTAGTGGAGTGCGGTACATTCCTGGTAGTCATGTTCATGAGGTTGCAAAGCAAAAGATTTTTCAAAGTTTTGAGAGGATAGATATGGCCTCCCTAAAGGAACTCCAAGTTCAGATCTTGGGGTTTGGGGAGCACTGAGCAGCCAGAGTTCCCATTCCCCCTGATCCTGTGAGCGTGATTCCAGACTTTATCACTCAGCCGTCTGCACAATCATTCCAAAGCTGCCAGGCTCATGTAGGGCTGGGCTCACACCAGTTCAGTTCAGTTCAGTTCAGTTCAGTTCTCACCCATTCTTCGAGGTGCCACAGATTAACTTTGGCCAGTAATACATAAACATGTGTGGACTCCCCACAATACCAAGACAGAGGGTCAGTCCTGATGAAACCACTCCTCCCAGGCGAGAGAAAGTGAACTGGAGCAGTGGACAGAGCTGGGATTTAGTGTTGGAGACCTGTTTTGTAAAGCACAGGAGCACTGTTAGGTTTAGACACATTCCTGGACTAAAATGTGTCAGTTCAGTTCTGCAAATATTCACCAAACTCTTTTTCATTGATTCTCCCAATGAATCAAACACCTTTACATTTTGTCATATTCCATAGAAACCCAATGGACCCATTTTTTTCTAATAATTTCAATTCATATAAATACACAAACTGGGAGTTGGAATAGGCCTTTAGTCTCTTGAACCTACTCCACTATTTGATGAGATCGCAATTGACCTGATTGTCGCCTCCAGTCTACTTCCCCACATACCTCTCAGACTCTTTGATCCTTTCTGATCAAGAATCTAACTCTGCCTTAAAATTATTGAAGGAGCCTCCCAGTGCTCCCTGGAGAATTTCCCAGACTCCCAACGCTCTGAGAAGAAATGCAACCTCCACATTTCCATCTTAAATGGGACACCTCATATTCTATTTTTTCCACAAGGGGAAACATCCTCTCAGCAAATTCTTCAGGATTGTACATGTCTCAATAAGATCACCTCCCATTCTTCTATTAATCCAGGTTCTGTTGTCTTTGGGGCTGAAAGCATTAATACTTAGAATCATAGAATCCCTACAGTACAGAAAGAGGCCATTCAGCCCATCAAGTCCACGCCAACCCTCCAAAGAGCATCCCACCCAAACCTATGACCACAGCCGATCACCATAACCCTGCATTTCCCATGGCTACTCCACCTAACCTGTACACCCCTGGACACAATGGGCAATGTACTATGGCCAATCTACCTAGCCTGCACATTTTTGGACTGTGGGAGGAAACTGGATCACCCAGAGGAGACCAGGACAGACACGGGGTGTATGTGCAAACTCAGTGCAGGCAGTCGCCCAAGAGTGCAACTGAACCCGGGTACCTGGCGCTGTGGAGCATGAGTGCTAACCACTGAACCACCATGCCACTTGATAGTACCATCCTCTGTGATGATGTCATAAGGACTTGGTTCGGAGTAAAGAAGGAGCTTGTAGGATACAGACCTGAGGTTACTATGCTCCTAACGATTTAATAAGCAAGTTCAGATTCAAATAGTCTGTAAATATTTGCAAACAACTTCAAATTATTTACTCAAAAATACTATTCTAATTAGTCCAGAAATGTAGCGATGCTCATGCACTTTGTAACACTTTGGATTTGTAAGAACCCACAAATGCAGCATGATGAGCAGTGATGTGACGAGACAGTGCTGAGGACCTGTCACAACCTCACCAACAGCACTGACCAACGTTACTTGTAAAGGTTGTTAACAAAGAGAAATTTGACTTCTGGCTTTCAAGAAAAACAACAATGAGACGACAGGCTGGTGAACCAGCTTTCAGGATCAGCAGATTTTGCTGTTTGCTGACAACGGCTAGCTCCGCAAAAACTTACGGCAGAACATGACAAAGAAGAATCCTTCAGAGAATGACAAGGAAATGTTTCAGAGCTGGCAGAAGATGCAAAGAGACAAAAAGAAAATCTGCAGCTCCAAGACAGAGGAACAGGGAGCATCACAAGGCATGACCTGTGGAAGAGGCTGCTAATCAAATTGAGCTAATGAGCTGACCAAACATTGATGACTGCCTGAGACAAAATGAAAAAATCCTTTTTAATATGGGGAAACATTAAATGGTGCAGCAATTTGGAAAGAAAGGGCAGAAATTTTTAAAATGTTGTAGTTCTGATTGGGAGTAATTCCATACAGCACAATTACCATGAGACTGGCTGATCAAATGAACAGGAGGAGTGAACACTTTTTATCTGGGAGCACAGGGCTGGGGTATTTGCTAACCAAGGTATTTAAAGCTTGGACAATCGGAAGAAGAATACAATTCTGGTCGAACACAGAAATTCTTTCAGGAAACAAGGAGAATGCAAGTCGTGAAGAGGCTCTTTAAAGTCATGAAGATGGAAAAACCTCCATTGCAACTACAAACTGTGGGAGAACCATTGGTGTTATGAAATAAAACTGGCTCTTCGCATTAGGAAGCTATGGCATCAGAAATAGTATTGCCAGGAAGATTTAATTTCTCAGATGGACCAAATAAAATATAAAGCTACACATTCTGGGAAAGACAATTATTGAGGATTAGAGTGGTTTCCAAATTAGATATTAAGACCGAAGCTGAACAAGTAAATACACTTCCATACAGGAATGGGACTATAACAGACACCATTATTGCTCTCCAAGGGGTAACAGAAACATCAGTCAAATTTAAAGAGTTAATGAAAATGTTTCAGAATTATTTAAACAAAGAACTGGAAACATTCTTCAAAGGACATATTTCAAAAAGGAGTATAACATGCACATGAATCCATAGCTAATTTAATTCCCGATCTCTATGTAAAATCAGAATTCATATGAGTTTAGATTGATGCAGGCATTACTTAGTCTGATCAATTACCACTCGATTTGGGTGGCACGGTGGCTCAGTGGTTACCACTGCTGCCTCACAGTACCAGGGACCTAGGTTCAATTCTCGCCTCGGGAAACAGCTGTGTGAAGTTTGCATATTTCTCCCTATGTCTGCGTGGGTTTCATCCCACAGTCCAAAGATGTGCAGGTTCGGTGAATTAGCCATGCTAGATTGCCATAGTGTTCAGGGATGGGTAGGTTAGGGGCATTAGTCAGGGGCAAATGTAGGGGGATGGGTTTTGGGAGGGTTACTCTTCGCAGAGTACCCAAAAATCTGCACATTGTTGGGAACTTCGATCAATTTAAACAGTCAATTCACCCTAGCCTCCATATCCCTGAGCAATACGTGACAATTTAACACGGCCATACCACACTAACCTAACATCCCATGGCACTATGGGGCAACTGTTCACAGCTAATACCTTGTTGAGCCAAATGACCTGTTTCCACACTGTAAGGATTTTATGATACTCAGATTAATCGCAAACCAAAGAAGATCAATCTCGAGAGAGAGCCATGGTGAGAGACCAAAAGGATGTGGACACTTTGGAGAGGGTGCAGAGAAGGTTTACGAGGATGTTGCCTGGTATGGAAGCTGCTAGCTATGAATAGAGGTTGAGTAGGTTAGGATTGTTTTCATTAGAAAAAAGAGATTGAGGGGGGACCAGATTGAGGTCTACAAAATCATGAAAGGTATAGACAGGATGGAGAGAGATAAGCTTTTTCCCAGGGTGAGGAATTCGCGTTCAAGGTGAGAGGAGAAAAGTTTAAGGGGGATACACGCAGAAAGTATTTTACACAGAGAGTGGTAGGTGCCTGGAACACATTACCAGCAGAAGTAGTAGAGGTAGGCACAGTAGATTCATTTAAGGTGTGTCTGGACAGATGCATGAGTAGGTGGGGAGCAGAGGGATACAGATACTTAGGAATTGGGCGATAGGTTTAGACAGTGGATTTGGATTGGTCTAGGCTTGAAGGGCTGAAGGACCTGTTTGTGACTTAGATTTTCTTTGTTCTTTGTAAAGCAAATCCATCTTAAGATTAAACTTGATAGAGGAAATCTACAGAATTCATTCAGTTTGAAGGCACAATCCACAAAAGACACACCTGATAAGCCAATGCAGTGGGTAGGACAGATGAACAAACAAGTCTCACAGACACAAACTGTGCCTAACTTTCAAAACTAAATACTTTCATCATGAAAAACTAGTTCAGTTTCAGAAAATACATCAAAGCAGGCCAGAGGAATAACAAATAGAAAATAGCAAAGTTTTCCTGGGAGAAACGATTGACCATAGACCAAACATTTTGACGTGCAGACATTTATGTCAATAGACATTTCACAAATGTCAATTTAAATGTGGGAGCAAGTCTCACAGTGTTGGCAAATTGTGAACCTTGGGTTGACAAAACACTGCTTACAGGCAACACAAGTTCAACTTCATGATGCATGAAGCATTGCACTTCAGAGTAAAGGTATGCTACAAGAAACACTTGGAGATAATGGACAGTACATACTAGAAAACTTTAATGTAGTTTACAATCATAAATTCTGTCTCCTGAGCAGAAAGGCATGTATTAACCTCATTCTCATTTAAATGATGGAAGAGATTGAACAACAAAGCCAAACGCTCCTTTGAAAGGAAACTATCCCAATTTGTTCAGAGTTAAAAGAGATTAAAAACAGAATACATCACGATAGACATTCACATAGAGTCTTAGAATCATAGGCATACAGCACAGAAACAGACCCTTCGGTCCAACTAGTCCAGGCCAACCATAACCCAAAAGTAAAACAGAATACATCACGATAGACGTTAACATAGTCTTAGAATCATAGAGTCAAACAGCACAGAAACAGGCCCTTCGGTCCAACCAGTCCATGCTGACCATAACCCAAAAGTAAACAAGTCCCACCTGCCTGCGCATGGCCCATATCCCTCCAAACATTTCCTATTCATGTACTTATCTAAATATCTTTTAAACATCGTAACTGTACCAACATCCACCACCTCATCTGAAAGTTCATTCCACACTCTCTGTGTAAAAATGTTGCCCCTCATGTCTTTATAAGTCTTTCTTCCCTCATCTTAAAAATATGCCTCCTAGTTTTGAACTTTCCACCAAAGGGAAAAGACACTTGCCATTCACCTAATATGTACTCCTCATGATTTCATAAACCTCTATAAGGTCACCCATGAACTTCCTATGTTCCAGTGAGAAAAGTTCTGGCCTATGCACCCTTTCCCTAGAACTCAAATTCCCGATTCCTGCAACATCCTGTTAAATCCCTCCTGAACCCTCTCCAGCTTAAAAATATCCTTCCTATAACAGGGCGACCAGACTTGGACATAGTATTCCAGAAGAGGCCTCACATGACTTGTGCAAGAATCTTCCAGAACTAGGTGTGAGGCAACATGTGTAGATCTGAAATATGAATATGAATAAAAACATGAGTAGAAAAGATAAGAATAACAACGTGGATACAAACCAACAGAGATTGTACATCGTCTGCACTGTCAACGTTGTTGTGAAGAAACAACAAAATCTTATCCCATTCCTATCGAGTTGATAGGACACAGGTTATTGTTTTGGGATGAACGGGATATAAACCTGGGAAACCCAAGGTGACTGTAGACTTTAGAGCATCAGGAGGACAGACCAAGCCAAATACGTTCGACATGACAAACTACAATGCTCCAAGTCCAAGAAGAATACGTTCAGAGAGAATAGTGAAACCGCCAGATCACCTGAATTTGGAAAGTCAAACACTTGGAGGGTGGTGGTAGTGGGAGGGAGAATGGGGGTGATGAGATAGTAGTAAATATAAATTTATAAACAAATGCACAGCAATAATAGTATTTTGAAAAAGAAACTTGACAGGATTAATACTTCATTGAGTATAGTAAGGAACACCCAGCGCTGCTCCTTCATCAGGGAACACCCCAATGATGTCTCAAGGACTTGGTCAGAATAAAGAAGGAGCTGGTAGGAGACTAATCTGGGACTAGCGAGCTGCCAACATTCTCTATCGTCTATCCACGTAATGTGGAAATAGTTGTTCCATGATAATAACCTCCATATTGTACGACAACAAGTCTCTTCCAGTTAGCTCAGAAAGGTGGCCATCCTCATCCACTACATACCATTTAATAGCAGAAGGAACAGTCAACAATGTGCAGGTTAGATGGATTGACCATGCTAAAATTCCCATAGTGTCCAGAGATGTGCAGGCTAGGTGGATTAACCATGGGAAATTCAGGGTTATAGAGTTTAGTGGGTAGGTCTGGACAGGATGCTTTTTAGAAGGTCAGTGCTGACTTGATGGGCTGAATGGCTTGCTTCCACACGGTAGGGATTCTCTGAATCTACAAACTCAACCTGTCCAATCCTTGCAGATAAGATATCAGCCTCATGTCTGTGAAGCTTCTCAGAACTGCTGCTAGTGGGATTGAATGTGATGTTCAATCTAAATATATCACCTTGTTTAAAAGTTGGGTTTTAATGCACAGGACACTGGCTGCTGTCATTCTAAAGTCAAATATAACCCCAATCTGACATTGCTGTTTATTGTACAAAGTTAAAAATCACACAGTACCAGGTTATAGTCCGACGGGTTTATTTGGAAGCACTAGCTTTTGGAGTACTGTTCCTCCGTCAGGTAGCTGTCACCTGGTGATAACCACCTGATGAAGGAGCAGCGCTCTGAAAGCTAGTGTGCTTCCAAATAAACCTGTTGAACTATAACCTGGTACTGTGTGACTTTTAACTTTGTACACCCCAGTCCAACACCGGCATCTCCACACCCTGTTTATTGCAGCCTTTCTGATATTGTGCTCACCTCAGCACCTTCAGTGAAATGGGTTTGACGATGTGTAGAATGAGTCCTGAGCTGAATGAAAGAGCAAGACAGTTGTCTCTCAGATTCACTTCTTCCAGAACATGTAGAGACATCGTTGCTAGTTTTATTTTTGTTTCAAGTGAAAGCTGATTCTTGTCCTCGATCCTGGCTGAACAACCTCTGGCAGATGCAGCTTTGTGTATGGGATATTTGTTCATGTGTTTCAAAGGTTCCTGACTCCTGTTTATACTTAGTTCAACTGTGCTTAAAATCCAAATGGTCATCCTCCCACTCCAATTTTTCCACCAGATTTGCAAAGTTATTAGGCATTACGATTTGACAGCAAAGAGATTTTGGAATTAAATTGGAGAGTTTACTGTTGGTGTTGGTAGCTGTAGCTTTCACGGTAATTTATTCTTGGCCCTATCTGTTTCTTCATTTCTGTCTCTCTTGTCCATCTCTTCGAGACCTTTATTGCTGCAGATCCTTTGCAATGAGATGGAATAGATGCTCATTCTCTGATGAGAAATTAGGTAAGGACATTGCTTTTACATCTGTTTGTAGCTACATCACTGCTGCAGCTGTCTCCTTATCAGAGTCTGGGTAAAGTGTTTCCACAATCAGTACATGATCGATGGACTCATAACTTCAGCACATCGTTCTCGCCTTGCTCCATTCTTTTCTGTTATCAGCTTCTTCCTCTGCACTTCCGTGAACTCTGTTTCTCCTGCTGTCACTGGCTTATCATCAGCTTGCAGTCTCTGGGATGTCCTGGGTTGGGAGCACCGGTTCCTTGATCTTATCTTTCAGACTGTACCTGACGGTACTTAACTAACTTAGCCAAACTCATCCTGCACTCTCAGCTACTTGGAGATGACCAGTAAGGCAATCAAAACCAATTAGAATGTCCGCTTTAAATCTTCTAGCATTTGTTCAGCAGTCAATGGCTTTATAACTTACAACATACGGCAAATCTATTCCAGCCCACGTGGGCTAACCAGTCCCAGTTTTAGAATGCTTCAGCTGAGATGAGTAGACATTGCACAATGCCTGCTATCTGGAACTGCTCTTCCCATTGCATTGTGCTCTCAACTTTACTTGTCCTTTTGGGATGAGCATCATTCCAGCAGATAGCCATGAGCTTATATTCAAGGGCTTCAATCCTGACTAGGTGTCTTGAGCCACCTCACACAGGTTTGTGAAGTTCATGATGTTGCCCACATACCAATGTCTATCTAAATCGTGGTTAAATATCACACAACACCAGGTTATAATCCAACAGGTTTAGTTGGAAGCACTAGCTTTCGTAGCACTGCTCCTTCATCAGGTAGCTGTGGAGCAGGACCATAAAAGATATAAAAGAGACCTAAGGGGAACTTTTTCACACAGAGGGTGGTACATGTATAGAATAAGCTGCCAGAGGAAGTGGCAGAGGCTGGTACAATTACAAAATTTAAGAGGCATCTGGATGGGTATATGAATAGGAAGGGTTTGGAGGGATATGGACCGGGTGCTGGCAGGTGGGACTAGATTGGATTGGGATATCTGGTCGACATGGATGAGTTGGACAGAAGGGTCTGTTTCCGTGCTGTACATCTCTATGACTCTAAGACACAGAATTTATAGCAAAATTACAGTGTCATGCAACTGAAATGATATACTGAACAAACCTAGATTGCTGTTAAGTCTTTCATCTTTTAGAATGGGTTGCAGGTTTCGGTTCATTAATATGTAAATCCCAGAACTTCTTTTAAGTCACATTCTCTAGGTAACTTAAGGTTTTATTTTTAAAAAAGGTGACATCTCAGCGCCGAAATTGCATGAAAGGTGTGAGGTTGGAGTGAGACTGGTTCTACTTCCAAAGTGGAATTTACAAAATATTACATGGATTGACTGCCTGCATTGACTGCCTGAAGATTGTGTGCTTTTTGAGCAAAATAGAATGTATCTGCAGGATATGAGGATGAGCATCTCACCAAGACCTTCCCCACGCCTCACCTTTAAACAACCGCCAAACCTCAAATAGATCATTGTTCGCACAGCCCAGCCTTCAGGACAACATCGACCACAACACCGTACAACCTGGTCCTGGCAACCACTGCAAGACGTGTCTGAGTGTCGACATGGATACCACTATTACACGTGGGGACACTACCCACCATGTACCAGGCAGGTACACATGTGACTCAGCCAACGTTGTCAATCTCATACACTGCAGGCAAGGATGCTCCAAGGCATGGTATATTGGTGAAACCAAGCAGATGCTATGACAATGGATGAATGGACACTGCGCAACGATCACTAGACAGGAGTATTCCCTCAGAGTTGGGGAGCACTTCAGTGGTCAGGGACATTCGGCCTTGGATCTTTGGGTGACTATCCTCTAAGGTGGACTTCAGGATAGGCAACAACATAGAGTGGCTGAGCAGAGGCTGATAGCCAAGTTCGGTATCCATGGGGATGGCCTCAACGGGACCTTGGGTTCATGTCACACTACAGGTGACCCCACTACAATATACACACACACACACACACACACCTACTCACACTCATGCAGACTCTCTCTCATACACACTCTCTCTCATACACACACACTTACACTCCCACACTCACACCCCCTCTCGCAGGCTGATATACCAACACACTCACACACACACTTTACCAAGCATACACACACTCTCTCACGCGCACTCACACTCACACACTCACTCTCTCTCCCTCATGCACACACACACACATGTATAAGTCTATGGGGTGAATTTGTATTTTCAGAATTATATTTGCAGATACACTCTATTTTGTTCAAAAAGCACACAACCTGCAGGCAGTCAATCCATGTAATATTTTGTAAATTCTACTTTGGAAATAGAACCAGTCTGACTCAAGATTGGGATACAGGCAGACTCCAACCTCACACCTTTCATGCAATGTCGGCGCTGAGATGTCACCTTTTCTTTTATAAAACCTTAAGTTATCTTGAGAATGTGACTTAAAAGAAGTTCTGGGATTTACATATTAATTAACCAAAACCTGCAACCCATTCTAAAAGATGAAAAACTTAACAGCAACCTAGATTTATTCAATATATCGTTTCATCGGTATGACATTTTAACCTTTTGCTATAAATTCTGTGTCTTATTGTCCTGCTCCACAACCACCTGATGAAGGAGCAGCGCTCTGAAAGCTTGTGCTTCCAAATAAACTTGCTGGACTATAACCTGGTGTTGTGTGATTTTTAACTTTGTACACCCCAGTTCAACCCCAGCGTCTCCACATCATATCTGAAACTTCACATTGACTTGATGCTCTCCTTCTGCTGTCATAATTCTAACAGTCACACACCATTTATTTTTAACCTATTTTTTAATCAATCTTCTCAAAGTTGTTATTACACACCTCTGGAACAGGTGGGACTTGAACCTGGTTCGAAGATAGAGATACTGCCACTGTTAGCATGCAAGCCCCCTACATTTGTTACCGTGGGGATTGAACCCATGACTGGGACATTATTAACACCAGGCTCTCACCATCAAAGCTAGATCCCCACACAAATGCCACTTCTCACTTTTTTAGATCTAATAACACCAACTTGTTGAATGGTGTAGAATCATTCACGACAATTATTAACAGACATCTCTCCAGCAGCTACTGGCTTACTCATTTCTAGCTAAAAACATGACTAAAGAGCGATTCAGTTTCTTGCAGTAAGTGCTGTTCTTTCCCATTGTAGTTAACCTTTTCTTTTGTGTCTGGTATTCTGTCCAATATATACATCTGGCCTTTCACCTCCAACTATACTGTAGACCCTTCTTCAGATATTTCTTCCTTTTTTTCGATATTTTGTTCGCACTGGGTCTCTCAGCATAATGCTAATTTGAATCTGTTCATCCAATAATACACTCTAAATGATATCTGACAACCTCAGAGCTTCTGCAATATTGACAGCCTTTCTTCAGAGTACGTTTCACCTCTTTCAGCAGATATGTTCTCCCACCAGGATTACTTACGCCTAATTCAATACTATCTCTGAGGAAACCATTTTTAGTACATGTTTCAGCTAGATGTATCCATGCTATCACATGCTAACAGTCTCCCTCTGCTCTGAGCTCTGATGTTGAACCTACGTTATTCATGATTAACATTAATGGAGGGATCAAAATACATCTTCAAAACTTTCAAATCTCTCCTGTCTGAATTCTTTGTTCCTTGGTGAGATTTAGGTGGCACGGTGGCTCAGTGGTTAGCACTGCTACCTCACAGCACCAGGAAGCCTGGTTCGATTCCAGCCTCGGGCAACTGTCTGTGTGGGGTTTACACATTCTTCCCATATCTGCAAGGGTTTGCTCAGGTTTCCTCCCACAGTCCAAAGATGTGCAGGCCAGATGAATTGGCCATGTTAAATTGTCCATAGTGTTAAGTGCATCATTCAGAGGGAAATGGGTCTGGGTGGGTTAATCTTCGGAGGTTTGGTGTGGACTGTTTCCAAAGGGGCTGTTTCCACACTGTAGGGAATCTAATCTACAGCTTGTAGCTCTCTTTCCTCAGCACTGAAAATAGAATTGCTTCGCTCAGTCGCTTTATTCTGATCCATAACTCTCACATAATTTATGGGCAGCATGGTGGCACAGTGTATAGCACTGCTGCCTCACAGCGCCAGAGACCTGGGTTCAATTCCTGCCTCGGGCAACTGTCTGTGTGGAGTTTGCACAATTTCCCCATGTCTGTGTGGGTTTCCTCTGGGTGCTCCGGTTTCCTCCCACAGTCCAAAGATGTGAAGGTCAGGTGACTTGGCCATGCTAAATTGCCCGTAGTGTTAGGTGTAGGGGAATGGGTCTAGGTGGGTTGCTCTTCGGAGGGTTGGTGTGGACTTGTTGGGCCGAAGGGCCTGTTTCCACATTGTAAGTAATCTAATTTTACCATTGCCAGCACAAAAAGAAGCCTTCAATTCTCTCTCATATCTCTTTGTTTCCACAGAAGTAGTGAGGAGAAAAATGCGCAATTCTCTCTCACTCCACATTTCAAAGTTACAGGCTGTGGCATGGTTAATCATTGCTTTTTTTTTTATTTTTATAGTCACTTGTTCTCTTACAGCACTGAAAATTCACTCAGTCTGAGTTTCACACTTCCGATATTTCATTTTACGTTCTGTGTTTAATTACTGTCACAAACTGAAGTGAAAGCATTTACGGCTGAGGGAGAAGGTGTTGCATTATTCCATTTTGGAAATTACTCTATGCTTGAATATTTGGTGAGGTATCAATGACCCAACCAGAGCAATTCAAGGAAAGAGAAGCCTTATATCTCATGTGTGTTACATTTCATGGAATCATACAGTGTGGAAATAGACCCATTGCTCCAACTCCTCCAATCCGGCCAAATTTCATAAGACAGAAGAACTAGGAGCAGGAGTAGGCCGTCTGGCCCCTCGAGCCTACTCTGTTATTCAATAGACCATGGCTGAGCTTTCTGTGCACTCAGTTCCTCTTACCCACCCACTTAACCCTTAATTCCTTTGCTGTACAAAAATCTATCTTTGCCTTAAAAACATTCAACGAGGTAGCCTCAATTGCTTCACTAGGCAGGGAATTCCACAGATTCACAACCCTTTGGGTGAAGAATTTCCTCCTCAACTCAGTCCTAAATCTGTTCCCCCTTATTTTGAGGCTATGTCCCTAGTTCTAGTACCGCCCGCCCGTAGAAACAACCTCTCTGCTTCTATCAGATCTGTTCCCTTCACAATTTTATGTTTCTATAAGATCCCCCCTCATTTTTCTAAATTCCAAAGAGCACAGTCCCATTCTACTCGACCACTCCTCAATAGCCCACCCTCTCAATTCTGGAATCGACCTCCTCTGCACCCCTTCTCGTGCCAGTGCATCCTTTCTCAGGTAAGGAGACCAAACCTGCACACAGTACTCCCAGGTGTGGCCTCGCCGGCACCCTGTACAGTCGCAGCATAATCTCCCTGTTTTTAAACTCTATCTCTCCAACAATGACGGACAATAGTCCATTTGCTTTCTTAATTACCTGCTGTACCTGCAAACCAACCTTTGTGACTCATGTATGACAACACCCATGTCCCTCTGCAGAGCAGCGTGCTGCATATTTTCACCATTAAATAACTGTCCATTTTGCTGATATTCCTATCAAAACGGATGCCCTCACATTTATGTTCCTCAAACTAAACTATAGTTTGGCCCATATCCCTCCAAACCTTTCCTACTCACATACCTGTCCAAATGTCTTTTAAATGTTGCTATTTTACCTGCATCATTGTATGTTCACTCCATCTACAAACCACCCTTTGTGGGTAACACAACAACATTGGCAAGCCAGTAGTCATGTGATGAAGTTGACTCAATGGACCATATCCTAAATCCTCTTCATATTTAAAGTCTTAGAATTGTACAGCACAGAAACAGATTGTTTGGTCCAACATGTCCATGCTGAACAGATATCCTAAATTAGTAGTCCTGTTTGCCAGTGTTTCTTGTGGTCTACAATGGTTGTCTTTTTCTGCACTATCCTCAGTATCAAGATATCCTGGCTATGCAGCCGTTGGTGTTTGAGGAATGTGGCTAGTGCTCTGTTCTGTGTGCGTTGCTCATTTCCCAAAACTGGCAAACTTCCTTTGCTGTCCCAACATGCGGCATCATGAATACTTGCTGAACCCTGCGTTGTGTCGAGTGATATAATTTGGAAGCTTGCGTTTATCCGGTACTACATTGACGAGACCATGGGAGAGTTCGTTGAGGGGTTAGAAGTCAGACTCGAGGACATAAGGCCGAAAGTGAGTGGAGAAAGTTAGGGAGACATTTCAAGTCAGTGAAATTCACCACTTCCAACACCAGGTGTTTTCTTACATCCAGAACCACACTGGTGTCTTTTCATGGGGCATCAGTGTCTGAAATTCCAGGCATTTGCCCCTGGAATATTTAAACAGTGCGATGGTTACACCAATGCAAGTGACATGACCTTCACAGGAGCCTTCAGTGCAGCACTGGTTCATCAGGAGGCCCCTGGCCATATTGTGGTGGAAGGTGAGATAGGGGCAAAGGCATTTAATGTCCAGAGTGTGAAACATAGAATCATAAGAATTATAGAATCCTGACTGTGTGCGAAGAGGCCATTCAGCCCACTGAGTCTGCAGTGAACTCTGAAGAGAATCCCATCCAGACCCAGCCACCAGCCCCCCAACCTAGACCCATAACCCCCATTTCCCATAACCCCTATTTCCCATTGTCAATCCACCTAACCTGTAAATCTTCGGACTCTGGACTTTGAACATGGCTGCAGTGATGATGAAAATGTAATGATCTCACTAGGACAGGCAAGGTGAGCAAATCCCCAGACTACACTTCAGCACTCCACCTACATCTCACTAAGATCAATATTCCCAAACAATACATTCTAGACTCATCCTGAACATAGAATCCTGAAATGTGGAAGTAGGCCATTTGGCCCATCGAGTCCACACCAACCCTCTGAAGATCATAGAATTATAAAATCCTACAGTGTGGAAAGAAGCAAGTTAGCCCATTGAGTCTGCACTGACCCTCTGAACAGCATCCCACCCCATCCTTGTAACCCTGCATTTCCCACGACTGATCCACCTAAACTAGATATCCCTGGACACAATAAGCAATTTAGTTTGGCCAGTCCACCTAACCTATACACCTTTGGAGTGTGGGAGGAAACCCGATAGACACAAGGAGAACGTACAAACTCCACACAATCACCCGAGGCTGGAACCAAAGCCAGGTCCCTGGTGTTGTGAGGCAGCAGTGGTAACCACTGAGCCACTGTGCCATCTCCCCTTCGAATCATACCAACATACATGTACTTGTTACTGACTTCACAAACTTACCACTATGCCGTTGCAGCAGGCACAGAACCTAAACACACTGGCACACAGTCACTGATATTATCCCCACGCTCTCTCCCCTCCCTCATCTGGTGCCTGTAATCACCAGGACCTGGCTGCAGTGTAGGAGCGTCAGCCTAGATGATATGCTCAGCTCTCTGGAATGAGACTTGAACCCACAACAATGAGATGGCCAGTCCTGCTCCCAGTGCTGGCTGCAGATGGGAGCCCTGAGGCACAAGTGTTCGATGATGAAGCTGAGGGTCAAACGCTCAACCACTTCCTTCACCAGGCAGTCAGTTATTTATTTGTCTTTACAAGACATGAACGGCAATGATTTCTTTGGTAACTGTAAACAAAACAAACAGCAGCAAAATTACACAAACTCTCGGCTGGAGTATACAGAAGTGTTAAGGTTTCCCCTCCTCTCTGGAACGGGATTTATATTTCATTTGTAAACTGCGGTTTCCTGCTCCCTGCTGTCCAATCCCTATGTGTTTGTTTACGCAGAGATCTGCACAGGATCTTTCTGCTCTCTCTCTCTCTCTCTCTGTCTTTCTCCGCAGTTCACAATGAGGGTGCACTTTCTGAGATTAATGCACAGTTAACCAGACAGTGCTGGCATTTATGGAAGAGACAGAACTGTCCTGCTCAGATCGCTGCTGGAAGTTATTTTGCTGCCCTGAATGTCTGACTTTCCTTTGGAACAAAACTATGTCTTGTTTTTACATGAATAGTGGGGGGCAAGCTAAAAACTCAGATCTCCCTCACTATCTCTGAAACACCCTCCATCCCTGTGTTACTCCCCTTGTTCATTGCTCTCCCAGGGTCTTCAGCTTTCAAGACAAGGGTTGAGAATTCCTTCCTTAAATATTTCCCTCTACAGCTTTTGCCTCCCAATCAAGATGTTCCTTAAAAGCTACATTAAGCAAATTTAGAACCTAGAACATTACAGCGCAGTACAGGCCTTTTGTCCCTGGATGTTGTGCCAACCTGTGAAACCATCTGAAGCCCACAACTCCATCGACCTTAGTGTCATCCACAAATTTACTAACCCATCCTTCTACACCCTCAGAGGTCATTTATAAAAATAACAAACAGCAGAGACCCCAAAACAGATCCTTGCAGTACACCACTAGTAACTGAATTTCAGGATGAACACCTCCTATCAAACACCACCCTGTCTTTTTTCAGCTCATCAATTTCTGATCCAAGCCACTAAATCACCTCAATCCCACGCCTCCATATTTTGTGTACTAGCCTACCTTAGGGAACCTTATTAAATGCCTCACTGAAATCCATATACACGATATCAACCACTTTACTCTCCTCCACCTGTTTGGTCACCTTCTCAAAGAATTCAATAAGGTTTGTGAGGCACGACCTACCATTCACAAAACCATGTTGACTATCCATAATCAACCTATTCTTTTCTAGATGATTATAAATCCTATCTTTTATAATCCTTTTCCAACAATTTACCCACAACTGAAGTAAGGCTTACTGGTCTATAATTACCAGAGTTGTCTCTACTCCCCTTCTTGAACAAGTGGACATTTGTTATCCACCCTTCTTCTGGCACTATTCCTGTCGACTATAATGATATAAAGATCAAAACCAAAAGCTCCGCAATCTCCTCCCTAGCTTCCCAGAGAATTCAAGGATAAATCCCAGCCGGCCCAGGGGACTTATCTACTTTCACACTTTCCAGAATTGCTAACAACTCCTCCTTGTGAACCTCAATCCTATCTTGTCTAATAGCCTGTATCTCAGTATTGTCCTCAACAACATTGTCTTCTTCCAGTCTGAATACTGACGAAAAATATTTATTTAATGCTTCCCCTATCTCCTCGAACTCCACGCACAACTTCCCACTACTATCCTTGACTGGCCCTAATCTTACTCTAGTCATTCTCTTATTCCTGACATACCTATGGAAAGCTTTAGGGTTTTTCTTGATCCTATCTGCCAATGACTTCTCATGCCCCCTCCTGGCTCTTCTTAGCTCTCTGTTTAGGTCTTTCCTGGCTAACTTGTAACTCTCAAGTGCCCTAACTGAGCCTTCACGTCTCATCCTAACATAATCCTTCTTCTTCCTCTTAAGAAGAGATTCAACTTCTTTAGTAAACCACAGCTCCCTCGCTCGACCATTTCCTTCCTGCCTGCCAGGTACATACTTATCAAGGACACGCGGTTGCTGCTTCTTGAATAAGGTCCATATTTCAATTGTGCCTATCCCCTGCAGTTTCCTTCCCCATCCTGTGCATCCTCAATCTTGTCTAATTGCACCATAATTACCTTTCCCCCAGCAATAACTCATGCCTTGCGGTATATACCTATCCCATTCCATCATTAAAGTAACCATAACCAAATTGTAGCCACTAAAACCAAAGTGCTCCAAATCTAACACCTGGTCAGGTTCATTACCAGTACCAAATCCAATGTGGCCTCGCCCCTTGTTGGCCTGTCTACATACTGTGTCAGGAAACCCTCCTGCACACATTGGACAAAAGTACTCAAACTATAGTATTTCCAGTTAATATTTGGAAAGTTAAGGTCCCCCTTAACAACCACTCTGTCACTCTCGCTCCTATCCAGAAACATCTTTGCTATCCTTTCCTCTACATCTCTGGAACTATTCGGAGGCCTAGAGAAAACTCCCAACAGTGTGACCTCTCCTTTCCTGTTTCTAACCTCAGCCCATACTACCTCAGTAGACGAGTCCTCAAGCGTCCTTTCTGCAACATAATACCATCCTTGACTAACAATGTCACATCTCCCCCCTCTTTTATCATCTTCCCTGTTCTTACTGAAACAGCTAAATCCCAGAACCTGCAACAACTATTCCTGTCCCTGCTCTACTCATGTCTCTGAAATGGCCATAACATTGAAATCCCAGGTACTAACCCATGCTGCAAGTTCACTCACCTTCTTCCGGATGCTCTTGGCATTGAAGTAGACAAAATTTAAACCACCTTCCTGCTTGCCGGTGCACTCTTGCGACCTTGAAACCTTATTTCTGACCTCACTACTCTTAACCTCTTGGACACTGGAACTACAATTCAGGTGCCCGTCCCCCCGCTGAATTTGTTTAAACCCTCCTGAAGAGCATTAGCAAATTTGTTGATCACATATCTTCATATATGCCACGTAGGTCTGATGTTGCTCCAAGATGTGAGATGTGTTCATTCACAGTAGATGCTTTAGAAATTCATACAGAAATACTATCGCATTCATTTCTTGTATTCTTTCATGGGACATGGACAGACTGTACCTTAATTGCCCTTAAATGGAGTGGTTTGTTAGCTATCTCAGAAAGCAGCTAAGAGTCAACCGTGTTGTTGAGGGTCTGGAGTCATGTAGAGGCCAGAGCAGGTAAGGATGGCAGAATTTCCTTCCATAAAGGACATAGTAAACCAGGTGGGTTTTTACATGAATTGATAATAACCTTGTACCCACCTTTACTGAGTCTGATTTTCAAATCTAGATTAATTGTGTTTGAATCATCTGTCCACAACATCAGGAATGGGAGGAAGGGTTCTTGGAAGAAGCAGGAAAATGGAGTTGAGGCCAAGATGAGTCATCCAGGATCGTATTAAATGGCAGAGCAGGTTGAAGGGATGGATTATCTACTCCTGCACCTAGTTCTTATCTCCTTATGTGCAAATGAATACATTAAAGAGAGTGGGAATCTGAAAACACCACAGGGAAAAAGTAAATGCAAGGAGGTCAGTTCAAAGCATTAAAGCATGAACCAAATGACCTTTGCCAATACCCTCCTACTCCTGAGGCTTTCAGCATCTCAGGGAAGCAGCACTCAGCCCCTTCCGGGACTTTTAATAAAAGTCCATAAGGTCCACCTTTTGCTGGGAATGTAAAGTTGTGTGTATTAATGTTTCTATGATTTTCTGGGGTGGCACAATGGTTAGCCCAGCAGCCTCCACAGCGCCAGGGACCTGGGTTCAATTCTACCTTAGGGTGATTGTCTGTGTGGAACCTGTACCTTCTCCCTGTATCTGCACGTGTTTCCTCTGGATGTTCTGGTTTCCTCCCATAGTCCAAAGATGTGTAGGTTCGGTAGATTGCCCATAGTGTCAAGGGACATGTAGGCTAGGTGGAATAGGCATGGGAAATGCAGGGGTATAGGGATGGGATCAGTCTGGCTGAGATGCTCTTCAGAGGGTCGGTGTGGTCTTGATCAGTTAAATGGTCTGTTTCCACCCTGTAGGGATTCTATGATTCATCTTCCTAATGCATATTGACCAACATTGGATCTAAATTAAGCAAAACCTAGATTTTAGAATTCACATCCTTATTTTTAAACCTGTTCAGGACCTGATCTTCCATATCTTTGCAAGCTCCTGTATCTCCACAACTATCTGAGATATCAGTGGCCCGCCAATTCTGGTCTCTTCTGCATTCCCAGCTTTAATCACCCTGTCATTACGGCAATGCCTCCAGCTGCCTAGGTCACAAGCTCGGTCTTTCCAATAAGATGTTCACTTCGAACAACTTCCTAACATCAACACATTTGATCAGCTCTTGTGGCTCATTGTCAAATGTTAATAAATGCACCAACAAAAACCTTAGGAAGCTTAGTGTGTGAAAGAGGTTCAGGTTTTGGGCAGCACGGTGACTCAGTGGTTAGCACTGCTGCCTCACAGGGCCAGGGACCCGGGTTCAATTCCTACCTCGGGCAACTGATGTGTGGAATTTGCACATTCTCCCCGTGTTTGTGTGGGTTTGCTCCGGTTTCCTCCCACAGTCCAAAGATGTGCAGGTCAGGTGAATTGACCATGCTAAATTGCCCAGAGTGTTAGGTGCACTAGTCAGAGGGAAATGGGTCTGGGTGGGTTACTCTTTGGAGGGTCGGTGTGGACTTGTTGGGTCAAAGGGCCTGTTTCCACACTGTAGGGAATCTAAAACACTAATTGCCTTGGTATTGAATTTTTCTGTGTTTGGTAGCTGAGTCTGTTCAGTATTAATATTCACTGTGTTTGACTAGTTCAGTCTGAGTGTGGACTCAGCAAAAAGTAAATGTATTATATATGATCAGAATCGGAAGCCAGAGCAATGAATGGAGTAGACAAGTTTAAAATATTGCAAATGAAACCTAGGGTATACACTCGGGTCATCTTTTTGTTATAATGGATAGCTTAATTGTTCACCACTGCATACAGGATGCGGGCAAGACCTGCCTTTATTGTGCATTCCTAACTGTCCTGGTAAAGGTGGTGGCGAGTTGCCTTATTGAACCACCAGTCATTGGAGAGTAGGTTTTCCTTGATGCCACATTAAATGTAACCCTGACATCAATAGCGTTCCCCATCAGTTCCCCTTTCAACCTCAGAGCTTTTGGTCCTGCTTTGAAAGGCTAATCTGAGGTCAGATGATGAGTTGGTTGATCAGAACTCAAACGAAGATTCAGCAAATAGGTTATTCCTGTGAAGGCCCCACCAACAACACCTTCCATCATGTTACCAATGATTGAGAGCAGAGTGACAGGGTATTAAGTGGCCAGAGTGGATTTGGCCTGCTTTTTAGCCGGCTAGATGCCAGTCTTGTAACTGTACTGGGAGAGCTTGGACATGGGCACAACTATTTCTAGAATGTTGTCAGGGCTTTACAGTGTCGAGTATATCCAACTGTTTCTTGATATCACATGGAGTGATCAAACTGGCTGTGAATATGATGCTGGGGACCTCTGAAGGAGGTCATTCACTCAGTATTTCTGCCTGAAGATCGCTATGAATACTTCAGCCTTATCTTTTGCACTGATGTACTGGGCTCCTTATTCAGGGAGGATAAGGATATTTGTGGAGTCTCCTTCTTTAATAAGTTAGAATCATAGAATAGAATATCACAGAGTGATAGCAAGCCTTTCGGTCCATTGAGTTCACACTGACCCTCTGAACAGCATCCCACCCAGACTCACCCCCTCCACCTCACCCTTGTAAGCCAGCAATTCCCATGGCTCACCCACCTAACCTGCACACCCCTGGACGCTGTGGGAGGATTAGCATGGACAATCCACCTAACTTGCACATCTTTGGAGTGTGGGAGGAAACCCGGGGGAATCCCACGCAGACATGGGGAGAATGTGCAAACTCTACACAGACAGTCGCCCCAACAGTGGAAATGAACCTGGGTCCTTGGCATTGTGAGGCAGCAGTGCTAACTACTGAGCCACCATGCCACCCATTATTTAAACACCCATCATCAACTCATGACCAGAATCATTCTGAAAGATACAAATATGCAACCATCTTTGCTGCTTCAGATCTCATTCCAAGTGACTGGGATTAACACTGAATTTCAGCAAATTTGCATTCCCACTTGGAATGGTACAAGCTAAAGATGTGACAGTAGTAAGATCTGGGATCACTGAGCCAAATTCCTGAAATTCCTCTCCCACCGGGCGCCCCCCCCCCCGGCCAAGAAAACTTTGAAGTACCTTTACGACCATATCTGTGGCAGTCCGCCCCACGCTCACATCTCTAGCAAAGTCAGCAGTCGCCTTGTCAGTGACGCCCATGTCCCATCATTTAATGACAAGGAGCAAGATGGTCTATCCATCGGCAGGCCTGAGGCAAGTCACATCGAAATGAAGATAGTATTTGCTCTGTCCTGGCACCCACTCACTCAGATGAGCTTCGATGACCTTGGTATCCACTGTTTCTCCTTGGTCTACAGTCGTAAGCACAAGGCAATTGATGTTTAATCATCCAGAAATGGAGAGGGAATGATTTATTCACGCATCCTGGTCCTTTTGATGTTCTCTATGAAGGCTTTAATAGGCACAGGAAGTTTCCAATAAATATAAAACTCACCGGTTTGCCAGGAAACGTTCTGCTTTGATCAAGATTTCTATAAACTGCAGATAAAAATCGCCTCCTTTTTGCTTCTTTGCACCCAGAGCCGTTATTTTTTTATGAAAAGGAAATCAAAATACTGTGGATCTCCGAAATCTGAAATAAAAACAGAAAGTGCAGGAGAGAAACTCAGCAGGTCTGGCAGCTTCTGCAGAGAGAGGAATATCAGAGGGGATCTTTCAAGTCGAAAACAACTCATCTGCAGAACATTGCTCTTTTACTCAATCTTTCATTCTGTGCAAATAGACATCATTCACAGATCACGTCCAGTCCATACACTGGAGCTGTCAGTTAAACAGCAGTTTCTGGGGAAGGCTCTGAAGCAGGAGCTACACTCTGACAGTGCACACTGAAGAAAGCTGAGAAGGAATTCCTAATGCATCATGCCTGTGATTGGAAACTGAATGTAAATATTTTACTGGGAGCATCAGGCTGCATCTCCACTTGTGACAACTTTGACACAGACATCACAAGAGGGGATTGTTCACTCTCTGCACTGATGTTGAAATCTGGGCCTTAATTGTTAGCTGCATCAGGACCTGGTCACTGACCTCTCGATACCAAGAGGTGGTCAAGCCGTCTTCATCTACACAATTCCAAGGTCGAATAGGTGCAGAAGATATTCAGGAAGGCTGCAGGAATACTGAACTAGAGGATTGGAGTATAAGGATGCAGACATAACAGTATGTGAAAAGACCCCACTTGGGGAAGTGAGAGTGCATTTGGGCTCCACACCTTTGGAGGGAAGAATATATCAGCTTTGGAAGGAATACAATGTCAGTTTACCAGCATGATGCTTAAACTTCAGAGGTGATGTTTGAGGAGAGGTTATACAAATTTGACCTGTTTTTGCTAGAGTTTGGAAAGTTAAGAGGCAAAATGATCAAAGTCTTCAAGATAGTAATAAGAAAAGACAGACAAATAAAGATAAAGTATTTCCACTAGCTCGGGATTCCAGAACTGGGAGCATAGACTGAGAATTAGGGCCACACCGTTGAGGAGAGATGTTAGGAAGCATATCTGCACACAATGAGTGGTAGAGGCTTGGAACTCTTTACCATAAATGGTAGTGGGTGCAGGATCAGTTGTTAGTTTTACATCTGAGATAGATATATTTTTGTTAAGCAAAGGTATTAAGAGATATGGACCAAAGGCAGGTTTATGGTGTTAGGCCGCAGTTCAGCCATGATCTCAATGAATAGTGGAACAGGCTCGTGGGGCTGAATGGCCTACTCCTGTTACTATGATTTATCTTAGAGGTCCACATAACCATGTAGCTGACATGTTTAATGTACACTGCTTGGTGAGAGGGAAGCAGCCAGCAATATTGAGGAAGACACAATTATGGTGATTACACACATAACCATGAACCTCTTTACTGAGAAGAGTCGAAGGCAGAATGAGCAGACTGCAGAAGGCAGCAGCTCGAGTAAACAATTAGTCTCAGGACATCATTGAGGAGGAATGTGTCCCGTATGTCAGAGTCTGCATCGAATTCAAACTGTGTGTTGGCACTTGACTCACCATGCAGAACTTGAGCAGTTTACTGTGAAAGTTCTGCAGCAACAGGTATTGCATCTTACCCATGAGGACATCTGCATGATGTTCAAATGAGGAACATTTCTGCAAAGCGACCCTGATGGCCAGCAACAGGTAATTGCAGAGGCGAGTCCATGAGAAACTGGGTGGTTTTCACACAAAGTAAGAAATCAGTGAAGCAGTGTTCTACATCTCGATGACTGATCCCAAGGGCTAACAAAACCATGGCAACAAATCCAAGTAGATATTTTCAGAGAAGTGCAAACAGGTCCTGGGAACCATCATTTCCTGCTTACTATGTTCATGATGTACAAACCAAATGGCCAGAAATTGCTGCAACAAATTCCACAACCACCACTTTGATCACTACTATTCTTAGACAAACTACTTGCAAAATGAGGTTTGCTGGACTTTATTGCTAAAATGAACCAGCTAACATCAGGATACAGGACAACCGACGCCTGACATTCTGAGGGGCAAGACACCAGCTCAATGTATGATGGTCGTGAATCTTCAGCCACCAATGGTGTCTCATGGGGATGGCAGAGCACGAGCAGAAGAAATTTTAAAGCTAAAACAAAAAAGTGTACGGCAACAAGTGGAACCCAATTTATGAAGTTGGAGACTGAGTTCACATCAGATGGCTAGCACATGACTACAAACTCAAATCATCTCGTCCTGGGCCTAAAGCAGATCAAATGGTTGCTCGGTACAAACCTGTTGGGGATATAGCAGGAGATTTGAACACATGAAAGGTCCAAAGATCATGAAGCAGGGATTTGCCCTTCCACTGGCACCAGCTCATTACAAACAGGAAGTATACATGGAGCAAAACCTGTGGGTCACATTAACCTGAGGAATCCTTTCTGTCTGCTCCACCTTCCCTCCTTCTCCCAAAGGTATTCTGTCTCACAACAAGAGTCCATTTGACTTCTCCAACTACCCTCCCTCACCACCGCCACTTTCTGGTGGAAGTGATATGGATGATATTTTTCAATTAACCAATTCAATCACTATTATTCCACATCCATGAATCCAGTGGGACTTAAACCCAGACCTCCAGGCTCAGTGATAGGGACACTATTACACCTCACAAGACACCCTTCCCATTATAAATAACAACTTCAAGTGGAATATGAGACACCTGGTAGCAAGCAAACAAAGATATACTAAGGACAGTGATTGAAGAAAATATTTATTTTTCTGGTAAATGGCCATGTTTCTACCTTATCAAGCTGACCACATGGAACTCTTACTCTGAGAAATAACTGGAAGTGCATATGTTCTTTGTTTTAAATTAAAAATAACTGTCTTTTAGTTTTACAAAGAGAAAATGAGGAACATTAAATTTTTCAATTGTTCTGTGTTTGATTACATGTGTCTGTTAACTGTTTGCTGTATTATTAGTCGGGCCTGGGTGTGGTGACTAAGAGAAATTAGACAATAGTGCATGACATGTTAAAGCATTGAATTGAGCTCCTGTAACATAGGGACTGGTGTTATCTCTCCTTGAATCTGAGGCTCAAAACACAATAGGGTATTCACAGGAGGAACGTAGAAAGTGGAGAGGAAGATGATTGACTCCAGTTTCATTGAGTAGCACAGCGAGCTTGAGCAACTATCTGGCCTCCCCTTATTCCAATTTCTCATGTTCTTACACAGTGGAAGTGAATTGGAAAAGGTTTGGTTTACTGGGATTCTCCATAATCGGCATAAAGGGAAAGGGTTGTATTCCATTGGGATTGTATTCCTTGAGGGTAAAACACTAGCTGCAGCTTTTAGGGAAGGACAGTGATTAGTCTGTCCTGATCTGCCCATATATCCATTATTCCTGCAACAAGCCTTCACCCCTCTCTGGCTGTTGCCAGCACCTCATCTCGATGATCCATGTTTGAAAATTCTTCAGTCCATGCAGCGAGTTTCATCAAACTATTCAACTGTGGAGGGTCATCTCATCTTTTCATCAACCATTCTCCACAAAAAAATGCATATCACAGCGAAAAGGTGAAATAATAATTGATACTCGGTTCACCCTTCCCTCCACCTTCACTCACTCCTCCCAACCACCCTCCACCTTCACTGACTCTCCCTGACCCCCTCCACCTCCACCTCCACCTCTGCTCACCTCCCCCACCCCCGTCCACC
>NC_057744.1:32090611-32100327 GCF_004010195.1 Chiloscyllium plagiosum | reverse complement strand
CAATTCCCCACCCCTCCACCACCACTCACTCCCCCACACCTCCTCCACCTCCACTTCTTCACCCCCAACCACCCCACCTCCTCTCGCTGCCCGCTCCCCCAACATCCTGCCCCTTCTCACTGCTGTCCTATCCAGTGGAGCTCAGCATGCGCTGACCATCACTCTGTTTGTAGCAGTATTGCCTCTGAATTTCAGGGTTTTTTTAGGTTGTACCCCGGTGACTAGACACAACATCCGGTGCTGTACTGAGAAGGCACTGTGCCACCGAGGGTTCAGCCTTCTCAAGGCGACGCTGCATCCCAAGCTGCCTTTTCAGATGCAGGGGAAAGATCCCAGGGAAGGGCAATTCTCCCAGATCTCCCTGACCATCACAAGAACAAGCAAGCTGATCATTTGCCGTTTTGCTGTTTATGAGAGTCAGCTGCATGCACATTAGCTGCTGCATTTTCTACTATTCGACAATGACTGGAGTTTAAAGCTGTTTGTGATATCCTCGAGCTGTGCCACCAACCCAAATACTCGGTTTCAGAGAACTAACTGACAAATCCATAAACCCAAAATTCTTTGGTGGAGGAGGATTGGAGGCAAGGAGAAAGACCGACAACTGAGGTATTCCTCAGTTAAAACTGCGCTGACACCCAGCAAGGTCTTGTAAATAGTTAAGCAGCTCCGTCATTTGTTCAGTGGAAAACTGCAACGCTCTTAAAAGTCTGAGCTAATGGGCAGACATCACATTTCAACAGGATTAGAACAGCAAATGGGAATGAGAAATGTGGAAACAGTTTAATTGTTTTGAAAACAAGTAAAACATTTCCACACTCTCCTGCCATGTTTGAGCTCAGAGTCAAAGCATACACCATAATATTTGGAATTCACTGTCTCTTGCTGCTAGTTTTTTGGCCTCTGCGTTTCCTTTGAACTGGGCTGTAGCCTTCTTGCTCTCTCTCAATATTATTTTTTAACTTCTCTCATATGTTGGTCTACTGTTCTCTTCTCTTCGTTTTTTCTAGCTTGACTTCATATTTGTCCAAAAGCTTTGTTACCAAAGACCAGTTACTTGATTAAGTGGGGTTGACTATGTTGATATAACTCCACTATGGCAGCCATTTTTTGTGCATTCTGACAAACAGCCTCCCCCTACTTCCTTTGGGGAAGGTAGTAGGATTCTATACCCCAGCCCCAGTGTAGAATCCCCACAGCGTGGAAAGAGGCCACTGAGTCTGCACCAACCCTCTGAACGGTATCCCACCCAGATAAGACCCCACACCCTATCCCTGTAACCCTGCGTGTTTGCCATGGCTAACCCACCTAGCCTGCATATCCCTGGACACTACGGGTACTTTAGCATGGCCAATCCACCTAACCTGCACACCTTTGGACTGTGGGAGGAAACTGGAGCACCTAAAGGAAACCCACGCAGACACTGGGAGAATGTGCAAACTCCACACAGACAGTCCCCCGAGGCTGGAATCGGACTCGGGTCCCTGGCGCTGTGAGGCAGCAGTGCTGACCACTGAGCCACTGTGCCACCCTCGAGTAGAGGGATTGATGCCCTCTTTCTTGTCATCTTTGATTGGAATCAGCAGTGAGTGTTGTGCATCACTCCCAGCTGATTTTTCACTGTGAATGAGGTTAGAAGCCGCTGCTTCTGGATCAGTGACATGGTGCCCACAACCTGATTATTGCCCCCGGAGAAGAGGGGCGGGAGCTGAGAAATGTGTATCACTAGCTTGCCTGATTAAGAAGGAGGACCGACTTGGTTCTGAGAAGGTTAGGGGCAGTGAAAGGCTTACTGAGCCACTGTGAATGTAACTCACGCATCATGATGGTTAGGCATCGATGCCAATCGCCTTCACTTTCTGCCTGGTTCAGTGTCAGCATTTGTAAACCAGCCATGGTGCAGTAGACTCAATGGGCCGAAAAGCTTGCTTCTGCTCCTACATCTTACAGTTAAATGTAGTTTCAGGCTGAGTGAAGTTTAAGCTGCATCTCAAATGCTCCAGAGGTTGGAAGGGTCTTGTCGTTGCTGCTTGTCACAGTGACTCCGCGAGGCTTGGGAAATGGACTATGTCCCAACTTGGTTTTTCCAACGTAAGTCCCTTGAACATGGATGGAGCCAAGCTCAAGATTAGCCGGATGCTCCTTGTAATTCCGGGCAATGCCTTTGGTCACCAAGTTTAACTTATACATTTGGGATTGGAACCTTTTCAGGTGTCGAGAGGGACAGAGAATGGAAAAGAGAAGAAAAGGGGAGAAAGAAAGAAAAACAGAAAGAAGAAAGAATCACAAAGCTCATTCAATGTGTAAATACGTTTTTAACCAATGACCTTACTCTGTTTGTGATATAATAATGAGTGAAGGTTGGAGAAAAGCCACTCAGTGGTGACTGATTGTATGGCCAAATCTCTTGGGTTTCACTTTTATTAAGGATCTCAGTGGCCTGACAATTTTCCCAAAAAAATGTTCAAATGTTCCCAATTTTCAGCGTTCCTGTTTATTCTGCAGGAACAGACCCTGTTTGCTTTGTATTGAAGTTTGTGCATGAGTCCAGCTGCCTTGCTCTCTGATTGGTGCAGTTGGTAGTTTTGTCCTGCAACACGGTATTAGCTTTAGGGAGAGAACATGGGAAAGGGGCAGGAAAGAGGGAGGCGTGATTTCCTCGGGGCGCAGCAGTGAATTAATATGAAAAGAATGAAGGGCGCTGATTTATGGTTATGATCAGTCGTTTCTGACAGGATAAAGAGGGCGCGGTACCTGAGGAGCTGCAGATGAGGAACCGGCCCATGTCTTGAGGGAGCATTCCTGAGAGGGTTTAATGTTTGGTCTCCGTTGGTGATTCAGGAAGTCTCAGACTAGAACTTCTTCCCCCATCCCCCATCATACCACATCCACATGTTGGTGCATACATGACACAGCACCTGGATATCATATGGGTCACTCATTGTTCGAAACCAAACACTGACACAGTGAATTCTGTCATCCTACTCAGGTATCTACATAATGGTGTCACAAGTCAGCACGATTCTACAAAGCCCATCATGAGGTAAGGCCCCTCCTTTGGATTCCCAGCAAACAAGATCAATTTGAATGGAATCTCTCTGCCCTTGGTCTGTCTGCCTATAAATTCTATGCCTGTGTGCCCTTCTCTCTCACTTCACCTACCGAAAGCTCGGGACTTCAAAAGAAACCTGTTCGGACTATAACCTGGTGTCGTGTGACTTCTGACTTTGAATGGACAATGACCAATTTGGAAAGCACCATGACAATAAGAGCAACTCATCTTTCGTTCATGCCTTTAACGTTGCGAAATGCAGCAAAGTATTTCCCAAGAGCATTATCAAGTAAAGTTGCAACCATTCAGGACGCACAACGGTTGTGGAGGAGAAAGTGAAGACTACAGATGTTGGAGATCAGAGTCAAGAGTGTGGTGCTGGAAAAGCACCACATAATGAAGGGCTTATGCCCAAAATGTCGATTCTCCTGCTCCTCGGATGCTCTGCTCTGCTTTTCCAGCACCACACTCTCGAAGGACAACTGTTGTGGTATGTCTCATGATCAGTGTGTCAGTATACCTGTTACAGACGCAGTAGGTCAATATGTCTTTAAGAGACATGGTATCATCACTGCGTTGTAACATGTGACCTAAAGATATAATGATCTCATGCTCCATCTTACCTCAGGACCCCTTGAAGCATGACAACCTACCAGAGCATACTCCTCTGTTGTAAATTATTCATTAGCACAAGCCTAGACACCATGTGCCTGAGAAATATAATATTTGTACTTAATAATTAGTTGTAATAAAGTCTTTTGGATTCATTAATACCACATTATCCAGGCCCAGTTTCTTTTGTTTTGAGAGATACCAAACTTTGCTGGATAAGTTAAAACCAGCACATCCACAACAGTGACTGAAACTTGCTCAATCAGGCAGGTTTTCAGGGACAATGTAAAAGAGGAGAGAGAAAAACAGGGAAGTGGAGATAACCAGGACCGTTCCTCCTCTAGTGGCTCCACATTGAAATATGACGCACCTTAAAATGATGTTTCTTTGGAATCCTTCCAGGACCCTTTCCCACAAGTCCGGCCATTTCCGAATTCTGGTCAGCACTGAATAATAGTCTGGTAGTGCGGAATGAAGGGAGCTATCTCAGTGAGACGGGCCTGTGTGTGTGACTGTTGGAGACAAAGTCATAGAGTCATACAACACAGGCACAGACCCTTCGGTCCAACCAGTCTAACCAAAATGCCAAATTAAATTAGTCCCACTTGCCTGTGTTTGGACCATATCCCTCCAAACATTTATTATTCATGTACTTACCTAAAGGCCTTGTCAATGTTATAACTGTACCCGCATCCACCACTTTCACCACTCACTCTGATAAAAATATGCTCCACATCTCTTTTTAAAATCTTTCTCCTCTCGTCTTAAAAATATGCCCCCTAGTCTTGAAATCCCCCACCCTAGGGAAATGACACCTGCCATTCACTTTATCTCTGCCCCTCATGGTTTCATAAGCCTCTATAAAACCACCTCTCAATCTCCTATGCTCCAGAGAAGAAATAGTCCCAGTTTTTCCAGCCTATCCTGACAACTCGACCCCTCCCTTCCCGACAACATCTTGGTGTCCGGGAACTTCCATTCAATTAACTTTAGAGTTGGGGATAAATCTTCACTTTTTGTCTTAGAATGGGCAACCGAATGCTAGACCCAAAAAGGTGGCCAACACCATGCCTGTTCTGCTGATTATAAGGAACACTCAAAATCCCGAACTTCTCAAAGAACTGCTGGCTTGAGAAAAATATATAAATCAGTGTAAAGTACCAGGATCCAAGAACACAGCCAGACACACATCCAATAATCTTGATTTAACTCTGGAAATTAAAGTCTTTCCTTACTTAACCATCACTTAGGGATGCCAGATACTGCGAGAACTGGTGATCGGAAAAGCTTTATAGCTTTAAGTGTGGTATGTATAAATGCCTTTCAAGAAGTGGGAAATCCCATAACAGGTTTCAGTGAGGATCATTTGTTTATGTTTTTTTAAAAATTGCAATCAAAGATCAGAGGACAAGATGGCTGCTGTGCCTGGAAATCTGGTGGTAATTTGGAAGCAGTTCCCAAAAGTCTGGCACACGAGGTTTTTTAACAATGGGGGAAGGGGTGGGGGAAAATGTCGCAAGCAGAGGACTCAGTTCACTGTGATAAACTATCGCACAATTTTTGGGTGTATCATACTTGCGTCCAAACCACTTCCAGCTTCGCAGCGATGGTACTGCTTGGCACCATGATTGCCTTGACGTTGGTAAACAAGCAGGAAATTCCACAGGGCAGGCTTAGAGCTGTGTTCATAGCTACCATCCAGTCCAGGCGATGTCATACCCCAGGAGTTCAGGCCTCAGGTTAGAGAGAGATTCACCATTCTTGGCTCAGTTTTTCCCCGTGTTCAACCTCCTCACCTCAGTTCAGTTGAAAAGAATTCAAAAGACTGCAAGCTCCACAAGGTCTATGGGTGGGGAGTGTTCCTGTGGGGGTTTCATCATTTGCGTCTGAATATAAGAAGAGTAATCATTGACATATCAGGGACTACATGCTTTGACACGCATGGCGCAGTCTGGAGTTCTGGACGGTGATGACATGGGCTCCAACTTTCAGTAATTCTCAGGGAATATGCAGGCTGACCAGGAATCTTACCCCTTGCCATTGGCAGACAAGGGAAGGATTTCATCATCATCGGCAGTCCCTCACGGATGGGGATGACTCTCTCCCACTCTCAGGGTGAGTCTGTAGCAGGCTGTAGCGGCTACCACAGGCTCTGTTACACTGTGGGCAGGAGGTGGTCATGGGAAGGGGGTAGATGGGGTGTTGGTGTGGCAGCACGCTCCTCGCACTGTTTCCGCCTGGCTTCCATTTTTTTCCTGACAGCAAATCTCTAAGCGCTCGACATCTTCCCGGATTCTCCTCCTCCACTTCGGATGGTCTTGGGTCAGTCATTCCCAGGTGTCTGTGGGAATGACACACTTCACCAGTGAGGCCTTGTGGGTATCCCCAAAGCAGTTCCTCTGTCCACCTGAGGCTCACCTGCTGTTTTGAGGCTGGAAGTAGAGCTCCTGCTGGGGGAGTCTCCTGTTGGTCACGTGGGCGATGTTCCGGGCCCATTGCAGCTGATCAAGGGTGGTCTGTGCCTCAATGCTGGGAAGGATTTCTAGGTTTGAACTCAGCCTGTTTGGATGTACCTCCTTAGTTATCAAATCCTGGAGTGGCACTGGAACGCAGAGCTTCCAGCTTGGAAGCAAGGGCATGACCCAGTGTTACCACAAGAGTGGAAGAGCCAGGCACAGAAGTAGGCCCGTTCCACCACTCAGTGGCTGATCTGATCATCTTCAGCTCTGCTTTCTTGCCTTTTCCCCATTCTCCAGTATGCCCTTACTTATTAAAGGCAATTGATACTCAGTCTTGAACATACTAAACAACCCATCCTCAACAGCACTCCGCAGTAAAGATTTCCACAGATTTATTCTCCTCTGAGAGAAAAGACTCTTGCTCATTTCTGACTGAAATGGGTGACTGCTCATCCTGAGATTTTTCCCTCTGGTCCCTAGACTCTCCCACAAGGGGAAACAACCTTTCTGCACCGACTCTGTCAAGTCCCTTAAGAATCTGGAAAACATTTCAATTAGACCTCCCAGGTGGATGCCAGGGTAAACCTGCCAAGGGAAAGCTTTATTCATTTCCTCTGAGGACTGAGTACATGATGGGAAATGCCAGTTTAATTTTTGCCTATGACCACCAACAATAAATGAGCAGGACTGTAACATAAATCATGTGTAACCCATCTTAAATGCTTGTCGAAAAAAATCTCTTGGAACAACTGAATGAATGCTCAGTAGAGCAAACCCCAATGATGTGAGTTGGAGAGGAACCGGCTCATGTTGGGAAGGTATTGCACAAGGTTAGTCATGTCTGGAATTTATTTTGTATGATTTTCGTTCTTCGGTCTACTTTGTCGTAGAGGGGCACAGGCAATTAACAAGGACAAGAGCAGTTACAGGCTGGCCACTGGTTAGACAAGTGTAATGATTGTAACATGGTCAGCCAGCAGGGCCTCACAGAATATGAGTTCCCTGATTGGGGCTGTTAACCTGGTTCAATCAGGTAGTCCTGGCTGACAGATGTAAACAGGAGTGTCAGACATCCTGTTCACTCTGAGAGTTAGCTGTGAGGGAGCTGGATCAGTGTCACGGCCCCTCCATGTGTAAATCAAGGGTGGCTTGGTGATGGGATACCGGCCTCTGTGGAGTTATTTCAACAAGGGCCTAGGTCTTTGGTTTTAAGGAGCATTGGGTAGAGTCAAGTGACAGAGAGGTGGTGAAGGGTGACGGAGGGAGGGAGATGGAAGGATTGAGAGTGAAAGAGAGAAGAGGACCTATAAGGGAGGGGTGGCATGGTGGCTCAGTGGTTAGAACTGCTGCCTCTCAGCACCAGGGACCCAGGTTCAATTTTGCGTGGGTTTCCTCCAGTTGCTCCGGTTTCCTCCCACAGTCCAAAAATGTACAGGTTAGGGTGGATTGACCATGTTAAATTGCCCATAGTGTCCAGGAATGTGCAGGCTAGGTGGATTAGCTGTGGGAAATGCAGGGTTACAGGGATAGGTTCTGGGTGGAATACTCTTCAGAGGGTTGGTGTGGAGTTGATGGGCCAAATGACCTGCTTCCAAGCTGTGGGGATTCAATGATTCTCTGTGAGGAGGAGAGATACGAGTGAAAGATGAGTCAGGGGGTGAATGAGGGGTTAGTGAAATGAGGGAGTGGGAGTGTAAGAACAAGGTGGTGAGGAGAGGGATTGAAGGAGGAAAGGATGGAATGAAGATCTAGAAGCGAGAGAGGGATGAAGAAAAAGAGAAGCTCAGAGGCAAAGAGGGAGGGAATGAGGAGTTGGGTGAAAGAGGGAGTGAAAGAATAAAAAGTTAGAAAGATCTGTGCCTGTAATCCTTTGGTGTTGGTGCTGTTATTTGCTGGTGAGGATGTAGAGTTGCTTGCCAGATGGAGGAGGGTACCTCACTGCTGCCTGTGAAGCAGCCTCCTCGAGTGACACTCGTAGTGATTTACCATTCTAACACCTGGCTCCTGCTGGCCTCAGGGAGCTGAGGCTGGAAAACAAACAGATTGGATTATTCTGATGGAATGCTCAGGCACTGGTATCACCTTTCCCTTCAAACCAACTCACTCTGAGACTAGCAGAGGGTCAGATCCCGGGGATTAGCAATATCCCCCACACATTCAAAAATAAACAGTCCTGCGCACATGTAAAATGTGTACTCGTTTGAGAATCTTAAAACAGAAGATACATCGATCGAGGAGGGTTTTCCTTTTTCTAAAAGGAATCCAGAGTCAAAGCCAGTTGATAGGCCCCACCATTTCTAAATCTATCAATTTTGTTCAGATAGTCAACCCTGTGAAGCACTTTGGGATGCTGTTATTTTGTCAAAAGGTGCTATCTAAATGCAGTTCATTGCAAACTAAGTGTTTCCAAGCTGCCACAATCACAAGATTACCACGTTATAGAATAGAATCCCTACAGTGTGGAAACAGGCACTTCGGCCCAACAAGTCCAAACTGACCCTCCGATGAGTAACCCACCCAGACCCATTCTCTTACCCTACTACTCTACACTTACCCCTGATTAATACACCGAACCTACACATCGCTGAACACTATGGGTAATTAAGCACGGCCTATTCACCTAACCTGTACATCCTTGGACTGTGGGAGGAAACCGGAGCACCCAGAGGAAACCCACGCAGACACGGGGAGAATGTGCAAACTCCACACAGACAGTCATCTGAGGCTGGAATCGAACCCAGGTCCCTGGCGCTGTGAGGCGGCAGTGCTAGCCACTGAGCAACCATGCCACCCCTTATCTCTGACTCTGACCTGTACAATAAATGTAAAAAGAATAAGTTGGTCCATTGTTCTCATGTAAAATAAATTATTTTCCCATCAGATTAACACAAGGTGATTTGTAAATGTTGGTGCAGAAGGAGTAGCTCACCATTACACTGAGCAACACCAACTTAGGAAAAATCAAGTTCTGTCCTTGATCTGGGATTCAATTTTTTTTATTGTTCAATGAACAAGGATGTCACTGATAAGGCCATCAGTTGTGGCCAATTCCTAATTGCCCTTGAACTGAGTAGTGTGCCAGACCATTTCAGTAAGAATTACACTGCTGTGGGTCTGGAGTCACAGCATCCAGAGCTCAGGGTCATAGTTTAAGGATCTTTAAGGGGGAGGTCAGTTAGGACTGAGATGAGGAGAAATGTCTCCAGCTAGAGACTGGAGGGTCTGTGGGATTCTCTACTACAGAAGGAGGTTGAGGTCAAAACATTGAATGTTTTCAGGAAGGAGTTAGATACAGTTTTCAGGTTAAGGGGAGAAAACAGGAACAGGGGCTGAGCTGGATGGTCAGCCATAATCATGTTGAATAATGGAGCAGGCTCAAAGGGGCCTACTCGTATTTTCCACCCTCTTCCAAAGGGCATGAGAGTTATGACACTCCATAGTCATCATACTGAAGTGGAGGTGTTTGTGTTGGACTGGGGTGGACAAGGTCAGAAGTCAGGTGACACCAGGTTATAGGAGAAAGTGAGGTCTGCAGATGCTGGAGATCAGAGCTGGAAATGTGTTGCTGGAAAAGCGCAGCAGGTCAGGCAGCA
>NC_057744.1:32030097-32089803 GCF_004010195.1 Chiloscyllium plagiosum | reverse complement strand
CGAAGGAATTGGGAGAATGGGTTGGCGTTTTTACAGGGGGCAGGATGGGAGGAGGTGTAGTCCAGGTAGCTGTGTGAGTCGGTTGGTTTGTAGTAGATGTCCGTGTTGATTCGGTCGCCTGAGGTAGAAATAGATAGGTCGAGGAAGGGGAGGGAGGAATCTGGGACTGTCCAGGTGAATTTGAGGTCGGGGTGGAAGGTGTTGGTGAAGTGGATGAACTGTTCAACCTCCTCGTGGGAGCACGAGGCGGCGCCGATACAGTCATCGATGTAGCGGAGGAAAAGGTAGGGGGTGGGGCCAGTGTAGTTGCGGAAGATGGATTGTTCCACATATCCTACGAAGAGGCAGGCATAGCTGGGTGCCATGCGGGTGCCCAGGTTATAGTCCAACAGGTTTATTTGAAATCACATCAGATCCTTCATCAGGTGGAGTCTCACATTTCACCTGATGAAGGGGCAGCGCTCCAAAAGCTTATGATTTCAAATAAACCTGTTTGACTATAGCCTGGTGTTGTGTGACTTCTGACCTTGACCATATTTGAAACCAGCTTTCAATTTAACATGTTATTAATCAATCACATGTTACATTGCACCAGATGTCTCTCGAGCATTGGCCTGTACCTCTGCTGATTACAGTTCAGTCACAATACTGCCCTGCCACCATCCCAGTTGCGTTGGACACTCTTGAGCTTTTGCTTTCGTCTCTGTGTCCTGGGTAACGCAAAATCAATTTGGTCCCACTCCACAGCACATCCCCATTCACACCTCCCCCTCAGTGATGGTAATGCTGCTGGCATTACCATCATTCAGGTCAATGCCAGACAGTGGGGGTGTTCCTTGGTCTACCCCTGCTTCAGATCTGTCAAAGGGATCAATGCACCACTGACTGGGAGAGAAAGGGCCCTCAGTTAAACAGTCTCTGGAGAATTTCTGGATTCTCTGTCTTTTCTTCTTTCATAGGATGTTGGGAAGTTGGCTAGGCCAGTGTTTATTGCCTGTGAGAAGGTAGTGGTGAACTGTCTTCATGAGCTGCTGCAGGTTGACCCACAATGCCCTTAGAGAGAGAGTTCCAGGATTTTGACCCAGCGACAGTGAAGGAATGGTGATATATTTCCAAATCAGGATGGTGGGCGACTTGGAGGGGAGCTTGCTGGTGGTGGTGTTTCCATGTATCTGCTGCCCTTGTCTTTCTAGATGGAAGTGAACCTGGATTTGAAAGGTGCTGTCTGAGGATCTTCGGTGAATTTCTGCAGTGCATCTTGTAGATAGTACAATCTGCTGCCTTTGAGCATTGGTGATGGTGGGAGTGGATGTTTGTGGATGTGTTGCCAATCAATCGGCTGCTTTGTCCTGGATGGTGTCAAGCTTCTTGAGTGTTGTTGGAGCTGCACTCATCCAGGCAAGTGGGGAGTATTCCATCACACTCCTGACTTAGGCCTTGTAGCTGATGGTCAGGCTTTTGGGAGTCAGGAGGTGAGTTACTTGCTGCAGTATTCCTAGCTTCTGACCTGCTTTTGTAGTCACTGCATTTACAGTTACTTTCTGGCCAGTGGTAACCCTCAGTATGTTGATCACGGGGGATTCAGTGATTCAAATGTGTGGTGGTTAGACTGTCTATTATTGATGATGGTCATTGCCTGACATTTGTGTGGCGCAAATGTTACTTGCCACTTGTCAGCCCAAGCATTTAAACATTGACTGCTTCAATATCTGAGGAGTCACGAACGGTGCTGAACATTGTGCAATCATTGGTGAATACCCCACTCCTGGCCTTATGATGGATGGAAGGTCATTGATGAAGCAGCTGAAGATGGTTGGGCCGCGCTTACTACCCTGAGGAACTCCTGCAGAGATTTCCTGGAGCTGAAATGACTGACCTCCAACAACCACAACCATCTTGCTATGTATCCGTTTTGCTAGGGCTCCTTGATGCCACACTCGGTTGAATGCAGCCTTGATGTCAAAGGCTGTCCCTCTCCCCTCCCCGCTGGAATTCAGCTCTTTTGTCCACGTTTGAACCAAGGCTGTGATGAGGTCAGGAGCTGGGTGGCCTTGGCAGAACCCAAACTGGGTGTCACTGAGCAGATTACTGCTGAGCAGGTGCTGCTTGATAGCCCTGTTGACGACACCTTCCATCACATTACTGATGATCGGGAGTAGACTGATGGGGCGACAATTGGCTGGGTTGGATTTATCCTGATTTTTGTGTACGGGTCATACCTGGCCAATTTTCCACCTTGTTGGGTAGATGCCATTATTGCACCTGTACAGGAAGAGTTTGATTAGGGAATCAGTAAGAACTGGAGCAGAAGACTTCAGTGCTACTGCCGGAATGTTGTCCGGGCCCGTAGCCAAGGGCTGACCCTCTAACAAATGAAGACCTGCTGATGCTGGAGATGTGAAGTGAAAATAGAAAGTTCTAGAGAAACTCAGCAAATCTGGCAGCATCAATGGAGGGTGAAATAGAGTTAATATTTTGAAATGATATAGAGACAAAGAGTCATAGAGATGTACAACACAGAAATGGATTCTTCAGTCCAACTTGTCCATTCCAACCAGATATCCCTAATTAATCTAGTCCCATTTGCCAGCATTTGGCTCATAGAAGCCTTTCTATTTATATAGCCAGCCAGATGGCTTTTAAATGTTGTAATTGTACCAGCCTCTACCACTTCCTGTAGCAGCTCATTCCACACATTCACCAGCATCTGCATGAAAATGTTACCCCTTTTATATCTTTGCCCTCTTTCCTTAAACCTATGCTCTCTAGTTTTGGACTAACCTTCCCTGGGGAAAAGACCTTGTCTATTTATCCTATCCATGCCCCTCATGATTTCATAAACCTCTATAAGGTCACCCCTCAGCCTCCAACACTCCAGAGAAAACAGCCCCAGCCTATTCAGCCTCTCCTTGTAGCTCAAACCCTCTAAGTCCAGCAACATCCATGTAACTCTTTTCCGAATCCTTTCAAGTTTCACAACATCCTTCCCATAACAAGGAGCTGAAAATGTGTTGCTGGAAAAGCGCAGCAGGTCAGGCAGCATCCAGGGAACAGGAGAATCGACGTTTCGGGCATAAGCCCTTCTTCAGGGCTTCTAACAAGGAGACCAGACTGAACACAGTATTCCAAAAGTGGTCTAACCAATGTCCTGTACAGCTGCAACATGACCTCCCAAATCCCAAATTCAGTGCATTGACCAGTAAAGGTAAGCATACCAAACACCTTCTTCACTATCCTATCCAATCCATCTGCGACTCCACTTTCAAGGAACTATGAACCTGCACTCTAAGGTCTCTTTGTTCAGCAACACTCTCTGGGACCTTACCATTAAGTGTATAAGTTCTGCCCTGATTTGCCTTTCCAAAGTGTACATTCACCTCGATTCAAGACCATCTGCTACTCCTCTGCTCATTGTCCTATCTGATCAAGGTCCTGTAGTTCTCTGACATAACCTTCTCCCCTCCACTACATCGCCAGTTTTGGTATCATTTGCAAACTTACTAACTATACCTCCTATGTTCACATCCAATCATTCATATAACTGACAAAAGACAGTAGACCCAGCACTGATCCTTGTGGCACTCCACTGGTCACAGGCCTCCAGTCTGAAAAGCAACCCTCCATCACCACCCTCTGTTTCTACCGTTGAGCCAGTTCTGTATCCAAATGACTAGTTCACTGTATTCCATGTGATGTAACCTTATTAACAAGACTGCCATGCAGAACCTTGTCGAATGCCTTACTGAAGTCCATATAAGTCACGTCCACTGCTCTGCTCTCATCAATCCTCTTCATTACTTCCTCAAAACACTCAGTTAAATTAGTGAGACTCAATTTCCCAATTAAGACACAAAGCCATGCTGACTATCCCCAATGATCCTTGCCTTTCCAAATACATGTAAATCCTGACCATCAGGATTCCCTCCAACAACTTGACCACCACTGATATCAGGCTCACCAGTCCATCGTTCCCTGGCTTGTCCTTAGCACCCTTCTTAAACAGTGGCACCACGTTTGCCAACCTCCAGTCTTCCGGCACCTCACCTGTGACTATCAATGATACAAATATCTCAGCAAGAGGCCCAGCAATCACTTGCCTAGCTTCCCATAGAGTTCTAGGGTACACCTGGTCAGGTCCCAGTGATTTATCCACTTTTATGCATTTTAAGATATCCATCACATTTTTCAAGATATCGCTATTTATTTCCCCAAGTTCTCTATCTTCCATATCCTTCTCCACATAAACACTGATGCAAAATACTCATTTGGTAACTCCCCCAGCTCCTGCAGTTCCACACATAGGCAGCCTATTATCTCACTAGTTACTCTTTTATCCTCAGTGTATTTGTAAAAAGCCCTTTGGATTCTCCTTAAACCTATTTTCCAAACCTAACTCATGACCTTTTTCTGCCTTCCTGTTTTCCCCCTTACGTATACTCCTACTGCCTTTATACTCTTCTCGGGATTCACTCAATCCCTGCTGCCTATACCTGACATATGCTTCCTTATTTTTCTTGGCCAAAACCTCAATTTCTCTAGTCACCCAGCATTCCCTACACCTAGCAGCCTTGCCCTTCACCCTAACAGGAATATACTATCCCTGGACTCTTGTTATCTCAGATTTGAAGACTTCCCACTTTCCAACCATCCCCTTACCTGATCCTGAGAACCTTGAGTTCTTTGGAACACAAGGAGTCATATTGGACTGAAAACATGAGGGGAGACAGTACTCGGGCTCCAGATATAAATATTGTTGGGAACGGAATATAATTCCAGCAATGACCACTACACCCAGTGGCACTGCTGCAGCCAAACAGCTTGCTGCCATCTGATTGGCTAGCAATCCTCAAGCTGGAGTGGAGGTGACATTATCTTGATTTGTTTGAAAATGGCTCAGTGTTGAGCAGGTGACCAAGAAAAACATGAAGGAAATTGAGAAACTCAAGATGTCCCAACCAGTGCAATGAGTTGAACCCCACAGACCTGAGGGTAATATCTCAGGAAGTCTTCCCTAAATCCTGACATTGTCAGAAGCAGCAAGGCACACAGTCACTCTCCTCATTGATCTGGGATCATGAATCTGCCAGATTTGTCAGGAGCAGCTCGAGTCAGGTTTATCTCTAAAATGGTCAGTTTTGCCACTTTAGGCAATGCACCAGGACCGTTGTAAAAGATAGTCAACGTGACGTTTATGGTCACCTCTCAATAACTCCAATGGAAACAGCAGTCGCAGGTCAGGTGGGCTCTGGTCTCTCAAATGGGAAGGTAGAGCAAATGCGATTAGAGTTAACAACATGAAGACTGCTTCAGATCCTCTGATGTTGCCTGACTGGCTGTGCTTTTCCAGCACCACACTCTTCGAATCAGATCCACCAAATGGATTTTACGGTGACCTTGAGTTAGAGGGCTGGATTCCAAGGTTAAGATCTAAAATTTAAAGTAAATCAGGCTTGCTGAAACATTTCTTTCAGTTTCTTTGTCGGATTTGAATGCCAAAAGGCATTTATTGTCCACTGCTATCATACCCATGGGCATATTGAGAAACAGCTACAAGATGCACTACAACAACGCACTCAAGCTCCTTCGATAGCACCTTCCAAACCCCTGACCTCTGCCATCTAGAAGGATAATGGCAGCAGGTACGTGGGAACACCACCATCTGCAATTTCACCTTCAAGCCACTCACCATCCTGACTTGGAAATATATGGCCAATCCTTCACTGTCACTGGGTCAAAATCCTGGAATTCCCTCCCTCAGGGCATGGACTGCAGCGGCAGCTCATCACCACCTTCTCAAGGGCAACTAGGGACTGGTAATAAATGTTGGCTGAACCAATGACACCCACATCCCATGGACGAATGAAAACAATGGTGATTATGCTTCAGCTGCCAATAGACTATGCTTGCGAATACCCTCCTAAATCTCTCAGCCTCTCTCTATTCAAGACACACTTTAAAACATGGCACTTTGCCTAAGCTGTTGGTCATTTGTCCGAACATCTTCTTAAGTGGCTACATGTATCAATTGTTAGTTGGTAACATTCTTAGAAAGAGCCTTGGCTCATTTTTCTATGAGAAAGGTGCTATATAAATGGAAAAGGTGGGTAGATAAATGATTTATTTATCCCATTAATTCTCCAGCACTATCCTGGCAATTTTGTTCATTCACAGAATAAGGACATCACTGGCATTTATTGTCCATCCCTAAGTTGCCCAGAGGGCAATTAAGAGTTAACCATTTGGTGTGGGTTCTGGAGCCACATGTACGCCAGACCAGGTAAGGATGGCAGTTTCCTTCCCTAAAGGACATTAGTGACCCAGATGGGCTTATCCCAACAATCATCATTTGACTCAACTCCAAATTTTATTGAATTTAAATTCCACCATCTTCCATCTGCGATGGCAGGATTTGAACCTTGGGTCACCAGAATATTATCTGGGTTTCCAGATTAACAGTCCAGTGATAATGCCACTAGGCTATCACCTCCCCGTTGCAGGAATTAATAATTCCTTCCCCAGCCATAGCTATTGACCAGGAGTAAAACCAAAGAGGCTTTAAAAATTACTGGTGTTTTTACATTTCCGTTGATCACCCTCATTTATTAATGTTGAAATCCTGGTGATGGGATAAGATGGCCTGACTGAGCAGGACTGTTAAAGATGGAAAGTTAATTGACCTGAAAACAGAAATAACCAAATTTACCAAATATCCCTCAAATGAAGAAATTATCAACAAAATTCTACTTTATCATGAATCCTTAAACATGAATTAAACACATGATTGATACTTCAAAGTAAAGGTAAATTCCACTTTAAATAGTCAATACCATAGTGATGTCTAATATAACAATTAACATTCACATCACTGCCTTACAAATGCAGCACTGTGTTGCTACACAGTTCCATGACTTGTTCTTTATTGATATGAAATGGGTCAGGTGTCTTATCTAACAACAACTTTCACTTTTAAGATCCACAGCTGTAATTATCATCAGCAAGGTGAACTTCTATGAACCCTCTGTCCCTTCAATCATAAGAGTCCTGATATTTCAGCCTTCCCGAACTCCATTTCAATCGACGACCATTGACTCCGCAGCTATGGATTGGCCAGCTCTGGGAAAACCCAATGCTCTTTCGCACCTGTGAGAAAATTCACACTTTTTCCATGTTTTAGCTCTTGTTTTGCTCAGTTTATCTCACCACAGGTGCTGCTGGACCTGCCAAGTTCTTCCATCATTTAAAAACCGAAATGCTGATGCTGGAAATCAAAAATAAAAACAGAAATTGCTGAAAAAGCTCAGCAGGTCTGACAGAATCTATGGAGACAAATCAGAGTTAACGTTTCGGATCCAGAATTCATTCTGAGGTTCTGAGGAAGGGTCACTGGGACCTGAAACATGAACTTTGCTTTCATCATTATATGCAGAGCTGTACAAGGACCTGGAATTAGCGAGCACATCTGCATAAGATATTAAAATGTAAACTAACTTTCAGGACATCGCATTGAGGATTCATTACAATACTGCAAACCCCTTCTGTAGATTAATGACTGCCCTTATGCAAATAATTACAGAGTGTGTTCAAAATAGATTTGTAGACTTCTTGGCTTCAGAGTGGAATTCCAAAGAGCAGGTTTTGCAACGATCACAATGATATGGCTGAAATTAAAAATCTATTGTGTGTAAATGATGGTGCTATCAGAGACCATTTGTGAGTGCAAGGGACAATCCAGAATGTTCCAGTCCAGCTAAGGAGATAAATCCTGCATGAGCTCCATTTTATTTGAAGAGCCAGAAGAAATGTTTTTTGCTGCAGGGATTTGACCACATTGCGACTGGAGGGAAACCCAAGAAACCTGCTACTGTAAGCAGGAGCTCACTGTGCTATTGTCTTCATATAACCCTCAGACTGCATTTTGTCAGTTGACCAAAATGGAATCATAGGATGGCAAGATCTCAAGTCAAGAGAAGCAGATGTAATGCTGGAGATTTTGACTTTTAAGATCTCAGTGCCTGCTACCTTTTTCAGATTTACAATCCTTTCTTGCACATTTCTGTGTCAGTGTCTGAGTAGCTGTGTTTGTGAAAACACTTTAGATATTGGGTAATGGAGATTTATCTTTCTTCATGTTATATTATGTTAATTTGTGGGATGAGGGCATTGCTGACCACGCCAGCATTTATTGCCATTCCTCGTTGCCCAGGGGGCAGTTAAGACCCAACCACATTGCTGTGGGTCAGGAGTTAGATGTAGGTCAGACCAGGTAAGGATGGCAGTTTCCTTCCCTAAAGGGCATTAATGAACCAAATGGGCTTTTCTGATAATCAACAATGGATTCACGGTCATCATTAGATTCTTAATTCCAGATTTTTTCATTGAATTAAAATACCAGCATCTGCCATGTTTGGATTTCAACCAGGACCCCAGAATATTACCTAGGTCTCCAGATTAATTCTGTTTAGGAATACATCTGTTTTCAATCAGTTTAGAGGTGATAAAAAAGGGGGAACCATTCATGCCACTTCCCTACCTCCACACCACTGACTGTTTTCTCTATCTGCACCTACACCCTCATGCCTTCACACTCACGCTCTCCTGCTTGTAGCTTTCAATTGTGTCTGTGTTTGGGTCTGCCAGCCTATGGCTCCTTATCTTTAAAGTTAGAGTCATAGAGTCACAGAGATGTACAGCACGGAAACAGACCCTTCGGTCCAACCCGTCCATGCCAACCAGATGTCCCAACCGAATCTAGTCCCACCTGCCAGCACCTGCCCATATCCCACCAAACCCTTCCTATTCATATACCCATCCAGATGCCGTTTAAATGTTGCAATTGTACCAGCCTCCACCACTTCCTCTGGCAGCTCGTTCCATTCACGTACCACCCTCTGTGTGGAAAAAGTTGCTCCTTAGGTCTCTTTTATATCTTTCCGTGATATTTCAAAGTGGCCTAACCAATGTCCTGTACAGCCGCAACATGACCTCCCAACTCCTGTACTCAATACTCTGACCAATAAAGGAAAGCATACCAAACGCCTTCTTCACTATCCTATCTACCTGTGACTCCACTTTCAAGGAGCTATGAACCTGCACTCCAAGGTCTCTTTGTTCAGCAACACTCCCTAGGACCTTACCATTAAGTGTAGGGTCCTAGAGAGTGTTGCTGAACAAGGAGACCTTGGAGTGCAGGTCTGTTGATCCTGCTTCCAGGTTAAGGACTGCCAGGCCACATGGTCAAGAAAATTATCCTTTTTACAATGGACACTAACTGTTTAATGTTCTTTCCAGATATTCTTAAAAACTAATACAAACTCCACAGACATTTTAAAATATTATAGGCTTTTGCTGTTTTCAGGTCAAATGCATTGGCGATCTGTCCAACCAGACTTAGTAACGCAAATTGGTTTGCGTGTTGATATTTCCCTGCATAGATTCAGTACCAGAGTCAGGGCATGGTGGGTGGTAAGTAAATGAAACACCCCAGGAAAGATGAGGCAATTCTTAGATTGTAATTGACATAGAGCAGGGGCCTTAGCTATTGCCTCATTATGCCAATTGTTGAGTGTTAGCACAGAGCTAAGGTGCCAATCACGTCAACACCGAGAGTGTGATATTAACTGGGGGATCAGGGACTTAGAAAAAGGAAACAGGAATTCTCTCACCTCACACCCTGAAACATTGCTTGGTATTGTGTAAGTGTCAAAGGCAATCTCCCAGCCCTACCTGACAGTGAGCAGCCTGCAAACAAATGTGAGGCAGAACTGGCCCGAACACCAATCAAGTGCTGCCCGAGTCTGAGGGGGCTCTGTTTCGGTGTACAATCCCAATGCACAGCCTGCACGTCTCGGAAAATGGGTTTCGCCACATTGCAGTGACTACCATTCTTAGGAATCCCAAGCTAGCTCGTAAATGGAATATTCCAGCTTTCCGGATGGAATTATTTTTAGCTGGGTTTATGTTGGATTTACACTAGCCACATGACCAACTGTGACAGATGCTTCAGTCTCAACGACAGATGTCCTGTGTATGGGATTATTCCTGGGGCGGGCAGTTAACTTTGTATTCAAGTCGGGGAGATGCAGAAATAGGAGCTGGCCCAGGGGAGGGCCTGGGAGATAGGTTTTCTCATTGCTGCAGCTGGTTGCATTAGCTCAACTGGGCAGAGAATGTATGAAAAATAAACTGTGGGCGCACACCCAGAGAGCTGAACAATGTTGCTGTAACTGTAAAGATCCAGCCTCATCAGGCACAGACATGAGGCAAATGAAGGAGGACCACTTGGTCTGCATTGAGAATCGCAGCAAATTGATGCTTTGGATCAGCAGAGGAGAGGGAGAGAAAGCGTTCAGAGAGCACTTGGCTTTGTTACTCCAATGCTTCAACAACAAAACCCTGCACTGATGGAGCACCATGCCTAACTTCAGGATATCCCAAAATACCTTACAGCCAAAGAATTTGCGTTGTGTTATGTTTCACAGCCAATCTGTCGGTGTACCTTTTAGATACATGTTAATGGTATCATCACTGTATTACAGCATATGACCCATGCATAGAAAAGGTCTCAGTTTTAATCTTAACTGGAACCATCTGAGGCATGACATGCTGCTGGAAATGTGCTGCCCTTTGTAACCAAATGGTTCAATATTAGCCCAGTCAATGGAGTGTCTGTGGTTGTAATATTTGTAGATATCAGGAGCTGTAATAAACATCTGTTGGATCTTTCAATACCATGTTACCCACCTCTTGTTCTTATGTTTTGGAGTTAATGTAAGGAGAGCAGTATCTGGTATACTGTGTTAGAGGCAAAGCTCACACCACTGTAGTAGTCTGAGTACTTTGGAAGAATACTTTGGACGTTTGATACACAGAGTGTCAAGTGATGGCCTAGTGGTATAATCACTGAACTGTTAATCCAGCGGCCCAGATAATGTCCTAGGGACCTTGGCTTGAATCCTGCCATGGCAGATGGTGGAATTTGAATTCAATAACAAAAATCTGGAATTATATGAATCTATTGCAGATTGTCAGGAAAACCCCATCTGGTTCACTAATGTCCTTTAGGGAGGGAAGCTGCCATCCTTACCTGGTCTGGCCTGCATGTGACTCCAGAACCACAGCAATGTGATTGACTCTTAATTGCCCTCTGGGCAATTAGGGACAGGCAATAAATGTTGGCCTAGCCAGCGACACCCTCATTTCATGAATAAATAAAGACAAATCTATCATCAGTAAACTCTCAGTAATTGTAAGCTATTAAGGATCAGAGATCACTTGCAGTGGTTATGTTAATTGATGGCTAGATATTGGGTAGGAGGAATGCTCCCACTCTGTCCTACACGGCATTCTTTATTGAGAGGAAAGATAGAATCTCAATTCATGCCTCCTCTGAAAACTGCACCTTCCCTCCCGCACTGCAGTATTCCCTCAATACGACACTGATGCCCAGCTTTGAGCTTTGTGGTCATATTTTGGCATCGGACTCATACCCACAACATTCCTCTTCTAAGGCAGGTTTGCTACTTACTGAGCCAAGGCTGACACTGTACAAAAGCCAGTGTCATTTTACTTCTTGATTGAAAAATCCAGATGTCTCGTAGTGTTCCAACATCTCATGTTAAGGTAACACAGCTCGCTGCTGTCTGTCTACGCTCGCTGCAGCTGTTAAGCTCCAGGCTTGCATTAGATACGAAAGCTGGTGGTTTCACAGCCGATTCCCACGAAAGCATTCCAGACGTGCTCCATACTAAATTGTCAGTGTTTGTGAGGAAGTTTGATTGTCAAACATATCTCAGCCACACAATGAGGCAAGTGACTCCGATTCTGTTGCTTTCAATAAGTCTCCAAGAATTTGACAGTTAATCTCCTGGCCTCTACTGTGAGAAACCTGGGGGAAAAAGTCACTGAGACATCAATAAAATCATTCTTCGTATTATTCCTAAACATATTTAATGATGGGAGAGAAAGATTGTTTCAATAGCTGTTTCAGATGTCAAGGAATTTGTTGGCCTTTTGATTGGAAGATAGATCATAGAATCCCTACATTGTGGGAGCAGGCCATTCAGCCCATTGACTCCATACAAATCCTCCAAAGAGTAACCCACTCAGACTCAGGCTCCACTACCCAATCCCTGTTACCCTGCATTTCCTACGGCCAATCCACCAAACCTGCATACCTTTGGACTGTGGGAAGAAACCAGAGCACCTGGAAGAAACCCACACAGACAGAGGAAGAACGTGCAAACTCCACACAGACAGTCACCCGAGGCTGGATTCAAACACGGGTCCCTGGAGCTCTGAGGCAGCCGTGCTAACTACTGCGCCACCGCGCCACCATTGAGGGGTGAATGGCAGGAAGGAGGACACTTGGAGGTAGAAGGTCACGTGATGAAGCCTCACATGATCTAGTTGCCGTTGAATGACTCAGCCTATTACAGCCTGCACTTGGTCTCTGAGCGTTCTAAATACGCGCCGCTTGCTTGCCTTTCCCTGTTATGCTGCACTTCTTTTTTAATTTCAATAATCATATAATGCAGTCTTGAAAGCATCAATTGGATCTGCCTCCACATTTCCAGGCAGAGCATTCCATAATCTAGCTACTCGCTTTGTGAAAGAGAAGCAATTGTTTCATTTGTAAAACATTTTAAAACTATGCTCTCTGGTTCCTGATCTTTCTAAGAATGGGAACAGTTTTCCATTAAATGTTCTGTCCAATCGTCTCATGATTTTAAAAACTCTAATCAAATTTCCTTATAGTTTCCTCCTCTCCAAGGAAAATAGTCCCAATCTCTCCAATATTTCCTTACATTGAACTCTCTTAGCCCTGAAACCATTCTGGTAAACCTTTTCTGCACGATCTCCAAAGCATACACAACCTTCCAATAATATGGTGCCCAGAGCTCTACACAATACTCCAGCTGAAGTCTAACCAGTTCTTATATAGGTTTTTTCATAACCTCCCTACTCTTTTAACTCTATGTACTGATGAACCCTAGAATACTATATGCTTTTTTCATGAGATAACTGAGAGCAGGAACTAATTGTAAAGCAGGATAATCTATTGGATATAGGTTTCCTTGCTGAGATTATAGATTACTTTACAGTGTGGAAACAGGCCCTTCCGCCCTACAAGTCCATACCGACCCACCGAAGCGCAACCCACCCATACCCCTACATTTACCCCTTACCTAACACTACGGGCAATTTAGCATGGCCAATTCACCTGACCTGCACATCTTTGGACTGTGGGAGGAAACCGGAGCACCCGGAGACACGGGGAGAATGTGCAAACTCCATACAGTCAGTCGCCTGAAGTGGGAATTGAACCCGGGTCTCTGGCGCTGTGAGGCAGCAGTGCTAATCACTGTGCCACCGTGCCGTCCCAAAGATTAATTAGATTCGATTCCCTACAGTACGGAAATGGGCCCTTCGGCCCAACAAGTCCACATCCACCCAACCCATTCCCTTATATTTACCCTTGACTAATGCACCTAACACTATGGGGCAATTTAGCATGGCCAATTCAGCTGACCTGCACATCTTTGGATTGTGGGATGAAACTGGAGCACTCCAGAGGAAACTCACGCAGACACAGGGAGAATGTGCAAACTCCATACAGACAGTCGTCCGAGGCGGGAATTGAACCTGGGTCCCTGCCGCTGTAAGGCAGCAGTGCTAACCACTGAGCCACCGAGCTGGGAGGTTCATTTCCAGACGTTTTGTCACCCTACTAGGTAACATCTTCAGTGGGCCTCAGGCAAAGCACTGTTCATAATTCCTGCTTTCTACTTATATGTTTGGGTTTCTTTGGGTTGGCGATGTCATTTCCGGTGGTGATGTCATTTCCGGTTCTTTTTCTCAGGGGATGGTAGATGGGGTCTAACTCGATGTGTTTGTTGATAGAGTTCCAGTTGGAATGCCATGCTTCTCGGAATTCTCCTGTGTGTCTCTGTTTGGTTGTTCTAAGATGGATGTGTTGTCCCAGTTGAAGTGATGTCCTTCCTTATCGGTATGTAAGGATCCTAGTGAGAGAGGATCATGTCGTTTTGTGGCAAGTTGGTGTTCATGTATCCTGGTGGCTCTTTTTCTACCTGTTTGTCCAATAGATTGTTTGTTACAGTTCTTGCACGGTATTTTGTAAATGACTTTAGTTTTGCTTGTTGTTGCAAGATGTTACCAGTAGGGTGATGAAACGTCTGGAAATGAACCTTCCAGCTCAGTGAGCAAACCTACATCCAGAACCTCAAACTGAGCTACAAATCTTCTCAAAACTTGCTAGGATAATCTAGTCATTTAAAACTGAAAGAAGTGCAGGTGCTGAAAATCAGAAACAAAAACAGAGATTGCTGTAAAATCTCAGCATCTGTGGAGAGCAATCAGATTTAATATTTTAGGTTGAGTGAACCTCCTTCAGAACTTAGTCTATTCATTGCTTACCAAAACCATTTACCACTTTGATGTTATAATGATACCTGCAAGGATGTAAATTGCTATACACAAATAAAAAATTGCTGGAAAAACTCAGCAGGTCTGGCAGCATTTGTGAAGAGAAATCATTCGGGTCCAGCAACCGTTCCTCAGAACTGAGGTGATACACAAAAGGCCTGGTCATGAGAAATACTGGAACACTGAGACTATCAAATTGTCAGTTCTGCCAATCTGCCAAATGTCATTTCCATTTGCCGGTCACTGATGGGGATTTACTGAATGAAAGAACTTATATCGATGTAGCGCTGAGCACATTCTCAGGACAGTTCCAAATGGCTTCACATTCAACGTATCATATCCAGAGTATAGTCACGGTTCTTAATTAAGAAATGCAGGCAACATGCCCCAATGCAAGATCGACAAATGAAGCAAGTGGATGGGGAATTCTTTTATCTGATTATGGAGATGAGTTAAAGGGACAAACACAGGATGGGAAACTAGAGGAACCTCCATGCTTTACTTTGAATACTGCCATGGGATTTGAGTCTGGTAGACAGAGGAAACATTGGCTTGATTAAAAAGAAGTGAGGTTAGCAAGGTTAAATGGAATATATTTTAATGCAAGGAGACTGAGGAATAAGACAGACAAGCTAAGTACATAGAAAAGCACTTGGAAATATGATATCATAGCTATGGCTAAGACTTGGCTGAAAGAAGGGCAGGATTGGCAGCTCAACATTCCTGACTATGAAGTATTCAGATAAGATGGAGAAGGGGATAGAAAAGGAAGGGTTTGCAATATTGATCAAGGATTCAATTACAACGGCGAGGAGGGATATCTTGGAATAATCATCAAAATAAGTCATATAACTCGAAGCAAAAAACACTAAAGAGGCAAATACACTGTTGGATGTGTATGATAGCCTTCCAGAAAGTCATGGAGAGATAAAGGATCAAATTAATAATCAAATTTTAGAAATGTATTACAGTAATAAGGCAAAAACAGCCAGGGATTTTAATTTCCCAAATAATAACTGGCTTAGTTTCAGTGTACAAGTGGGGAGGGAACAGAAGTCTTAAATTGCCCCAGGGAGAACCTTTTAGCCAGTACAACGAAAACCAAACCAGGAGGGGTAGGGTTCAGGGCTTAATATTCAGAAATGAGCCCGACAGGTGGAAGGTGTATCAGTCAGGGAGAATTCCTGAAATAGTGATCATAAGTCAGTTTGATTCAGGATAGTTATGGAAAAAGATCAGGGAGGCTGGGAATAAAAGTTCTAAATTGGGATAAGGCTAATTTTATGAAACTAAGATATGATTTGGCCCAAGTGGACTGGAATCAGATACTTACAGATAAAACTGTGTCAGAGCAATGGGAGACATTCAAGGAGGTAGTAACGAGAATACAAGTCAAACATGTTTAGATTAGATTAGATTACCTACAGTATGGAAACAGGCCATTTGGCCCAACAACTCCACACCGGCCCTCCCACGAGTAACCCACCCACATCCATTCCCCTACCTTATATTTAGCCCTGACTAATGCACCTCACATTATGGGCAGAAAGTGAGGTCTGCAGATGCTGGAGATCAGAGATGGAAATGTGTTGCTGGAAAAGCGCAGCAGGTCAGGCAGCATCTAGGGAACAGGAGAATCGACGTTTCGGGCCCTGAAGAAGGGCTAATGCCCGAAACGTCGATTCTCCTGTTCCCTAGATGCTGCCTGACCTGCTGCGCTTTTCCAGCAACACATTTCCATCACATTATGGGCAATTTAGCATGGCCAATTCACCTAACCTGCACATCTTTGGATTACATTAGATTACATTACATTACAGTGTGGAAACAGGCCCATCGGCCCTGCAAGTCCACACCAACCCGCCGAAGCGCAACCCACCCATACCCCTACATTTACACATTACCTAACACTGCGGGCAATTTAGCATGGCCACTTCACCTGACCCGCACATCTTTGGACTGTGGGAGGAAACCGGAGCACCCGGAGGAAATCCACGCAGACACGGGGAGAGCATGCAAACTCCACACAGAAGGTTGCCCAAGGCAGGAATCGAACCCAGGTCCCTGGCGCTGTGAGGCAGTAGTGCTAACCACTGAGCTACCATTCCACCCCATGTTCCTGTAAGACAAAAGAAGGGACTGAGATGAGAGAATCTTGTATGTATAGTAACGTAAATGTTAGCAATAAGAAGAGTGGTTTATGGAAGTTAACAAGCGCTCACAGTGGCAGAGACCCCACAGGAGATTAAAATGTGTGTGCGTGTGTGTGTGTGCGCACACGCTCCATTAGGGACCATGTCTGTGGACCTAGAAGATCTGGGTACGGTTCTCAAGCAATATTTTGCATCAGTCTTCACAACCAAAAAGGACAGCGAAATAGTTAAGCAATCAAGGGGTATGGGGAGAAGACAGGAGGACACAGGAGAATGGGGCTGAGAAATATATCAGCCACATTCAAAAGGCAGAGCAGACTCAATGGGCTGAATGGCCTGATTCTGCTCCTAAATCTTCAGTTCTTATAGTCTTCTGGCCTAACCAGAGCTTTATAAACGTTTACCCTTAACACATTGTTGATTGTGGAATCTTTCTGTGTGCAATTTGTCTCTTGCACTTATAAAACTTCAAAATATAATTCCCTGACCATAAAGTGAAATGTTACATTGTTAAAAAATACAATATAAATGTCACTTTTTCTTATAATAGCGATCACCAAGCCATACTCGATACATACAATGCACGCACAGCAGAAACGTGGCAACAGCATTGACTGCAATGGCCATTATAACCCTACAGAAACACACGTGCAATCTGAATCTTAGAAAGGTCTTCAAAGCTCCCATGTTTGGACAGGTACATCAACTGCTTGCTAACTTTGCAGAGAAATTGGCCACTAATACCTTTGAGCTCTTGATATATTATCTTCCCTGTAAAAATGTCAATAGCCTCAGGCTCCAGCGTATTTAGATAACTACATATTGAATCACAGCTTGCTGGTTGAAGCTGCTGTGAAGTAATGGCTGATTCGCCAGGCTGTTCACTGTTCACTGTTGAACTTTGACCTCTACCTCTATTGCCAGCCTTGGACAAAATCAGCAAATTGCTGCAACCATACGCTGTTTGTCAGTTGTTGCTAGTTTAACCACGGTGACCAATGGCCCATTGCTACTGATTTCCAATCAATACTACATCATCCAGTCAATACAGGATTGAAACACCACACTACATTTATACAATACAGTTACTGCAGGTAAAACGTCCAAATTCATTTCATATCGAGACTGAGACAGCAAAGCTCAGGTGTGCTGAATGCAGGTTTCAGGACTTCTGAGATGTAAGGAGATCTTTCAGAGGGAGAGGGAGGAAGAGCATTGGAACAATACACGTTCGGAATTCCAGCGATCTGGTCACTCATGGGAGGGATTTACAAAATACTCAAAGCAAATTGAGTATTTGGTCAAAGCCAGAAGTCCATAGGATACTACAGAAATGGGACAAAAGGGAACAGGTGCAAGTTTCAGATACAATTCGGGAGGTTAAAGGGAGGCGACATAACCTAAACTGTGTGGTGTTAAGGGTGCCACAGGAACAGAGATACCTGAAGGTTCACATCCATAAATCTTTGACAATGGCAGGGCAAGTAAAAAAGGCTTCAGGAAAAGCATATGGGATTTTCGGCTTTTTAGAGGAATGCGTAGAATACAAAAGCAAGGAAGTTAACCTTTATAAATCACTGGTAAAGGCTCAGCTGGTGCATTGTGTCCAATTCTATACACCGTCACTTTTCGAAAGGATGTGAATGCCTTGGAGTTATGGCAGAGGACAGAGAGGAGATTTATCAGCAAAGTGCGATTTCAGTTTCAGACCAGGAACTGGAGGAGTAGGGGGTGTCCTCCTTAGAGCAGAGAATGTTGAAGGGAGGTTGAACTGAGGGGTTCAAAGTGATGAGAGACATTTAGCAGAATAGACACGGTCAATGTATTTCCACTAGCTGTCACCCAAGGCCAAATTTGAGAGAATTGACAGAAAAGAGGGGGAACATGAGAAGATCTTTCAGTCACACAAGCTGTGGTGATCTGGAATACGCCACCTGAAAGGGGGCTGGAAGTAAATTCAATAGCTCGTTTGAAAAGGTAACTGGATATATAGTGGCGAAAGAAAACAAATTGCAGGCTTGTGGGGAAATGCGGAGGAGTGGGACTAATTGGCCATTCACAGACACAGTGAGGTAAGCAGGAGCCAGGCTGGTTTGAGTGGAAGTGCGTGAGTGTGGGTGTTGGATATGTTCAGGGTGAAACTCCACCAGTGCACGGCCTGGTAGCACACGATTGAGGAATGACCGCTGGGCAAAGGCATCAGAGAATAATTGGTACCTGTCGAACTTTAGGATTAGAATTAATTGGCAGTTTGAAAAGGAGTTTAAAAATACACACAGTTTCATTCGGGTTTCTCTATGGGATCTCACCCCCATTGCAGATTGAATTCCCTGTGCGTGCACTTCAGGTTTTTTCACAGCAGGGGTGCCTGAAAGGGTGGATACTGTTTGCCTCATGGTCCAGTTTAAGAGATCATGTCATTATCCAGTAACCCTTTGTTAAGAAGTCTGGACTCAAGGTGCTGTTACACCTTCACTATTCGGATCAAAGGGTCAGAGTAAGGTCTCCACCAAAGGCTCTTGGGGTGGGGGTGGGGAGGGGGTGGGGGGGGCTGGGTCCTGTGCAGTCAGACTTCAGAACCCTTAAGGTTCAACTACAAACAGAGCTTTTGCACGTCAGCCATGGTTCATGGGACTTTGCCTTCCAAGTACTGAGGGAGTGCTGAACTGTCTGAAGTGCTGTTTCAATTGTGAGACCCCATCTACTTTCTCAAGTGGAGGTCGAAGATCGAAGAAGAGTAAGGCAGTGCCCTGGCTAACGAATATCCCTCAGCTATCAGTGATGTCTGTGGGAACTTACTGAGTGCAAACTGGCTCCCATGCTTCCTACAACACTGACTTCATCTCAAACGTACTTCATTGGTCATAAAGCACATGGAGGCATCCTAAAAAAGGCGCTACAAGAATGCAAGCTCTTTCTTCAGATCATGTCAAGGATTAGGTTTACACAAGCTGACCCCAATGGAGTGTTTCAGATGAAGGTGGGAGAAAATTAGACATCGCAGAGTGTGTGCAGCGTCGTCAGATGTTAAATAACATCCGAGTAAATATGAGGAGTAAGATTCAGCTGACGTGTTCTTTAAGGGTTAATATAATGTGATGTTTTTCTAATGCATGATAGCTTTGGAAAAGTTGGAACTTACTCATTGAGATAACATGCATCTGGAAACCATAGTGTAGGGATCCAAGGTCAGAATGAGATGTTTAATTGCAGACAGGTGCAGCTTTGATCGAAGGCTTTGCTTTAAATGCAAATAATGAATTTGAAGGTAATGAGCTGTCATTTCGCTGCAAGGTCATCTCCCATTCTAATTAACTTGCAAAGGTCGCTCACAATGGCTAGAGATTGTGTTTTTCCCAATGCTTATATTTCATTTGTCAGTGGCTTTGTGATTTAACCCCATGAGCACCACCACATTCTCTGCCTCTCCAACCCATCCTCCCCCAACCTCATTCCAATTCTGAACTTGGCTGTTACAAGCCAGCTTCTCCAGTTTTGTTTGAGGGTCATCCCAGTGCTGATAAATTGCCTTCCCCATCTCCTTCTGTCAGTCAGCCATTCCCTTTCCAATCCCACTGTCGTCATGTCTCTCCCTGCCACAACTTTCCATCTGCTCACAGGCCTTTTTTTCTTCCTTATCCTTCCAACCATTTCTCCATCACTCTCTCCACGATATCTCCTCCTTCTCTTCACAACAGAATACCAGACCAGACCAAACTCGTCCCAGCAGTTTGCTGTGAAGCTCACATCATCTTCAAGGAGTCCCTGATATACTGGTTCCTAATGTTAGAATAGAATAGAATAGAATCCCTACAGTGTGGAAATGGGCCATTTAGCCCAACAAGTCCACACCAACTCACTGAAGGGTATCCCAGCCAGATCCATTCCCCTAACTACACATCCCTGAACACAATTTAGCACAGCCAATCCACCTAACCTGCACATCTTCGGACTGTGGGTGGAAACCAGAGCACCCAGAGGAAACCCACGCAGACACGGGGAACATGTGCATACTCCACACATTCACCCAAGGCTGGAATCGAACCCAGGTCCCTGGCGCTGTAAGGCAGCAGTGCTAACCACTAGGCCAACATTCTCTTCTCTAATTCCTCCACTCATCCATCTCACTGTGCCATTGTATCCCCTCCTGCAGCCTCACTACAGAGTTGGTCTCTGCTATTCAGGGATCTCTGTTCCCATCTCAGTAAAATGGAGAACATTGCACTTGATGGATTCCCATTGAATTGATTAAAAAGGACACTGTCTTTATTGAGTCATTCTGTATGTTTTTGCATGTTTGTTCAGATTTCTGTCACACGCTTGTACAACAAGAGACCCACATGATGAAGACCTTTCAAACAGCATAACTGCACAGGGAGTCATAGAGTCATAGAGATGTACAGCATGGAAACAAACCCTTATATCCAACTTGTCCATACCAACCAGATAGCCTAACCTAATCTACTGCCATTTGCCAGTACTTGGCCCATATCCCTCTAAACCCTTCATATTCATATACCCATCCAGATGCCTTTTAAATGTTGTAATTGTACCAGCCTCCACCACTTCCTCTGGCAACTCATTCCATACACGTACCACCCTCTGTGAGAAAGTTGCCTCTTAGGTCCCTTTTAAACCTTTCCCCTCTCACCTTAAACCTAACTCCTCTAGTTCTGGACTTCCCCCACCCTGAGGAAAAGACCTTAGCTATTTACCCTATCCATGCCCCTCATGACCTCTATAAGGTCACTCAGCCTCCAACACTCCAGGGAAAATAGCCCCAGCCTGTTCAGCCTGTCCTTACAGCTCAAAGCTGGCAACATCCTTGTAGATTGTTTCTTCACCCTTTCAAGTGAAACAACCTCTTTCCAATAAGAGGGAGACCAGAATTGAACACAATATTCCAAAAGTGGCCTGACCAATGTCCTGTACAGCCGCAACATGACCTCCCAACTCGTGTACTCCGTAAGCATTGGCAGGGATGCAAGGAGAAAGCAGGATATTGGTTCAAGTTAGACAGAACCAGGACAGGCACTGCGAACTCAGTCACCTCCTTCTGTGTTGCATCAGTCATGACTCTGTAAGCAACATTGACTGTCACATCAAGAGATGAGAGACGGTGTGAATTTCCTGTCGCCTTTGCTGACTGGCCAGCACTCTCCAGCCCTTCCTGAGGGCTCAATGCCCCCTCGCAGACTCGGAGCTCAGTAGCAGTGTTGAACCTGAGGAATGTTGCATTGAGCCCACATTAGGCACAGCTATGAGCTGGAAAGGGTTTAATTGTCAAACTGATAACTCAGCTATTTTAAAAAAATAATCCTTTGCTAACTATGCTCAGTGAATACCACATTCATCTCTGTGTCAGACAGTTGTGGGTTCACATCCCACTCTCGAGACTGGAGCACACAGTCCAGTCTGGAATTACTGGGCTGCACTAGTGCAAGACTAACTTTTGGATCCAATATCAAACAGAGGCCATCACTGCCCTCTCAGGCAGTTATTAAACAAACAATTTTATTCAGTTATTTTGAAGAAGAGCAGGAAATTTTTCTTGGATCGGAACAAAGACACACCGAAACATAAAAGACCGAATCAGGAGGAGGCCATTCAGCCCCTTCAGCCATTCAATATGATCATCAAGCTTAATACTCTAATCCCATTCTCAACCCCCCCGCCTCCCCCACCCCCATATCCCTTGATCTCTTTAGCCACAAGAGCTATATGTACCATCTCCTTGAAAAACAAATGTTCTGGTGTCAACCACTTTCTCTGGTAGTGAATACTTGCCACTCTCTGGGTGAAAAGATTTCTCCTCTTCTCAGTCCTAAATGGTTTATCCCTTAGCCTTCAACTATGTCCCCTGAGCATCCCCCACCATCAGGAACATCCTTCTTGTCTCTAACCTGTCTAGTCCTGTTGGAATGTTATAGGTTTCTATGAGATCTCCCCTCATTCTTTGAAATACTAGTGGGTACAGTCCTAACCAACTCAATCTCTCCTCATTCTTTAGACCTGCCATCCTAGGAATCAATATGGTAAACCTTCATTGCACTCCCTCTAGAGCAAGAACATCCTTCCTCAGATAAGGAAACCAAAATCCCATGCAAGGACTGCACAAAACACTATATAGGACAAACAGGAAGACAGCTAACGATCCGCATCCACGAACATCAACTAGCCACGAAACGACACGACCAGCTATCCCTAGTAGCCATACACTTGATGACAAACAACATGAATTTGACTGGGACAACACTACCATTATAGGGCAAGCGAAACACGAAACAAAGAACAGCCAGGGAATTCCTAGAAGCATGGCACTCATCCACAAACTCCAACAACAAAAACATCGACCAGGACCCAATATACCGGCCACTACAGCGGACAGCTGGAACTGACAACCGGAAGCGGCAGGGACAGGCCACTATAAATGCCGGAGGAAACACCACAGAAGCGCTTCACAGGAGGCTCCCAAGCACTGAGGATGTCACCTAGACAGGGGACGAAACGTTTGCAACAAAAACTTCCAGCTCGGCGAACAGAACCACAGCAAGGAAACCAAAACTGTACACAATGCTCCAGGGCTAGCATCACCAATGCCCTGTCTATCTTGACCTATATTTATCCCTCAGTCAATATTATTTAACAGAATATCTGGTTGCTGTCACATTGTTGTTGGTAGGAGTATGCTGTTGTAAATTAACATGAACTCCTAAAAAGCATTTCAACTGAATCTCACTCTTTATATTTACAGGGCTATTGTTCAACATTTGACCACACCATACACATTCTGCGATGTCTAATTTTCTGAATTATCCCACTGGGATCAGTTTGTGTAAACCTAACCTTAACACCATCTAAAAAAAGAACCTGCATTCTTATAGCACCTTTTAACGGATGTCTCCACCTGCTTTATGACCAACAAAGTACATTTGAAATGTTGTAGGGACCATGGGAGCCAATTTATTCACAGTAAATATAAAACGGCTGTTGTATTTGCTGCTTTACAGCAACGATTGCATTTCAAATGTACTCCCGTGGGATGGAAAACACCTTGAAATAGGATAAGGTGCTCTGTCTGTGTTCCCTTTCTTCATGGAAGCAGAGGTAGTTCAGACTTAAGCAAGTTACTTAACTCAGTCAGTGAAAGCAGGAAAAGGGGAGTTAGGAATATTGTGAACTGGAGGCAATCATACAAGGCACCTTGCAGTGCTCTGGGACTGGAATTTAATTTGACTGTGATTAAGAGTCAGAAAAACAAGGTGTAGTAGTAATAAAAACAGAAATTGCTGGAAAAATTCAGCAGGTCTGGCAGTATCTGTGGAGGTAAATCAGAGTTAACATTTCAGGTCAAGTGTTCTCTGTTCTGGGGAAGGGTCACTGGACCCGAAATATTAACTCAGCTTCCTGTCCACCGATGCTGCCAGACCTGCTGAGCTTTTCCAGCAATTTCAGTTTTTATTAGACTTCCAGCATCTGCAGTTGTTTCGGTTTTTGTTAAGGTGTAGTGATTCCTTCTGCTGTGTATGTTGTATAAGGCGTTATCTCTGAAAGGATTAATGCTGCAGATTGTATTAAGCACTGCCCACTATAACAATGTCGTATGAACTTAGGTGAGAGAACAGCTCTGGATCTCAAAGGAGACAGACGTATCACCTTGGTCTCCCTCATGGTCTTGGTAATAATGCTATCATACCAATATAACTTGTACTTGATTGCTGATATGCAATGAACTGAAGCTAGTTTAAGGCAGAAGTCTCTTCTTGTTAGACACTACAATGTCCCGACTATACTAGACCACGCAGACTCTGTACATCCCACTCATAAGGAGGCTGGTGTCAATAAATCTACATTCTGGTGACAAATCCAACAGATAGCCCACACATCATGGTGAGCAATGGTGAGGGGTGCAGCCACAATAAATTGACATCACAGCGATGAATTCCCTCAGACAGGTAGTACATCATCACTGTTCTGATGAGAAATTGAAAGGCCAAAGGTCAGTCTCATATCCCCTTTGACAAAACTCCCACACAACCTGATAGGGAGGTCAAACCTCAATATACTGAGGACATAATTTAACAGAGAAACTGTTATCACTGTTAGTGCATGAGGAATAAAATGAATTCTCATGTTCATGACCACTGGGCATCTCACTTACAACCAATGAAATATTTTTTTTGTGGGGTAGTCACTGTTGTAAGAGTCTCAGCAGTCAATTTGTACACAGCAAACAACAAGGTGGGAATTACCAGATAATCTGTTCCTGCGCTATTAGTTGGGAGATAAATATTGATCACGACAGCAGGAATAACTCCCCTGCCCTTTCTCCAAGTGCTGCCAAGGGAGTAGGTAGATGGCTACCTTGGTTTACCTCGATCTGAAACAAAACAGCACCTTCTCGATACATAGTCCCAAGCTGGATTTTGTATTCAGAGCCTGAGGAGAAGATCTGAACTTGGAACCTTACAGTTCCAAGGTGAGCAGCCTAGTTACCAACCTACAGCAGACAGGCAGATAGAGTGAGTGTTATATCTGAGAGCCTGGTATAATGGAGCAAGTGTTAAGTGTTAAAATAATTAACTGGGAATCTGATACAAAGGTTATGATGTAACACAGTGAGTGTTATAAGTGAGACCTGGATTCTGAGCACATAAATGGTTTCTTTAAATTGCCAATTACTGTTTCATTTCGACATACAGTCCGTTGTTGAAAGCTCTGGGCTGTGTTCTGAAAAGCCTTTGTGGGTGTGCAGAATTGGTAATCTCTCTGGGACTGATGGTTATAATACGGAGATAGAGGAATTTCCCTCTGATGTATGTGATTAAACCATCAGCCATAATAACTGGGTAGGAGGAGTAGGTATTGATGCTCACTGGCAGGTTTACAATTCTGGGTGATTTATGAGATGGGATTTATCTTTAGAGATGAATTACTGCTTAAGATACCACAGTTAGACATCCTGCTGAGAGAAGGGAGGAAGTGAAAACGGGACTGTGAGAATGGAGAGTCAGAAAAGGAAATTAGCTGCACAGAGAAAAGGAGGACAGATTTTAAAAAGTAGGAGAAGAGTGTAAAAGAAAGAAAGGATAGAGGAAGAAATAGTAAGTGAGAGCGAGAGATGTAGATGGGAGGATAATAGATCAGAAGCATGGAGAGACAGAAAGGGAGCAAGGTTGAGTGATTTAACACACAGGAGCAGTGAGGGAAAGTGCAAGATTTTTCCCCTACCCAGCCTGGGATGTTATTACCCCCCACTGGAGCCAATGGGCCTTGAACCAAGGCTTTCTGGCTCAAAGGTAGGGACATTACCATTGCACCACAACAACACGGTTCAGTCGGCTACTTGAATGCCAGTGCTCCAGCACTTCTCAATGTTTCCCATGTTTTTCACGTGTATGCCATCAGAGAGGGGAAAAGTGAGAGGGCAGAGGGCGAGAAGATAGAGGGCAACCACAGGTAGAGAAGGCAAATTGACATCTTTACGTAGGAAGAGAAAATAAGTTGGAAATGAGGAGAGAAAGGCTGCTGATCTCAATGAGTAAACACTAATTGTATAAATCAATCTTATAACACATCTTTGACCAAATCTTTGATCATTCTGCCCAATAGCTCCTTCCTTCTCTTTAACTGCATCTATATTTGTGATTCTGCTTTTGTGAAAGCCCTTTCCTGTTTTAAAGTACCATTCAAAGTGTATGTTGACCCCATCCTGGGAAAGAAACCGATATGGTGTGTCTTGAGGGAGTAGGATGCTTAGGGAATGTATTTCCACACAGTTACTTGGAGATTGTGATTGCCAGAGCTGTATAAACTCCGGTATCATCGCTCTCTGCAGGGAGGCCTGAGAGCAGAACACGAAAGCTAAGTCAAGAGTCATAGAGTCATAGAGTCCCAGAGCACGGAGACAGGCACTTTTGGCCCAAACTGGTCCATGCTGACCAAAATGGCCATCCGTGCTAACCCCATTTCCCTGTATTTGGCCCATATCCTTCTAAACCATTCCGATCCATATATTTGTCCAAATGCCTTTTAAATGTTGTTAATGTACCTGCCTCAACCACTTCCACTGGCAGCTCATTCCATATGCTCATTGTGTGCAAAAAAGTTGCCTCTCAGGTTACCTTTTATTCTTTCCCCTCTAACCTTAAACCGATGCCCTCTAGTCCATGATTCCCCAACCCTGGGAAAAAAAGATTAAGTGCATTCACCCTTTCCATGCCTCTCATGATCTTATACACTTCTATAAGGTCCCCCCCTCAGTCTCCTTCACTCTAAAGAAAAAAGTCATTGGTTGCCCACCTCTCCCTCTAACTCAGACCCTTGAGACCTGGCAACATCCTTGTAAATTTCTTCTGCACTCTTTCCGGTTTAATAACATCCTTCCTGTAGCAAGGTGACCAAAACTGAACCCAATACTCCAAGTGCAGCCTCACCAACATCCTGTATAACTGTAATCTAAACTTCCCAGCTTCTATACTCAATGCCCTGACTGATGAAGGCCAGTGTGCCAAAAGCCTTCTTCACTGCCCTGTCTGCCTGGGACTCCACTTTCAGAGAACCGTGCACCTGAACTCCAAGGTCCCTCTGTTCCACTACACTCCTTAAGGCCCAACCATTCACCATGAAACTCCGACCTTGATTTGACTTTCCAAAGTGCAAGACCTCACATATATCTATATTAAACTCCATTTGCCATTTCTCGGCCCACTTCCCCAGCTGATCAATGTTCTGCTGCAATTTCTGATACCCTTCTCCACTGTCCACAATCCCTCCTATTTTAGTGTCATCTGCAAACTTACTAATCATGCCTTGTACATTCTCATCCAAATCATTGATATCGATAACAATGTGCCCAGCACCGACCCCTGAGGCACTCCACTAGTCACAGGCCTTCAGTCCCAACAAGCATCCTTCCACGATTACCCTCTACTTCCTACCATCAAGCCAATTGTGTATCTAATTTGCCAGCTCCTCCTGGATTCCATGCGATCTAACCTTCCAGAGCAGCCTATCATGTGGAACCTTATCAAAGGCCTTACTAACATCCATATAGACTATATCTACTGCCCTGCCCTTGTCAACCTTCCTGGTCACTTCATCAAAGAACTCTAACAAATTTGTGAGGCATGATCTCCCACTCACAAAGCAATGCTGACTACTCCTAATCAAACCCTGGCTTTCCAAATGCATGTATATCTTATCGATCAGAATCTTCTCAGATGCTCAGTTTCCGGGTCTATGGTTCCCAGGTTTTTCTTTGCAGCACTTCTTGAATAAGGGCACAACATTCGCTACCCTCCAGTCTTTGGAGACCTCACCCATGGCTAATGATGATGCATAAATATCAGCCACGGCCTTCGCAGTTTCTTTTCTAGCCTCTTGCAGTGTTCTTGGATATGTCTCGTCAGGAGCAGGAGATTTATCCACCTTCATACATTTAGATTAGATTAGATTACTTACAGTGTGGAAACAGGCCCTTCGGCCCAACAAGTCCACACCGACCCGCCGAAGCGCAACCCACCCAGACCCATTCCCCTACATTTACCCCTGCACCTAACACTATGGGCAATTTAGCATGGCCAATTCACCTGACCTGCGCATTTTTGGACTGTGGGAGGAAACCCAAGCAGACACAGGGAGAATGTGCAAACTCCACACGGACAGTTGCCCGAGGCAGGAATTGAACCCGGGTCTCTGGCGCTGTGAGGCACTGTGCCACCGTGCCGCCCACATTCTAAAACATCCAACACCTTCTTTACCGTGATGTGGGGTGTCCCAGGTTTGTTTGCAGGAAAAGGGGCCTCCTGCTAGTAGAAAGACCCTTAACTTCCCCGAGTTCCCAAGTTCTTCATTCTTGCTTATGGTAAACACAGTGGAGAAATATTCATTGAGAATCTCATCCATCTCCTGCAGTTCCACACATACACGTCCAAGTTGGTCCTTGAGGGACCCTATTCTCTCTAGCTTTTTTTTCATTTAATACACTTAAAAAACCTGTTTGGATTCAGCCAAATCTTCTCGGTCAAGACTATCTCATGACCCCTTTATGACTTCCTGATTTCTTTCTTCAGTAAACTCCTGTATTCCCAGTCTTACCTCCTGAACCTGAGCTTTACCTCCTTTTTTCTGGTAAAAGCCTCAATACCTCTTGTCATCCAGAGTTCCCTATTCCTATCGATCTTGCCTTTCACCTCATAGGAACATATAGACCTTGAATTAGAACATAGAACATTCCAGCGCAGTACAGGCCCTTGGGTCCTCGATGTTGCGCTGACCTGTGGTACCAATCTGAAGCCCTTCTAACCAACACTATTCCATTTTCATCCATACGTTTATTCAATGACCATTTAAATGCCCTTAATTTTGGCGAGTCTATATCATTGCAGGCAGGCCATTCCCCGCCCTCTGAGTAAAAAAATTACCTCTAACATCTGAGCTAAATATATCACCCCTCAATTTGAAGCTACATCCCCTCATGCTAGCCATCACCATCTGTGGAAAAAGGCTCTCGCTGTCCATCCTATCTAATCCTCTGATCATATTGTATGCCTCTAATAAGTCACTTCTTAACCTTCTTCTCTCTAATGAAAACAGCTTCAAGTCCCTCAGCCTTTCCTCATAAGACCTTCCCTCCAGACCAGGCAACATCCTGGTAAATCTTCTCTGCACACTTTCTGATGCTTCCACACCCTTCCTATAACGCAGTGACCAGGACTATATGCAATATTCCAAGTGCAGCTGCACCAGAGTTTTGAACAGCTGCAACATGACCTCATGGCTCTGAAACTCAATCCCTCTACCAATAAAAGCTAACACACCAAACGTCTTCTTAACAACCCTGGGTGGCAACTTTCAGGGATCTATGCACATGGACAATGAGATCTCTCTGCTCATCCACAGTATCAAGAATCTTACCATTAGCCCAGTGCTCTATATTCCTGGTACTCCTTCCAAAGTGAAATCACCTCACATTTTTCCACATTAAACTTCATTTGTCACGTCTCAGCCCAGCTCTGGAGCTTATCCTTCCACACTGTCCACAACTCCACCGACCTTAGTGTCATCCACAAATTTACTAACCATTCTTCTACGCCCTTATCCAGGTCATTTATAAAAATGGCAAACAGCAGTGGCCCCTAAACAGAGCCTTGTGGTACACTACTCGTAACTGAACTCCATCAACCACCACCCTCTGTCTTCTTTCAGCTAGGCAATTTCTAATCCAAACCACTAAATCCCCCTCAATCCCATGCCTCCATATTTTCTGCAATAGCCTACTGTGGGGAACCTTATCAAACACTTTATTGAAATCTATATACACCACATCAACTGCTTTACCTTCATCCACCCATTTGGTCACCATCTTGAAGAACTCAGTAAGGTTTGTGAGGCACAACCTACCCTTCACAAAACCGTGCTGACTCTCCCTAATCAACTTACTCCTTGCTAGATGATTATAAATCCTATCTCTTATGATCCTTTCCAAAGCTTTGCACACAACCGAAGTAAGGCTCACTGGTCTATAATTACCGGGGTTGTCTCTACTCCCCCTCTTGAGGTAGGGGAGTCCAAAACTAGAGGGCATAGGTTTAAAGTGAGAAGAGAAAGATCTAAAAAGAACCTGAGGAGTAACATTTTCACACAGAGAGTGGTGTGTGTATGGAATGAGCTGCCAAAGGAAGGGGTGGAGACTAGTATAATTGCAACATTTAAAATGTATCTGGATGGGTATATGAATAGGAAGGGTTTAGAGGGATATGGGCCAAGTGCTGGCAAAAGGGACTAGATTAATTTCGGATAGCTGATCAGCATGGACAAGTTGGACTGGAGGGTCTGTTTCAGTGCTGTATAACTCGATGACTCTATGACTCTACAACAGTCAATGTTGGATTGATGTAAGTTAATCCCCTTGGAAAAATTCTAAACTGAGATGCACAAAGCTGGCTGAAAACACTATATTAAACAAACAAGCATTGTCTATAAAAGTCAGAATGGTTGTATCTGCTGAAGCTGTTTAAATGCTCACTATATCATCCCTGAAAGTTTATATATTGATATAACAGATTGTTGTGTTCATATAGTCAATGGAAACTAAACCCAACAGATTTAAACATTGTATGATTCCTGAGTTTCATTAAAACACCTTTGATAAAAGTTTAAATCACGGAGATTAAGTTTGGATATGGAATGAGCCAATAGGAAGCAAAACGACAAGCTCCTCTTGACTCGACCCTCAGCCTGGAATCGAGTTTGTCTCTGCCTTGTGTACAGCTCTCGCCACTCTGCTTCACAAGGAATTTTTTTAAAAATTTAATACCAAGTAAAACATTCACAGTTCCCAGTATTTGAACTCACTTTCGCTGTCTAAACAGTTTTCATACACCACAACTCAACAGTGAGCTTTATTCATGCTGACTAATGTCTGCCACCAATCGAGAAGCATTAGGACTGAGCTCCAGACCATATTCCAGACCGTTTGGAATTATTCCACTGGGATAGGGAGGCCCATCAAGTGCCTCTTTACAGCTCTCACAAAAAACAAGGAGAAACCTGTCAACAGATACATAATCCATCCCTCTCCATCTCACTCAGAAGCATAGACCATTCAACCACATTCACTTGTTTTCTTAAGCAGCTGCACCTCAACTTAGTGCTTGTTTCTGAGAGCAACACAATCTTTCCCAGGACATCAACACTGGAACTTTTTCACCTGTTTCTGTCTTCTCCTTCTGTACTAAGGGAAAGGCGATGATTCGTGGTTTTTACACTGGACTGATCATCCAGAGAGGAGACACTGAGGTCTGCAGATGCTAGAGATCAGAGTTGAGAGAGTTTTGATGAAAGGCGCAGTAGGTCAGGCAGCATCTGAGGAGCAGGAAAATCTTTTTGATCATCCAGAGACCCAGCTAAGGTGGTAAGACCCATTGTAGATAGGGGAATTTGGATTCAATAAAACAAATTTGAAATTAAAAGTGTAATGATGTACTTGAAACCACTGTTAATTGTTGGGGAAAAAATTCCATCTGGTTCACTAATGGCTTTTAGGGGAGGAAACTGGTCACCTAACCTGGTCCAGCCTACATGTGACTCCAGACCCACAATGATGAGAGTGACCCTTAACTGCTCTTTGGGCAATTAGGGATGGACAATAAATGCTGCCTAGCCAGCGACACCCACATCCCAAGCATTATTTCATTCCGCTTATAAATTTAACACACTAGCTCCAGACACTGTAGGTTGCACAAGCTACAGTGCTGCTCACAACTACCTGATGAAGGAGCAGTGCTCCGAAAGCTAGTGCTTCCAATAAACCTGTTGGACTATAACCTGGTGTTGTGTGATTTTTAACTTTGTCCAACCGAGTCCAACACTAACGCTTCCAAACCCTAATTAAATGTCAGGGTGTGAGAAATTTTAATGTGAGAGTGATAGTCATCGATGATGTAGGTTATATATGAGGTTCATGCTTGAGGATCGGCCTGGAGCCTCAGCAATGCAAATCCACCTCTTAAACATTAAGGAAGATACTTTCGGTCATTTACTTTAACCATTTCTCTTTATCAGATATGAAAATATTGAAAATTGTGAAAATAAGAGCTATTTGAGCTGATGGTCAAGCGTCACCCAATGAGGTAATGAGTCTTTTTGTTTTACAATTGGTGTAGGGAGGCAGTGCATCATTAGGTTGGATCTGACCAATGGCTGAAGAGTGGGGACATAACATGGGATGGAGCCTCCATGAAAAAATTTAACTAAAGTTGGCATCCCTCCTATTTTGGCAGCCTATTTTAGGACCCATCAAGGTTAGCTCAGTGCCCCAGATTAACTGGAGAAAGCGAAAGTCTAGAGGACAATGGTCACCAGGGTGACTGGTAGATACTTGATTAAGGGCTCAGAGGCCTGTACTTTGAGGTTGCTGTTGATGGAGGCACAACTTAGAAAACACAATTATAATATAAACAATTTACCAGAATCATTCGAAAATATCTCACACTCCAGTGCCTCCAGGATCGTCCTATATCCTGTGATTTCAGCGAAGGTTTAGAATCTGCCCTACCCTCACCAACGCACCATAGGACACTTCCCATAGGTGAGAGCTCACCTGAACAACAGCATGAAGTGACTGACCATGAGATTCAAGGTCCATTATGAGGAGAATTTCAAAGAAACAGGAAAACGTTAACAGGTTAGGAGCATGTTACAGCATTTCCCTCTGGATACAGCCCTCACTCCTGGTAAACTCCCCTCACCTTGAGTGTAACCTCTCAACTCGGTATACCCCTCCCCAGGCTGTATCCCCAGGTTTAATGCCACTCTTTCACCATAGGACAGGTTGCAAGTACAGTTTCTACAGTCTCAACAGATTGATCACACACACAGACACATGCATACACACACAGAGAGACATACATACACCCACATACACAGAGACACACATACACATACACAAATGCACACATGCTCATACATATACACACACACATGCACTGACAGCCTCACATATATGCACACACTCAAAGCCTCACACACACATACACACACACAGACACACACACAGACACACACACACCCTCAGAGACTTGAGGTGTCCCTGGAAAGTGAGAAATATTGATCCTTGTGAGGGAGCAGATGAATAGCAGTTGCCCAGGCCTGAAACTAACAGACCATTGGGGGGTGGGGTGGCAATGGGGAGGGGTGTGTGGATGGTGTTGATAATGGTTTGCTGTGGATTATTTTCCCATGTGAAAGGGGGGGCACTCTTTTCCGGCGAGCTCCTGATTTCCATCCGAGAACAACACCCTAACACGGTGAAATACATTGATGGCAGTTTTGTTCTTCACATTCAGTGAAGTCCTGCTTGCTCTCAATGGTTTGGACCTTTTGCCTGTCCGTGAAATTGCAGCCTGGCGGTTGCTAATGACGGAATGAAATGACTAAACTGCCTGTGCAAAAGCTGCAGCGCCTAGCAACAGGGAAAGTAAATATTAGTTAGACACCTCAAAATCTGGAATGTAAATCTTTTGGCAGGTCATACTGTGCTGGTGAACAGGGTATGGTTGATCACCCTGCACTCTGAAACCTTGTTCAGACTCTCTCCATGAATACAGATGCACAGTTTAAACCCTTCACACTTAATGAAGTACTGAATAATTGGACAGTACAGCAGTTAAAGAAGGGGCCTTTCAGTCCCAGTGGGCGATTATCCTCTTCATGAGCCGTGGATCCAAATCTTGCCTTATATTGCCTCATTCCACTCGAGTGTACCTGCCCTGTACACTGTACTGCCAAAGTCATATTAACCATCTATAAGGTGGAGTGCACTGAGACTGATGGTCATTTTGCCTCTTGTCTTTCCTATTAATTCCTTGAGTTTTTTATAGTCTTTTTAATCTGAGACACTGCCTTTAATGAGCTGTCAATCTTGAGCCTATAGCTGACATTGTCACCACCATCTTCTCAGAGCAACCAGCAAGGAGCATTAAATGTTGGTCCAGCCAGCAATGCTCATGTCCCATAAATTATATATATTTTTTTAAAAAACCATTCAGAGCATCGTTTTTTTTTTATTTTTCATTAAAGTATATCACCTCACACTTAGTGTCAGCTGCCACTTTTTCCAGAATATATTCCATCATTTTCAACATCCAACATTCCAACACCCTTTGCTCAGTTTTCCTTCGGTTTTTCCATGATCGGTTCGTGCTTTTGCCACAGCCCCTGGAAGTGAATTCCTTGTTTGGTGAGTTTGTACGGAATCCGTGTTGTTACTCCAGTTCTGAAAATACTTTTCCTGTTTTTGTTTGAGTGTACAGTCTACTCTTCTCATTATCAAAACCTCATTAAACCTGAAACATTTATTGTGCTCCAGTCTCTCAGCAACGGTTGTAAATGGTCACATATCCAGTCAGGGGGGTATAGTATCATTCTAATGATTGAACAATTCTCTCAACCATTGGTTTCTCTCCCAGCTTCTACTTTTGTTCCCCCTTTACACCCCCTCCTCTACTTCCCTACAATTCAGGAGTGGCCACATTTCACAAATACTGTTCTGGCTGTACTCACTCAGAGGAGGGAGTGGCCTAGTGGCATTATCATTAATCCAGAGACCTAGACAATGCATTGGGGATCGTGGTTCGAATCCTGCTTTAGCAGATGGTGGAATTTGAATTCAATACAAATCCAGAATTAAGAGTCTAATGATGACCATGAATCCACTGAAAGAACTGGAAAAGGTCAGCAGGTTTAGCAGCGCCTGTGGAAGAAAAATCGGAGTTATCGCTTTGGGTCCAGTCCTGAGGAAGGGTCACTGGACCTGAAACATTCTCTTTGTAGATACTGCCAGACCTGCTGCGCTTTTCCAGCAATTTCTGTTTTTGTTTGTGACCATGATTCCATTGTCAATTGTTTGGAAAAATCCATCGGGTTCATTAATGTCCTTTAGAAAAAGAAACTGCCATCCTTATGGGCGACACGGTGGCACAGTGGTTAGCAGTGCTGCCTCACAGCGCCAGAGACCCGGGTTCAATTCCCGCCTCAGGCGACTGACTGTGTGGAGTTTGCACGTTCTCCCCGTGTCTGCGTGGGTTTCCTCCGGGTGCTCCGGTTTTCTCCCACAGTCCAAAGATGTGTAGGTCAGGTGAATTGGCCATGCTAAATTGCCCGTAGTGTTAGGTAAGGGGTAAATTTAAATGTAGGAGTAGGTGTATGGATGGGTTGCGCTTCGGCGGGTCGGTGTGGACTTGTTGGGCCGAAGGGCCTGTTTCAACACTGTAATGTAATCTAAATCTAATCTTACCTGGTCTGGCCTACATCTGACTCCAGACCTGCAGCAATGTGGTTAACTTTCACCTGGCCTCTGGACAGTCAGGGATGGGCAATAAGTGCTGGCCTAGCCAGTGATGCTTCCATCTCATGAACGAATTTAAAAAAGCTTCTCACAGTTATGAAAGGAAGGATATAAATGTACCTTCCAGATCTCCAGCATCTGCAGTTCGTTGTTATATATTAAGATCTAAATGCCAGTTATTGTTTTCTCCCCTGTCCCGTTCCCCCCTCCTCAGCTTTGGCTGTTGCCATAGAACCCTGCGAGTTGAGCAGAGACTCCGAACATGATACTGAATTCCCAGTCATCCCACATTTACCTTCTGCTGGCTTTATGCCCGAGTTCTTTAGGCTGGGTGCAATAGTCAATGGTTAGGTTGCTGGATGGGGTTTCTTAAAATGAAGGATATTAAAACTTAACAAAAAGTTCTGGTTCAATGTGGCAGGAGAGAAACCACCATTTCAAGTCAAAGACATCTCTTCAGGAATCCAATTGTTTTTGTTGGTCCTGTCATTGCATTGCAGTGCCAATTGTTGGTGCAGGTAGGATATCAAATTGATAGTGGGCCTTCATGATCAACGGTAAATCTACCAGAGAGAAAGGCAGTTAGATACATAGCTAGAGGGGCACTACTCTGTACAGAGTGTGTGGGAGGGTGACGAGACAGGTCCAAGTGTATCTTAGCTGAACCGGAAATTTAACCCATTCTGTTGGTGTTATTTCAAGCTGCAGACTAGCCATCTAATTAACTGCACCCCCCCGCCCACCCCCACAAATATACAAATGTTAGATGTATGTTAATACATTGTTAAACTGTGGCCATTTCTGTCAATGGCCAGGATTTATTGCTCATCTTAATTTCTTTCAGGAAGATGGTACTGAGATGGAAGATGGTCATTACACACCCTGAAGTAACCATACTCCTATTATTCTGTTAGTCGGGAGTTCCTGGGCTATGTCCCACCAACAATAATATTGTGACGCTATAATTTGTACCCTACTGTGCCTGTTGTCTTGGCGTGTCAGGAATTACTGTGCTGTCTTGCGTGTTTTGCACTTCTTATGCACTTTATGTACAATTGTGTACAATTGTGTAGTTTGTACTGTCCATGTAGCACCCTCAGTCCTGGAGGAACGCTGTCTCGTTTTTACTGTATCTGTTATATATGGGAGAAATGACAAATAAAAGCTACTTTTGACTTGACTTGAATTCTGGGTTGAATGATACAGTGACCATGACCACATTGTACAGGTAAGGAGAGGTCATAGGTATGAACGTAACATTTTTTTATTTAATGGGGCAGTAACTCCGAGGATTGGAAAGATCTGAAGCAAATACTTTAGAATTATGCTTCATAATAGACAACTGAGAAAGGTCAGACAATGAAGAGTCAGGGATGAATGAAAATAGATTGTCAGCTGTCTTCCAAGGTGAAAAGCAGAGAATGGGGGTAAACACCCATTGTTCCGGGGAGCAGAAGTGGTGTTCCACAAAGATCAATGCTGTTCACAATTTACATTAATGATTATGGACTTGGAATTAAAAACACATTTCCTTACTTTGCTAAGAACACGAAATTGGAGAATAACCAAGATTGTGGACTGCAATAAATTACAGGAGAATGTTAATAAACTTGTAGAATGGGCAAATAATTTGCAAATTAAATTCATTACAGATCAATGTGAGGTGGTTGGGAGGGAAGCTACAGGAGGCCTTTTCGTGGTTTAACAGTGTAACTCTCAGTGAGACCTAGGAACATAGGGATCTCAGTATTCAAACACCTTTCACTGAGAGTTCTACCACAGTTACCAAGGCCATAAAAAATCCAGAAGGCTTTATTTCTTGAGGAGTAGCATTGAACAAGAAGGAACTTATGCTAAACCTGTATCGAATTTTGGTTAGACTACACTTAGAGCTCTGCAGGAAGTTCTGTTCACCATATTTAAAAAAGGATACAGAGGCACTGGAGAGGATGTAGAGAACACTTACAGAGATTAAGACAAACATATGGAGGTATTCACACCAGGAAAGTCTGACGGCTGAGAGGTGACATAATAAAATTCTTCAAACTATGACAGATTTTGATCAGGTCAATGCAGAGGGATTGTTTTCTTTTGGTGAGGAACAGAATAACTGAAGATCGTCAGTGTAAGAAAGTCACCAAGAAATCAGGTGGAGAATTCAGAAAAAACATTTCTTTAACCAGCCAGTGATACGAATGTGAAACTAGCTCCTACAGGGAGTTGATGAAGCAGTTAATATTACTGCATTTAAGGGGCAGCTGGATGGACACGTGAGGAGTTGAAGTTGTGATGACCAGGTGAGGAGGAGTCAAAAAGGTTCCCTTTTTTCTCTCTCCAGATTTGACTGCAACAATGTTTATGTGAAGTTATTTTTGCCAATTTATTCTGTATGTTATCGTTTCCATTGCTCTCGGCTTCCACGCTGCCTGACTCTCTGACTCTATAACTAGACAGGCAGGTTTTCTTGAAGCTAACAAAGAAAAAGGTAAGTTTTCGTATCAACCTGAGTGAAAATAATACAGGTGTGCTCCGATTTCCTGCCAATACACGCACATTATAACGGAGAATCATAATCCAGGATCACGCACAGACACATTAAACTTTTACAGCAAATACTTTTTAAAAGGTGACATTATTCAGACCTCTGAGTATAGGAGGATAAGAGTTGGGACGTTATGTTGAGGTTGTACAGGACGTTGGTGAGGCCCCTTCTGGAGTAGTGTTCTGGTCACCCTGTTATAGGAAGGATATAATTAAGCTTATTATTAAGAAGAGCTTTACCAGAAGGTTGCCAGGAACAGAGAGTTTCGGGGAGTTATGGGGAGAGGCTGGAGCATTGGAGGTTGATGAGTGACCTTATATAAGGGTTATGACAGGTTCTTTTCTCTAGACTGGGGGGAGTTCAAAACTAAGGGGCATATTTTTAAACTCAGAGGCCAAAGATTTAAAAAAGTCACGAGGGGCAGTTTTTTTATGCCGACAGTGGTTTGTGTGTGGAATGAACTTCCAGAGGAAGTGGTGGATGTGGGTACAGTTACAACATTTAAAAGACATTTGGATAAGTAAACGAGCAAGAATTGTTTGGAGGGATATGGGCCAAGTGCAGGCAGGTGGAACCAGTTTAGTTTGGGATTATGCTCGGCATGGACTGGTTGGACTGAGGAGTATAACTCGATGACTCTATAACAGCGAAATGTAGAAGGATGTAGAATATAGAATAGAATATCATTTATTGTCACATGTACTCCAGTACAGATGTAAAGGAGTACTGTGAGATGTTTTTATAATGGCTGCCTCTGCCTAGGTACAAATATTGGACACAAAGAGGAATAAAAGGAAACGTAGCAGCATTACTTACATTGTCTGAAAAATAAGTCAGAAATAAGATAGTTAGAAGAGAGTTTAAGGGTTGACATTACAGTCCAGTGAAGAGTTTTAAACTGCAGCAGATAAGCATGTGGCCTAACCTCCCACACCAGGGCCTAGTCCCACACTGTCCCACTCTGCTCCAGACTCCAGTCAGCTCCTCCCCGGGACTGAACAGGGACTCGCTCCTACACTCACGCTGCTGTATTCCGCTCATGCTGCTCTGCAGTTCGCTTCACCTCACCCTGCTCCACGTCTCACTCACCTCACCCTCCTCTGTGTCACACTCCCCACACCCTGCTCCGAGTCTCAGTCCCCTCACCCTGCTCCGAGTCTCACTCCCCTCACCCTGCTCCGTGTCTCCCTCCCCTCACCCTGCTCCGTGTCTCACTCCCCTCACCCTGCTCCGTGTCTCACTCCCCTCACCCTGCTCCGTGTCTCACTCCCCTCACCCTGCTCCGTGTCTCACTCCCCTCACCCTGCTCCGTGTCTCACTCCCCTCACCCTGCTCCGTGTCTCACTCCCCTCACCCTGCTCCGTGTCTCACTCCCCTCACCCTGCTCCGTGTCTCACTCCCCTCACCCTGCTCCGTGTCTCACTCCCCTCACCCTGCTCCGTGTCTCACTCCCCTCACCCTGCTCCGTGTCTCACTCCCCTCACCCTGCTCCGTGTCTCACTCCCCTCACCCTGCTCCGTGTCTCACTCCCCTCACCCTGCTCCGTGTCTCACTCCCCTCACCCTGCTCCGTGTCTCACTCCCCTCACCCTGCTCCGTGTCTCACTCCCCTCACCCTGCTCCGTGTCTCACTCCCCTCACCCTGCTCCGTGTCTCACTCCCCTCACCCTGCTCCGTGTCTCACTCCCCTCACCCTGCTCCGTGTCTCACTCCCCTCACCCTGCTCCGTGTCTCACTCCCCTCACCCTGCTCCGTGTCTCACTCCCCTCACCCTGCTCCGTGTCTCACTCCCCTCACCCTGCTCCGTGTCTCACTCCCCTCACCCTGCTCCGTGTCTCACTCCCCTCACCCTGCTCCGTGTCTCACTCCCCTCACCCTGCTCCGTGTCTCACTCCCCTCACCCTGCTCCGTGTCTCACTCCCCTCACCCTGCTCCGTGTCTCACTCCCCTCACCCTGCTCCGTGTCTCACTCCCCTCACCCTGCTCCGTGTCTCACTCCCCTCACCCTGCTCCGTGTCTCACTCCCCTCACCCTGCTCCGTGTCTCACTCCCCTCACCCTGCTCCGTGTCTCACTCCCCTCACCCTGCTCCGTGTCTCACTCCCCTCACCCTGCTCCGTGTCTCACTCCCCTCACCCTGCTCCGTGTCTCACTCCCCTCACCCTGCTCCGTGTCTCACTCCCCTCACCCTGCTCCGTGTCTCACTCCCCTCACCCTGCTCCGTGTCTCACTCCCCTCACCCTGCTCCGTGTCTCACTCCCCTCACCCTGCTCCGTGTCTCACTCCCCTCACCCTGCTCCGTGTCTCACTCCCCTCACCCTGCTCCGTGTCTCACTCCCCTCACCCTGCTCCGTGTCTCACTCCCCTCACCCTGCTCCGTGTCTCACTCCCCTCACCCTGCTCCGTGTCTCACTCCCCTCACCCTGCTCCGTGTCTCACTCCCCTCACCCTGCTCCGTGTCTCACTCCCCTCACCCTGCTCCGTGTCTCACTCCCCTCACCCTGCTCCGTGTCTCACTCCCCTCACCCTGCTCCGTGTCTCACTCCCCTCACCCTGCTCCGTGTCTCACTCCCCTCACCCTGCTCCGTGTCTCACTCCCCTCACCCTGCTCCGTGTCTCACTCCCCTCACCCTGCTCCGTGTCTCACTCCCCTCACCCTGCTCCGTGTCTCACTCCCCTCACCCTGCTCCGTGTCTCACTCCCCTCACCCTGCTCCGTGTCTCACTCCCCTCACCCTGCTCCGTGTCTCACTCCCCTCACCCTGCTCCGTGTCTCACTCCCCTCACCCTGCTCCGTGTCTCACTCCCCTCACCCTGCTCCGTGTCTCACTCCCCTCACCCTGCTCCGTGTCTCACTCCCCTCACCCTGCTCCGTGTCTCACTCCCCTCACCCTGCTCCGTGTCTCACTCCCCTCACCCTGCTCCGTGTCTCACTCCCCTCACCCTGCTCCGTGTCTCACTCCCCTCACCCTGCTCCGTGTCTCACTCCCCTCACCCTGCTCCGTGTCTCACTCCCCTCACCCTGCTCCGTGTCTCACTCCCCTCACCCTGCTCCGTGTCTCACTCCCCTCACCCTGCTCCGTGTCTCACTCCCCTCACCCTGCTCCGTGTCTCACTCCCCTCACCCTGCTCCGTGTCTCACTCCCCTCACCCTGCTCCGTGTCTCACTCCCCTCACCCTGCTCCGAGTCTCACTCCCCTCACCCTGCTCCAAGTCTCATTCCCCTCACCCTGCTCCGGGTCTCACTCCCCTCACCCTGCTCCATGACTCAGTCCCCTCACCCTCCTCCGAGACTCACTGCCCTCACCCTGCTCCGTGTCTCACTCCCCTCATCCTGCTCTGAGTTCATTCCCCTTTCACTGTGCCAGATCTTGCTTCCCCTGTGCTGTTCCGGAACATATTTCCCTGCATGTTGTTCCAAGGCCTGTTAAAAACGGAGCTTCGAAATAAGAATACCGGGTGGAGCTGATGAGCTCATGTTGGAGCGTCCGGCTCCATCACCATCTTTGCAGCAATATAATTAATTCCATCTCTGCCTGGAGGGCCTGTGTGGATTTGGCTCAGCTTCAAGGTCACAGCCTGGAATGCCTCACTTAATGCCTGTCAAGGAAGCTTTGAATCGAAGGATTTCCAAAGGGAGAATTGCACTTTTGTAATCTCACGTGAGTTATCTCAGACTGTAAACATGATGGGAGAGGAGAAAGAACAGTCTAGGTGTGAGAAATGCTTGTGTTTTCACTTTGTAAATTCCAGATTACACAAGAGCTATGGATAGAAGCCTGTTTCAACTCAGGTGTGTCTGGGGATAGGGGAGGGCGGGGGGTCGTGAAAGCGTGTACTCTAAGGGTCACAGCTGAGGAAATCTCTAGGCATCCCTGCAATACAGGTAAATAGAATGTAACTCTCTCTCCTTGCTGGCAGCCAGAAAGCCAGTAAAGCCACAGTCCGAATGGAATAGGCCTGAGGCCTATCAACTGACCTTCCAAGCCAAGTATCATAAAACAAACCACTGGCTGTCGTGGAAGTCAGTGCCACCAGTATCAGCCAAACTCAAGCCATAATAGCCCATCATCTACACTGCATGGAACTACAGGCTGATCTGTAAACCACTTTTTATTATTTATCTTTTTTTTTGGACTGACTTCTTATTTCTAACCTGTGTTGTGTTATTATTTCTTCTTGTATTCAGAACCTAACAAACTCACTATTTTGTTAATCCAAGAAGCCTGTTTAAAAGTTTAACAGAAAGGAATGGATCAGTTTGAAATTAAAAATGTCACGACCAATCAAATTGCCAGCTGAATAAAGAGGAGAAAGCAATTGCCTCTTCCTCATCCAGGAGGAGACCTACTTGGGGTTATCTCATCCGGGACCCTAAGGAATTGGGGAATCTTGCCTGGGAACTGGTTGTGACATGAAGGTTTGGCCAAATAATAGTCCTTAAGAAATAAAAGAAGTTCACAGTTCATAAATTGGAATCACAGCTGACTAGGCCCAAACCTAGTTGTCTCATTTTCACTGCTGACACAGTTTAAACCTGTATCCAATATTTCCATCTTCCTGACGATGCTCCTTTGCAGCTGAATTGTCTCTTTAAGTCACCTCTGTCAAAGCAGAGTGGTAACAAAGTCAAAGCAGTAAGCAGGATCCAAGCTTGTTACAGCAAGAGAGAGAAAGAGACATAAACTTCACTTTGCTCAACAGCTAGTCCCGTTCTGCTGAGAAACCCTCTCCAACTTCAAACACAATTGTACATCACAATGAAACTTCGATAAGCTCGCCTGGACAGCCCCTGCGGACAGAAATCTGTTGTCCAAGCAATGAACCTTTGAACGGCTCACCTTCAGTAATTGAAAACTATTAGGGGGCTCCCTCAGAAACCATGTTGACATTGCAAGAGGGAAGCTGTTCCACATTTCAGCAGGAATGGGAATGGTGTTTGGATGGGACTGGTGTCTTTGGTGAGTTTTGCAGAGTTTTCTGCCTCCTCTCCTTAAAGTTTGCACATGGAATGAATATAATGCAAAATTAGTGACGGCCATCTTGATGTAGGTTGAGGTCTCTTTAATCTGCTTGAAAATTTTAGAAGTCCAGTTGTTTTTTCCAGTTGGTGATTGAAACTTCAGCATGTCTCTCTAATCCTGAATACAATGGTAAAGTTTGAAGGGACCGGGGAGAGTCTCAAATGGAGTGTAAATTCTGTCATGATTAGGCTAGGCCAACATCCTATTTCTGGGTTTGATATCCAATGTAATCCTGTAATTTTGGTGAGTGTGGAACAAATCTGAACTCTGCGCGATTCTGATTTAGAGAGACCTGCCTCTATTTAATCCTTCGACAAATTGAGAAGTTCCTTAGCAACATGTTATTGCCAACTTGGCAGAAATGTACAGGAAGTGAGAAACAGTGAAGCTGGAAATTTTGATTAATGAGCCAACTCCATAGAAAGAAGGTCATGTTTGCAGTCAATCTGAGCGGGATTAATTTATAGGAGTTTCATACCACTCAAGCAGGGCTATATCACCAGCTGGAACTCAAAGGCTGCCATTACTTGGGTATGAATGCACTGCCATCAGTAAGAAGGTATTTTTTCTCCAAGCTACGTATCTCATCTAAATGTCAAGCGAGCTCTTCATATTTAATGTCGGTAAAATTAGTGGAAATTAGTTCCAGTTTGCTAACACCAAACTGTCCTCCTTGACTCACAATCAACCATTCAACTGATGATGTCATGAGTTGTTCTTGGCATTATCTCTCTGCCCGATGACATCACCCAGTGGAACACACTAATGCAAAAAGAGGGGAGCGACCTCACTTTGGCAACAGGACATGAGGTAAAGTTTCAGCGGACCTGAACTTTACCACAAATCCTGTTTTTCTTTAAAAAAGGGCTTGTATTTAACTCAGGGATTTATATGAACTTTATGAGGTAAAATAAACTAATAAAGTATATAAAAAAGAGGCATGTTGGATCAGGTGACCGAGTTGTTCCTTTATGGCAGGACAAATGTTTCTCTTGGATAGGATCTGCCAGTGTGTACCTCTGACCCAGAATTTTGAGTTTGTGTGTGAAGGGAACTAAGTCTTACTCACGGCCTTACTTTCTGCTGCCTCTCTGATGATTAACAAACTGGTTTCACTGCTGGATTTTTTGATTCATTTTATCAAAGGCAGGTTTTAAGTATTTGCTCAGTAAATCCGACAGCTTGTAACATAAGACTTTCAGCCACATCCCTTCGCAGGATGGGAGTGATGTCTTGGAGGATGAGATCCATCCGAGCGGATTATTTTGAGAGCTGGCCGACATGTCACAGCTCAGATATCTCCTTGGATTTAATTGCTGGGGCATGTTTTCCTCCATTCCAAAATTAATGAAGGCATGCTTCATTTATCATCGTGACTTGTAACCCCATTAGCAGAATCTTGGGAGTGTGTGGTTTGGAATGAGTGAATCCTTGGTTCTACTCAAACTCCCAGCATCTCCACCCAGTCTGCACCCTGCAGTAAATTACTGAGAATCTGGGGAATAGAAAAGGCTGATCATTCTCGATGGTCTATGCTGCAATAATTATTCCACATGCGCTTCTTCAACACTTGTTTCCTTCTAAGTCCCTGCCGCCATATTCCCTCCATTCTCTTGTCAAGTCTCTGTCATTAGGATGTCAATGTACATAATGCTACAATAACATCAATATTTTGCCTGCTTCTTGGAAGGAGACATGACTCATAAACTCTTTATTTGAGCTTTCAGTAGCTAGTTGCTATTTATGTAAGATCAATGTCAGTGAAATTGGGTGATAGACCGGGCTGGAAGGGTTGAATGGCCCACTCCAGCTCCTGTTTAGCATTAAAATTAGCTTTATTATCATGTGCACTCAAGTACAGGGATACATGAGTACAGTGAAGAGTGTATAAGGTCATCATTTCCAGCACCATCTTAGACACAATGATACTGAGGTACAAAGGCTTAGCATAAATTAGAAAAATGAAGGAATAAATGTTCAGCATTATGATCAAAAGCAGGGAATCCATGCAGGGATTCCTCAAGGCCAGGAACACACACTGGGATTCCCCAAGGCCAGGAGCTCACACTGGGATTCCTCAAAGCCAGGAACTCACACTGGGATTCCTCAAGGCCAGGAAGTTACACTGGGATTCCTCAAGGCTGGGAGGTCACACTGGGATTCCTCAAGGCCAGGAATTCACACTGGGATTCCTCAAGGCTGAGAGCTCACACTGGGATTCCTCATGGCCAGGAACTCACACTGGGATTCCTCAAGGCCAGGAACTCATACTGGGATTCCTCAAGGCCAGGAGCTCACACTGGGATTCCTCATGGCCAGGAACTCACACTGGGATTCCTCAAGGCCAGGAACTCACACTGGGATTCCCCAAGGCCAGGAACTCACACTGGGATTCCTCAAGGCTGGGAGCTCTCACTGGCCTTCCCCAAGGCCGGGAACTCACACTGGGATTCCCCAAGGACATGAATCCATCGAGTCCATCCAAGGAATGACTGTAAGGAGAGAGAAAAAAAAGATAAAGATAAACAAGGAGAGGAAATAGAAGAAAGGAAATGGACGAGCTCTGGCTTACGGACCCTACTCCACTCAGTATAACCCTCATTCTGCACTTAGCGAAACAGCTTCCCTACAACAGCCCTGTTGAATTTGTTCATTATTTCAAAGAGTTCTGTCAGTGCTCCTTGAGTTCTTCCTTACTCAGTGCTGAGTCTCTGAGCTCACCCTCGGCACTGGCCTTGGTGGGATTTCACTGATGCAGAATCTATTGGAGCGGGGCTGTTTGTTTGAGAGCGCGAGGGTAGGAGATTCTCTGTCTCCCTTTCGAGTAGACCCCCCAGCTTTGATGGTTTAGGACAGGGCAGTTTGGAGGAATGCTGATAAAAGTTTGAAGGTATCATTCCCTCCAGGCAACAGTGAACTGTTAATGAATGGGGATTATTGCTTCTTAACAGCCAAATAAACTGAACATGACACCTCATTAATAAACGGCTTCCTATCCTACAACCCACTGCGAGCTATCTAGACTCTGAGAATTTTCAATATGGAAGGCAGCGTGGGGACCTGGCAAATTGTGCTCTCTGCGTGTTCCAAAGGAACTCCATATTGGACGCCAAGCGCCAACATCTCAGATCAGCTGCATGGCACCAACGACACAAACCCCACTCCACAGACATTGGCATCTGGAATGAGCCAGCATTAAAGAACCCTAAAGGCACAACTCAATCCGCTAAGTGTAGGTTCAGCAGTTCCATGCTGCTCCTTGATGGTAACTCGCATTGTGACACTGCAGCAAGGGCACTGTGTGGCCAAAGGCATATCCCCAGCTCAAGGCCTGGACCAGGCTGGATATCCCTGGGTTCTTTGCTCCTTGAAATAGGTACACACAGCACTCTCAGCCCAGTTAGCTAACCACAGCATCTCTACCATGCCTTGCATGTTCGCAGCTTATCCCTCAGCTAGAAATACCCAAGCTCCCTTTGCTGCTGTATTGCTGTGCAGTTTAGCCCAGACACAATGGCAGGAAGTTGCCCTGATTGTCAACAGATCTGAGTCGAGAGGGATGGACTCAGTAGCCATCTACTTGAGGATTCAGGATTCTCTCCACATAAGGGATGAAGAGCTGATTGTTGGACAGCACACCAGCCCATCCTGACTCTCTCTGCCCGACTGGGGGTTTTCCTCCTGGAAGGTAAAGCAGATATTGATGGAGATGAAAGTGCTGAAGGCTTTCCAGCAGAATAGAAAGTGAGGCCTGTAGATCAGAGTTGAGAATGTGGCGCTGGAAAAGCACAGCCGGTCAGACAGCATCCGAGGAGCAGGAGAATCGATGTTGCCTGACCTGCTGTGTTTTTCCAGCATTACATTCTCAACAGCTTTCCAGCATGCAGCCTTCCCACTTTGAACAATAACCATTCTGAAGAGGAATCATACCAGACTCGAAACGTTGACTCTATTTTTCTCTCTCTATGGATGCTGCCAGACCTGCTGAGCTTTTCCAGCACTTTGTATCTCATTCTTATTGAACAAGATGTCCTGCTGCATGGGGAATTCGGGAAAGAGCAGCTTCCTTTTAGACAGGGATCAAACGTGCTCTGCTGCGAAGGCCTGTATAGCTACATTCGTCTAGTTACAGTTACAATGACAGCAGACTGAAAGAGAGGGTGTAAAGAGACATTTACAATTGTGAGGTTCTAAGTGCAGTGAATTATCAACCATTGGTGACTCAGCGGTTAGTACTACTGCTTCATAATGCCAGGGATCAGGTTCAATCCCAGCCTCGGGCAACTGTATGGGTGGGGTTTGCACATTCCTGTGTTTGCATGGGTTTCCTCTGGGTGGTCCGGTTTCCTCCCACAGTCCAAAGATAGTGGGCAGCACGGTGGCACAGTGGTTAGCACTGCTGCCTCACAGCACCAGAGACCCGGGTTCAATTCCCGCCTCAGGCGACTGACTGTGTGGAGTTTGCACGTTCTCCCCGTGTCTGCGTGGGTTTCCTCCGGGTGCTCCGGTTTCCTCCCACAGTCCAAAGATGTGCAGGTAAGGTGAATTGGCCATGCTAAATTGCCCGTAGTGTAGGTAAGGGGTAAATGTAGGGGTATGGGTGGGTTGCGCTTCAGCGGGTCGGTGTGGACTTGTCGGGCTGAAGGGCCTGTTTCCTCACTGTAATGTAATCTAATCTGTAATCTAATCTATACAGGTTAGGTGAATTGGCCATGTTTAATTACTCTTTGTGTACAGGGATGTGTATGTTAGGTGCAAAGTTAAAAATCACACAACACCAGGTTATAGTCCAACAGGTTTAATTGGAAGCACTAGCTTTCGGAGCGACGCTCCTTCATCAGGTGTGCTGATGTGCTGAAAGCTAGTGTGCTTCCAATTAAATCTGTTGGACTATAACCTGGTGTTGTGTGATTTTTAACTTTGTACACCCCAGTCCAACACTGGCATCTCCAAATTTATGTTAGGTGCGTTAGTCAGGGGAAGTGTACAGTAATAGGGGTGGGGAATAGGTCTGGATGGGTTAGTCTTTGGACGGTCAGGTGTGAACTTGTTGGGCCGAATGGCCTGTTTCCACACTGTAGGGTTGTTATGACAGTGCTTCCAGGAGTTTTTCTTCCCTTTGCTCCCACTGGGTGCTCTGCACAGCTGGGGCAAGCCAAGAGGTAAGGTGATAGATGATAACAGGTTATGTGGAAGGCTAACCCTGGCAGGCAGCAATCAACCCTACTGCACAGCTGAGCTTTAAACATGGCACCGATTCCTGAAACCCGGGAGATCTGGCACTGCCATGTGCTTCCGATAACACCATAGAGTATGGTGCTCACACAACAAGGCAGAAGTGAGGAGTGCAGATGCTGGAAACTAATGTTTAGATCAGAGTGGTGCTGGAAAAGCACAGCAGGTCAGGCAGCATCCGAGGAGCAGGAAAATTGATGTTTCACAACAAGGCAGAAGTGAGGAGTGCAGATGCTGGAAACTAGTGTTTAGATCAGAGTGGTGCTGGAAAAGCACAGCAGGTCAGGCAGCATCCGAGGAGCAGGAAAATTGATGTTTCGGGCAAAAGCCCTTCACCAGGAATAGAGGCAGGGAGCCACAAGGTGAGCAGCAGGGAACTGCAGGAGAAAATATGCCAGTGTTCACAGAGAGAAACCTTCCCTCAAACTCCCCGAATTGACACCAAGCCGATACTTAATAAAATGCCTGCACAAACCTTTGCTTTTCGGGTGATGAATGAAAGCTTGGCCATTTATTCCTGGTACACCATCCCTATTTGCTTCTGTGCTCTGGCCCCTACCTGGGAATTCCGATATTGCGCAGTGAATCGTGACTCCAAGCGAAATTACCACATCACAGCTCAACATTTCACCACTTACAATCAATGCAAAAGACCAGCTTCTCTATTGGCACATCACCAGGGAATTTCCTGGGTCCGAACTAATATTTTGCCTTTCTTCAGAACATCAGAACTAAGCCAATCTTTCTCAGCGTGGATGGAAGGTAATTGGCAAGAGAAAAATTAGTGAGAGAAAATTGTTTTCATAAAGTGTGTGTTTGGGACCTGGAATGCCCTGTGCAAGTGTCTGGTGAAGGCAGCTTCAATCAGAGCTTTCTCGAGAAAATGAGGCAGCAGTGTGCAGGATTGTGGGGAGAGAACAGGATAATGGTGTTAGGTGAGTTGCCCATACAACAGGCAATGGGTCAAATGACCTCCTTCAATATTGTAGCCATTCTGTGATTTTATGATCTGGTTGCTGTTTCTGGAATCTTGCTGTGCTACAAGCAGTTGCTATTTTTCCTTCTGTTGCTACACTAATTGCACTAATTTGGTGATTATTTTCCAGAGTTCAATAGATTCGGGGTCGGTTCCTGAGGATTGGAGGGTGGCTAATGTTATACCACTTTTTAAGAACGGTGGGAGAGAGAAAGCAGGAAATTATAGACCAGTTGGTCTGACCTCAGTGGTGAGAAAGCTGCTGGAGTCTATTATAAAGGATGAAATTACGGCACATCTGGATAGTAGTAACAGGATAGGACAGAGTCAGCATGGATTTATGAAGGGGAAATCATGCTTGACTAATCTTCTTGAATTTTTTGAGGATGTAACTCTGAAGATGGACGAGGGAAATCCAGTAGATGTAGTGTACCTGGACTTTCAGAAAGGCTTTGATAAAGTCCCACACAGGAGGTTAGTGAGTAAAATTAGGGCGCATGGTATTGGGGGCAAAGTACTAGATTGGATTGAAAATTGGTTGGCTGATAGGAAACAAAGGGTAGTGATAAACGGCTCCATTTTGGAATGGCAGGCAGTGACCAGTGGGGTACTGCAGGGATCCGTGCTGGACCGCAGCTTTTTACAATATATGCTAATGATATAGAAGATGGTATCAGCAATAACATTTGCAAATTTGCTGATGATAAAAAGCTGGGTGGCAGGGTGAAATGTGATGAGGACGTTAGGAGATTACAGGGTGACCTGGACAAGTTAGGTGAGTGGGCAGATACATGGCAGAAGCAGTTTAATGTGGATAAATGTATGGTTATCCACTTTGGTGGCAAGAACAGGAAGGCAGACTACTACCTCAATGGAATCAATTTAGGTAAAGGGGCAGTACAGAGAGATCTGGGTGTTCTTGTACACCAGTCAAGGAAGGCAAGCATGCAGTTACAGCAGGTAATGAAGAAGGCTAATAGCATGCTGGCCTTCATAACAAGAGAGATTGAGTATAGAAGCAAAGAGGTGCTTCTGCAGCTGTGGAGGGCCCTGGTGAGACCACGCCTGGAGTACTGTGTGCAGTTCTGGTCTCCAAATTTGAGGAAAGACATTCTGGCTATTGAGGGAGTGCAGTGTAGGTTCACGAGGTCAATTCCTGGAATGGCGGGATTACCTTACACTGAAAGACTGAAGCGACTGGGCTTGTATACCCTTGAGTTTAGAAGACTGAGAGGGGAATCTGATTGAGACATATAAGATTATGAAAGGATTGGACAGTCTGGAGGCAGGAAACAGGTTTCCGCTGATGGGTGTGTGCTGAACCAGAGGACACAGCTTAAAAATACGGGGTAGACCATTTAGGACAGAGATGAGGAGAAACTTCTTCACCCAGAGAGTGGTGGCTGTGTGGAATGCTCTGCCCCAGAGGGCAGTGGAGGCCCAGTCTCTGGATTCATTTAAGAAAGGGTTGGATAGAGCTCTCAAAGATAGTGGAATCAAGGGTTATGGAGATAAGGCAGGAACAGGATACTGATTAGGAATGATCAGCCATGATTATATTGAATGGTGGTGCAGGCTCGAAGGGCTGAATGGCCTACTCCTGCACCTATTGTCTATTGTCTATTGTCTATTGCACTTCAAATAAAATGCATCGTTGAGTGAGAAGCTGTTTGAGACGTCCTGAAGCCATAATAAGTTATTTTCTTTATTTAAGATCGTTCAATTTGACTGCATTTCGATCTCTTCATTCATGCTGAATTATCTGAAGAAATAATTTATGAATGGAATAATTTATTGGTAACTGCATAATATTGGTACCCAGTTTCCTCAGTAAAGGGGAACACTCCACATGTAGGATGGCACGATGGCTCAGTGGTTAGCCCTGCTGCCTCACAGCGCCAGGGACCTGGATTTGATTCCAGCCTCAGGCAACTGTCTGTGTGCAGTTTGAACATTCTCCCTGTGTCTGTGTGGGTTTCCTCCAGGTGCTCTGGTTTCCTCCCACAATCTAAAACTGTGCAGTTTAGGTAAATTGGCCATGCTAAATTGTTAGTTCAGGGATGTGCAGAATAGGTGACCTAGTCAGGGATAAATGTACGGGCAGTAGAGGAATGAGTCTGGGAGGGTTACTGTTTGGAGGATCAATGTTGGGCCAATGGCCTGTTTCCACACTGTAGGGATTCTATGAGTTCAAATATGGTTTTTGATAAGTTAGGAGGCTCTTTTACAACCCTCAGAACTACCTTCTACCCTTTGGAATTACACTGAGGTAGGGTGGATCTTCACAATAGTGGATTACACTGTGGTACAGTGGATGTTCACTCAAGTGGATTTCTTGGAGGCATGGTGCGGATCTTCGCTGTGTTGGATTATGTTGAGGTATGCGGCATCTTTAGTGGATTAATCTGAGGCACTGTGGATTTTCACTTTACTAGATTACACTGATATGTTGCATTTCTTCATTGTAAAGGATTACACTGAGGATCCTCATTGTCACATTTTGTTATATTTATCCCTCACTCAGCGTCACTGAAACAGATTATCTTGTCATTATTGCATTGTTGTTTGTAGGAACTTGTTGTATGTAAGTTGACGCTCATGTTTCCTACATTACAACAGTGACTGCATTACAAATTGACCTCAGTAATTGAGGTGGTGAAAGGTGTTATGTATTATCGAACATTGTTGTGGTTGAAAGGGTTGAGAGCTATCTGTCAACAACTGGGTTGTATCATCAGTGACACTGGGTGCTGTCAGATCACATGGAATTGAGAAGACATTTCTGGTGAAGTTATTAGATTACTTACAGTGTGGAAACAGGCCCTTCGGCCCAACAAGTCCACACCGACCCACCGAAGCGCAACCCACCCAGACCCATTCCCCTACATTTACCCCTTCACCTAACACTATGGGCAATTTAGCTTGGCCAATTCACCTGACCTGCACATCTTTGGACTGTGGGAGGAAACCGGAGCACCTGGAGGAAACCCACGCAGGCACGGGGAGAATGTGCAAACTCCACACAGACAGTCATCTGAGGCGGGAATTGAACCCGGGTTTCTGGTGCTGTGAGGCAGCAGCGCTAACCACTGTGCCACCGTGCCGCCCAAGTTATGTCTCTGTGCCTAGTGGGAATAGTTAACAAGTGTCCATTATTAGATTGTACTGGTATGTTAGCTAGTCCTCACCGTCCAAGATTTCCAAACCCTGCTTGTGATCATCATATAGTCTACATGGAACCAAACACAACAGCATTGTACACATAGCAAAATGCAACATGTGATGCCAGGCAGCTTAATTCCTTTTGACGTTGGAGGAATTGAGGATCAAGGTATCAAGGTTCCTGATGGGTAAGAGGATGGGGCTGTAGTACCACCCTCTTCCAAAATCCCGCACAATCCATTGTCACAATATCCAGGGCCTGGGTTTAACATCCCGTGTAAAATACTGCAGAATCATATCGTCTCGATTATACTCTCATGTCCTGAAGTGGGAAAGTGAGAGGACGCAGCATTCCAAAACTAAAGCAAGTAGGTATGAAGAGAAATAAAAAGGCAAAAACGTGCTGCAATATTCAGCATCTATGGGGTGAGAAACTGACTGAACATTTAAGGGAGGTGCTAATGTCACTGGGTTAGTAATCCAGAATCCCGGCTAATGTTTGGGAACATGAATTTGTATCCTATCATGGCAGAAGATGAATAAAATTCCATAACAATAAACAAAACATGGCAATCACATAGCCTCTGTGGGTTGTCGCAAAACTCATTCAGTTCACTAATGTCTTTTACGGGAGAAAATCTGCCATCCTTACCTGGTCTGTTCTACGTGTGACAGCAATGTGGTTAACTGGTTAACTCAGGATGGACAATACGTACTGGTCGAGCCTGCAGTGCCCACATCCTATGAGCAAGTAAGATAAAGGTTGACCTTTGACCAGGCCTGTAGTTTCCACAGCAGCTGCCAGACCTGCTGGGTATTTCCAGCACTTTCTCTTTGTAGTTCAGATTTCCAACATCTGCAGTATTTTGCTTCAATCACTTACTGACACAGAACTTGCAAATTGCTGTAAACAGTAACATTGCGGGTGAGAATGAAAACAGTTATCCTCCAAGCCTTGGCTTAAATTCAAGGGAAACCTGAGCTTTTGTTTCATTGATAATTGTACAATGTGTGGACATGTTCTTTTTGTTTGTACAAGACAGGGAAATGTGTGGAAGTACATGTGGCTTCGAGCAAGTATAGATGGCCCACATTATGAGCCCAACTTATTCTGAGAGTGGTTGGTAGTTTAATGTTTAGCACAATTTGGTATTATTACTCACTTGTTGGACACAGAGTTTTGCAGGCAAAGTCTGGTTGACTGCAGTTAAGGAAGGGTTTATGCCCGGAACGTCGATTCTCCGGCTCCCCAGATGCTGCCTGACCTGCTGTGCTTTTCCAGCACCATACCTTTTGACTCTGACTCTCCAGCATCTGCATTCTTCACTTCCTCCTGCAGTTACTATTCTGCCTGATAAGACCGGATGAAGACGGCACGGGGCAGCACGGTGGCTCAACCCCCACAACACCAGGGTCCCAGGTTCGATTCCAGCCTTGGGCTATTATCTGTGTGGAGTTTGCACATTCTTGCCGTGTCTGTGTGGGTTTCCTCCGGGTGCACCGGTTTCCTCCCACAGTCCAAAGATGTGCAGGGCAGGTGAATTGGCCACGCTAAATTGCCCGTAGTGTTAGGTGCATTAGGCAGAGGGAAACAGGACTGGGTGGGTTACTCTTTGGAGGGTCGGTGTGAACTTTTTGGGCCGAAAGGCCTGTTTCGACACTGTATGGAATCTAATCCAATCAAGACATCCATTGGGAGGTGATGACCTATTTTGCTAGGTATTTTGCTAGATCATTAATCCAGACAGCCTAGTAATATTCAGAGGACCCGCATTCGAATCCTGCCATGGCAGATCCTGGAATTAAAAGTATCTGGAGTGAAGAGTTGAATGATGACCATGGAGCCACCGCTGATTGTCAGAAAAAAACATCTGGGTCACTAATGCCCTTCAGGGAAGGAAACTGCCATCCTTACCTGGTCTGGCCTACATGTGACTCCAGACCCACAGCAATGTGGTTGACTCTTAACTGCCCCCAAGCAATAGATGCTGCCCAGCCAGTGATACCCTCACCCTGTGAATTAATAAACAAATTGGATTTTCTTAACTTTATAGACGATTATAAAATCATGAAGGGCATAGATAAGGTGAATAGCCAAGGCATAGGTAAGGTGAAGGCCTTTTCCCCACGCTGGGGGAGTCCAAAACTAGAGGGCATAGGTTTAAGGTAAGAGGGGAAAAATTTAAAAAGGACCTGAGGGGTAACTTTTTCATTCAGAGTGTAGTGCGTGTATGGAATAAGCTGCTTGAGGTGGTGGTTGTGGCTAGCATAATTACAACATTTGAAAGGCACCTGGATGGGTATGTGGATATGAAGGATTTAGGACCAAATGCTGGCAACTGGGACTAGGTCAGATTGGGATGTCTGGTTGGAACAAACAGGTTGGACCGAAGGGTCTGTTTCCATGCTGTTTCTATGACTCTATAACTAAATAAAATCTTATTGGATGTTGTTTCTTTGTGCATTCTCCATAATAGTGCCTCTACCAATCAGAATCCGTTTGCCAACAACTCTGTCCCTTCTCCCTTTAGCTGATGAATTGTTGACCTGTTTTAGATTTGGGATTCTTATAATTCAGTCCTGAAGGGTGTAAGAGCGTGTACATTCTCTTTTCGTCATCATAGTTTGGTTTTGTAGCTGTGAAGATGAGGGACAGCACAGTGTTACTGGCCCTGAAACAGGGAGACCCTTCCTCACTTTGAATTCAGGACAGAATATAGAGAGTTAAGGCACTTTGGCAGGAGATCAAAAGCCTAAACACAAACAGGTTTGATTTGCAAGCCTGGGTGTATTTTGCTTTGTAACTTACACTCCCCTGGATGTACCCTGTAAATAGTTTGCATCTGCTGTTCCTGCAGGTATTTATCTAGAAATAACAGCCCGCAAGCCTTGTTCTTTTCGTCTGCTTGACACTGTCACCTCTTCCCCCTATCTCCCTTCCCTATACAGCTGTTAGCTTAAAATGTGTGATTGGAAACAATGCACAAACATAGTGAACTCTCTGCCCCTGTGAATGTGTGATTCACCCATGTCCAGGGCGCGTTGCAAACAACTCTCCTTCCGGAACCAAACCCTTGTGATCTCTGCACTGTGGATATTCTATCCAAAACCAACATCGAGAGATCCCGTTTCAACAAGAATTCTTATTGCTGTCCACAGGATCACGATGCGCGACTTGTAGATGTGTGAAACAAGGAGCTGCAGATCCCCCTCACCTCCTCGCAGGAGGAATAGATTTTTTTGTATTTCAAAATATACTTTATTCATAAAAAAACATATATAGAGTCACAAACGCAGTTTGGTTCTGCACTGTAGCATGTCAAGGAAACAAAACCATTGGAGTTTGACTCTACCCAACAAATAAAAGGTATCTTTTATACATACAAGACTAGATTTACACACATCAGAGATACTGGGAGGGTTCGATAACTGAACAGACTCCCATTACCTTCAGCAGGAAGACTTCAGACAGTGGGCTTTCATCACTGCACCCTGGCAGCAACTTCCCCAAGCTTTAGTGCATTCCCTCAGCATGTAGTCCTGGATCTTGGAGTATATCAGTCTATAGAGACAGAGGCACAGCTCTTGAGGAGTACATGAGAACCATTTAATGATGCTGTTAATGTACTGCAGGATAATCTGGATTACTGAAGGGTTCCTGTTTTGTTATTCCACATATAGAGTAAAAAAAAACCTTTAAGGGTGCAAAACAATTAAACATGTCAAGAGCTCCCCCACATCTCCCCCACATCTCCCCATGCTCCCACTAATCCGTTGCCCGCTCGCTGGTGTCACATCCAAAATCCTCACTCCACCAGATCCCATTGAGCCATGAGCCAACCAAAACTGATCTCCAAACCCAGAGGAATTGTGGGACTTGTAGAGTCCAATTCTCCACTACCATCACCAGCCAGGGAGGCTCCACCTTGATGTACTTTTAGTATCTCAGACTGACACAGAGAAGACACTGGTTCTGTGTGTGAGAGAGTTTGGATTCACAATGCTTTCAAATGTCTGCTCCATGTTATGAATCTGGCTTGCAGCTCTTTCTCCAGGTTACTTACCTCTCCCTGAATCAGAACTCAGGCTTGAGCACTCGAGTACAGAGAATATGATCAGTCAACAGATACACATAATCTAACACAGAACAACTGAACATTACACAGCTGTCAGCCACCACAGTAACCCCATGGGATCCAGCATCCAGATGGTATTCCTCACAGAATGCCTCAAAAATGTTAGGGCAAGAGAGGAAATCCGATCCCCAAAATGAAGGAAGCTAATGCCATCTCTGCCATTTGTGAGCTATGGGTCCTGTGCCACCTGTGAAGGAGTGATGCATTGTTGGAGTTGCCATCCTTTGGTAGAGATGCCATCTGCCTGTTTGGGTAGATGTGAAAGGTTCAAAGGCACAACTTTGATGAAAATCACAGGAGGTATTCTCATTCTCTGCAGTAAAATCTGGTCTATTCTACAATCAAAGGGTCGTAAGTCATTGGAACATTTTCCTTCCAACGGCATTGGGTACAGAAAAATATTAAGTAGATATAAGGCAAAGATCGATCGAGTCTCAATAAGCAAGAGGGTGAAAAGTTTTAAAGAGTAGGTGAGGATGTAGGGTTCAAGTTGCAATTAGATGGGTCTTAACTGAACTGCAGGGCACACTCAAGGGCCTATATAGCCTAGTCCTGCTCTTAACCTATCTTCATGCTTTTGCAAGTTTGCTTACGTTGTTGTCATTTTAGCTGATCCTAATATGGGACAACCAGATCCCAGGCTAATAGATCGTAAACCCACAAGGGTCTTTTAACACAAAGCATATTACATTTATAGAGTTATAGAAATGTGCAGCATGGAAACAGACCCTAGTCCAACTCGTCCATGCCGACGAGATATCCTAACCTAAGCTAATCCCATTTACCAGCTCTTATTGAACAAAATTAAACATGAGCTATGTTACAGTCGATAAAATAATTGGAAAGATTTCATTGCAAGTACTAGGTTCACATTTCTGAGCATTCCTTTTTCCTAGCAGTATCCTTGCAAACAGCAAAACCCCAGCAAAGATTTGTCATTATCTTCACACCAGGGTATGCTCAAGGCAGACTCATTGCAATCAGTTTCCTTCCAGTGAATTTCCATGCATTCACTGCATGCTTTTTCATCAGTTTGTATCTATCCCTGAGATACTGAAACAAATTAAACTCACTATTAGTTTAACTTCAGAGCAAACATACAAATTCCTTGAGTCCAGTCTTGCGGGAATTCTGACCAGAAAGCTTACCAGCCTCTCACACATGAATACACTGACTGACTCACTCACTCCTGGTTTTCTCTGTGTGATCCTGGACCCCCTGTCACTAGGCAACAACATATTTCTACCCATCTCTTTCTTAGTAAACTTCTAAGCCTCGTCACTTCATTTTTAAACCTCATTGAAAGTTCATGAATACAAACAGCCAGATGTCCTGTCACCAAGCTCACAGGACCAATTATAAAAATGAAACTAAAACTGTGTCTCCCCCTTCTTCATACACAAGCTACAAGCTATGAATTATGTCTATAGTTCTACAGTATTCCCAATGAAGTCTGTACTCAGGTGAGCAAACATTCACAAAATTTGTTAAACAAAACTGTACACAAGGGACGGTAAGAGAGGGCATCTTTCTGAAACCCAAATTAGGCTCCAGTTCCATGTGATTGAACATCATTTATGACATAGCTCCTGATGCAAGTACTCTGTAGTTATTCTTAGAATAAAGATAGAGTCAGCCCCTTACTCCATAATGTCCTGGTCAGTATATATCCCTCAACCAATCTGTCATCTTCGGCAATCTCTTGAAAACAAATATGATTGTCTACCAAGCAAATTCTGTCATACTCATCACGGGCTCTATGGGTCCTTTCATAACTGATGAGCCCAAACCTAGAGCTGCATCTCTGACCACACGTTTGGCAGGTAGTTCTGGAAGGTGGAATTGATCCTCGGGCTTGAAGATCGCTGGCATTCCCTTCACCGGTTCCTTTTCCACACTTCCTCCAGCAGAGGGGTCTTCTCAAAGAATTGTCTCCCTTCACACAGGAGCTCGCTCCAAGGCAGCTCCTTCTGAACGAGAGTCTCCCACACATTGACGTCTATGCTGTATTTCTTAAGAGAGACCTTCAGAGAATCCTTGAAATGCTTCCTTTGTCCTTCCACTTACTTTTGTGTATGAGAGTGTGGTGCTGGAAGCGCACAGCAGGTCAGGCAGCATCCGAGGAGTAGAAAAATCGACATTTCGGGCATAAGCCCTTCATCAGGAATGAGGCTTATGGGTTGAGGGCTGAAAGATAAATGGGGAGGGTGGGTGGGGTTCAGAGGAGGGATCTGGGAAAGCGATAGGTGGATGAAGGTGAGGGCAAAGGTAATAGGTCAGAGGGGGGAGTGATGGACGGGTCAGGAGGATGGTGACGAGTTGCAGGCTTGGGACTGGGATAACGTGGGGGATGGGGAAATGAGGAAGCTGTTTAAACCACATTTATCCCGTGTGGTTGCAGGGTGCCAAGGCGGGATATGAGGCACTCCTCCTCCAGGCGTTGACCTCTCCATTTCAAACTGCCATAAAAAAAAAACCCCAGCTCACAACAAGCCTCATTCCTGATAAAGGGCTTATGCCTGACACGTCGATTCTCCTGCTCCTCAGATGCTGCCGGGCCTGCTGTGCTTTTCCAGCACCACACTCTAGACTCTGACGTCCAGCCTCTGCAGTCCTCACTTTGTCCTTCCATTTTTCATGTGCCTTCTTTGAGCTGAGTGAAGAAGGTTTTCTTTGACAGTTGGAACTCAGGTATTCTAAGCAAGTGGCTGGCCCTGTGGAGTTGGATTTCAATGACCCTGATCGCAGTGCTGTTTCAAGGACACGAACGTCAGTAGCCCGTTCTTGTCGCTGATGTAGAAAATCTGTTTCAAGCAGCATCCATGCATTGAGATGGGATCCATACATAGTCCAAGATTCAGAGCCATACAGAAGAGTTAGAAGGATGACTGCCTTATACACTAGGATTGTGATATTAGCACAGATGTCACAGTCATTGAAGACTCTCATCCTTAGGCATCTGATAGTTGTAATATTGAACTCCCATATTGACATCAGCCTTTGATGAGAGGGAAGGCAGTGGCAGTAAGTCTTACGGTTCGTGGAAGAGTCAGTGCAGACACAATGGGCCGAATGGCCTCCCTCTCTGTCATGACAGTTCAGTAATCCTTCACTGTGCTCTATTGGTTGTAAAGTGTTTGGAGTTGCCTCTGTTCTTGTGAAATTCATATTGGAGACGGGGGGGGGGGG